>NW_016690181.1:15864333-15983979 GCF_001604755.1 Lepidothrix coronata | reverse complement strand
AAAATACACATCTTGGAAATGTTTAGATACATTTTCACATCCAACTGTTCCTCCTCTTACTGTAACATCATACCTCAGGGTAACAAGTGCTAGTTTTGAGCACAAAAATAGCTGAGGTAAATGATCAAGTCACTTACCCGTTACTTGATCTTGTGACACTGCTGTCTGCTTTACCCGAATTTGTTTGCCTTTGACAACTAAATACTATCCCTCAGTGTTTGTAAATAATCCTGATGTGTCATTGTACCATACAGAGGAGACAAAAGCAGCAAACCCACCAGAATTACAAACACATTTCACTTCAGTTGGTGTGAGGTTTCTCACATGGTAAATTCAGGCTCTGAGTTGTCTTAATGGGTACTGCTTTTAACAAACTGTGATTCACAGAATCATAGAATACCTTGAGTTGGAAGAGACCCACAAGGATCATCACAGTCCAACTCCTGGCCCTGCACAGGAAAGCCCCAAGAATCACACCGTGTGCCTGAGAACATTGTCCGAATGCTTCTTGAATTCTGTCAGGCTTGGTGCTGTGACCACTTCCCCGGGGAGCCTGTTCCAGTGCCCAACCATGCTCTGGGTGGAGGACTTTTTTCTAATATCCAACCTAATCCTTGCCCAACACAACTTTGTGAGTGAATGGCAAACAGGATCCTCAGCTAACATGCTAAAGACAGGCTGATAAATTACTGCAATTGTACACAGTATTGATTACAAATGCTAAACGGGTCCATTGCACTATATGAGGAACACAAGTAACTTTTAGCCACAAAAGTAGACTTAAAAAGGAAAGATTATTGAGGTAAGTTGTTTGAAACTGGAACACTTTCAGTGCATGTCATGTCTTCCTGAAAAACATAAACAGCTCAGGTAATGCATGAGGAACTTGGTCGTAACAAGCAATAAAAATAAAATTAACCCGAGAAATGCTGGTGCTGGGCTTAGGTTTTAGAGGACAGACATAAACCACATAAATTTATCATATAAAACCCAGACAATTTCTGGCTCCCACCAAAATTTATTCCTGTCTACTTTTCCACTCGGATGAATTCCTTCTGTGGTTAGAATGACAAAACACTTCCACATTAATGAGCTAATCAGCTTAATTGCATAATTTTGCTGTTTTTTAATTTCATGTTGAATCTCCAGCAGAAATTGTTACTAAGTCACCAATTACAGGATTATGTTACATTTCTCCTTCTTTGTAGTGAGGGAATTAGATGTTTTGGTCTGGAGATTTGCTTACACAGACTGTCTTATTAGACCACCATTACTTTGAATGATAAAACAAAATTCATATCCAAACATCACAGAAGAGAAGAAGGCTTAAGAGTCCAGATTTCTTTTTTTATTTAGGAGGTAAGATATTTTACGTATTTCCACCATTATTCAGACATCTGCAGCCTGATACTTCAAGTCAAAGTTTTCAGTTTTGTTTAACTATGAAAAGAACAATTACTGACTATGTTTATACTATTTTCTTCAAGGTCCAAGTTTTTCCAACACTTAACATAAGAAAGAATTAAGTATGATGAATTTCTGAATGCATTGAAGAGCTGTAAGAGCTGTAAGAACCTGTAAGAGCTTCATACACAAAACTGAATGGAATAATACAGCCAAACACAATTTGAGATTATACTCAAGCATGTGCTGAAACAGGCCAGACACTGAAGAGGTATAACTCAGCACAATTTCTTTACGGGGTTATTTTATGCCTGCTGACAATATAATGCAATTTTAGCAATTTAACAGAATTTAAATGAATGTTTATTAACAAGGACCTGTCTTAATGATTTAGGGTCAATAAAATGGGTATCTGAAAGATCTGGAAATGAGAGAAGCTGACTAAATGATTCAGCTCATTTTTCTCTCCCCGCTCCTTCCCAATAAATGACTTGACTTAGACTAATTTTCGTCTTTTTTTTTTCAGAATATATTTAAGCATCTAATGCTCATGCATTAAGTCAGACTTCTCTGAAAAACCAAACCATGGTTAGATTTAACCTAGTTAGATTTTAATCTTTAGCTCTATTAATAAGCAGAGTCCATAAAATGCCTCTATTTCAATTCAAGAGAGAAATTTCAATTAGCAAGTTAAGGACTGAATTGCCACTGAAATATTAGTATGTATTCTGAAGTTTAATGCTATTTCACTGAAGGTGTAGCTTTTATGATAAAACATGATTCAGCATAAAATAAACTGTTTATAGAGATGCTACATATGAAGAAAGTCTCTTATCTTCTGTTTTATTATTAACCATCAGTTTTGCTTATAATATAGGATGACAAATTGTACTTGAATAATTAGCTGTGAAAAAACAAAATCTGACATTTGATGAATTACTGCATTTTTATTTTCACCCCCTCCCCCAAACTATACCACTATTCTCCAAATAAGCTCATGTAAAAAAACAAGTATCATATATAATTACACAGTTCTCAAATACCTTAAAGCCAAAACTTTGACACTTATTTGTTGAACTTGATAGCCCATCATCTTTATTTTTATTAGGAAATAAACATCCAAACTCAGGGGTAAAAATAGCCAAAGACATCTTAATTTATTTAAATTTGTAATTTCTGAACAACTTCTCAAACATTTTTAAAATTTATACATCATATATTACATAAAAATGTGTTTTAAAAAGTTATGCAATTCCATTAAAACTTTCCATAAAGCCAATATGAAACATTAGACCATTAATTTTACATGAATGAATATGCAGATTATACGTGGCCTGACTACTGAAATCACATCCACATCATTAAATTCTGTTTATAAATCATTAAAAATCATTGACAATTTCACCTCTAAAGTAAGCCTGTGTATGATCAAAACACTTTTCAGCTGTAGAGGTCCACATCATTATGTGCTTATCTGGAGATGTAGATGTTAGTCCATTGCTGAAGAGTCCAAGCTTGTTCAGACAAGGAGGCTGATCTCCTGGATTTAAAAAATACAATAGTAGAAGCATCTAGATACAATACTAGAAGCCAGCAAGCTGCTGCTTCTCTCCATAAAAACAAAATTATGGGCGGAGGAAAACCTTTGTGTCCCTGTCCTTTCTAAACAGAGTTAGTGTTTCATTAGCTTGATACAGTATTTCTGCTCCTCACTGATAGTTTGTCAAAGATAATTGTAGAAGTATCTTTCTGCACAAGAAACGGGAAATCTCATCTAACTGTGGCCTATCACAGCAGCTCCATCTTTCCAGTGCTATCACCCATGCTTTTTAAACTGACAAGCACCACATCCACTAGAAACACCTTATCATACAAGAAACAAGTTACTTTTCGTTACTCCTTTCCAGTTTTCTTTGCTGTGGGCTGGCCTGTTTTTGACAAATTAAAGATAAAACTCGTAGCAACTTGGTCTTCGCTGCCAAACAATGATCAAAATGTTGTGACTTAACATCGCTTTGTGTGGAAGGCAACTGGATCTCTCTTTCCCAGCCTTAGACACGACAAATGGATTCACAACACCTCATTGCAAGTATGCTGCCATCATGCATTGTGAATACACTCGCACAAGAAGCCTCTTTCACCTGAGCATTTGTAATTCCCTTAGTAACTGCACCTTGGTATATCCTTCAGTCACTCGTTCCCATTACATCTGGTTGGCTACAAACCAACGCAGGTTTCTCTAGGCCTTCAGCCCTGTAGACATACAAACACCTCAGCAGTTGGTATTTAAAGGAGAGCACATTGCACGCAGATAAGCACAGGATGATCCAAGCAGCTCCAGCTGCTGGCTGCAGCACGTGTTTCTACAGAGCAGCCACGGTGTTTGCTACCATACAAACTTAGAAAGAGAAGGTACAGTGCTGGTGTTTCTCCAAACATTCACTCAAGTTTGGTTAAGACTTTTGATTTCCCTAAGTGGACCACACTTGTATGGGTTTTCTGGAGGCATAATATTTGTCTTGTTTATTGTTTGGTGTATACGTTTCTTCAGGGTGTTTTTGCACACACATACCACTAAATAAAAGCTAATTAATTCATGATAAATTATGTGAAAACAAATAGTGAGGTGGTGAAGTGTGCTGTTAATGCAAAGTTACTGAGGGTAGTAAAGCTAGAGCTGGCTAAAGGAATCCGCTTAAAGCCTCACAATCCTGAGTTCAAAGACAGGTGAAATTTACTGCAGATAACTGTAATGTAAACACAGAAAAAATCCTAATCTTACCTATAAAATTATCTAGTGGATGTAGATATTAACAATCAGAAAATAGAGCCTGGGACATACATAGTTAACGTTGTGAAAACAGTGTTCAATGTTCAACAAAACAACTTTCAACAATGCCTAGTTTATCTGCTTTGTCACTTTCCTAGCAAAGCAAAACAAATGAGTAACAAGAATTATAAGCAAAGAACTGAATAATGACATGAAAATCATTATTTCAGCTGTACTTGTGTCTTGAATACTGGGTATAACTCCTGGTCTCCTCTTCTCTAAAAGCATATAGTAGTGCTCAAAAAAAAAAAATAGTACTGACATGAAAAAAATGAAGTATATCAAAATTCGTCAGCTTAGAAAATAAATACAAGACTGAGGAAAGATATAAAATAATAAATTGAGGAGAGAAAGTGACTAAAAAGGAACTGTTCATTGTTTCTATCAAAATGAGAAGAATATAAATTAAGATAGATAGGAATTGAGCAAGGATTTTTTTCTAGCACTACTCTGCAGATGTTAAAAACCTATGTGGATTCAAAAGAAAAAAACAGCAGGGAAATTTGTGGAATAAAAACCTACTGAGAACTGTTAAGAATAAGACCCCACTTCTGATTCAGAAAGTGCTAAAGCCACAGATGGTTGCATTCGTGCTATAAGGGATCATATGACATCCTATCTCTGTAGTCTTCCTTAGGCATTTTCTAGTGCCCACTGCTACAGACAGATATCCCCAAATATGTTTCAATGAAGACTACACCAGCTTATTATTTCTGGAATGTATTTATTTATAGCTAAATTCAAAGGAACTGAAAAATAAAGGATATGCATAATAGAAGATACATCTCAGCCATGAAAGCATTTACATAAACACTTGATTGTGGACCAGTCGAGATCATTAACACACGAATACAAGTAAATGTATGGATATAATCCCCAAAGGAACTTCACATTTTCCCCTTTTCAAAAACTTCTTAGTACAAGTAGAATGGTACAGAATCTGTGTTAATTGTACCAAGTCGGGACAAAACTGTATTCTTTTTTGGGAGTCTAGGAGTATTTCCAACAGAAGAAGGTGTACTGCATCAGTTTGGTTTGCCTTTTGAAAAATAAATCATTACTTATTTCCATCTTATGTACACAAGTTACTTCGTTTGCCACTGCATATTGCATTTTCTGCCAGTAATCATGCTCGACTTTCAGGCCCGTGTCCTGCAGCAGCACTTCCTGCCGCCCCACAGCTTCCCCAAACCAGCTGCTACTCGGAGGCTGTCCAAAAGAAGCGAATCACAAGCATGACACCAAATCAGTTCGAGTTCCTTGTTTCAATAAACAAGCAAAAAGTGCAGTCACTGATCTACCTGAACTGATTTCTGAACCAATTTCAGTAAAGCAGCACAATATTATGTGGAAACATGGCTCAAAAGACGTTTGTTTCAAGTAACAAGGTAAAGATGAACAGTTATAATAAATTTCCAAAGTGCTAAATAGTTTTTCAGAAACAAACAGCATGAATGAGCAAAGGCGTTACTCAAAAATGCCATTAGTATTTGCCCTTCCAGCAGTCTAAACACTTCCAAACAGTCTGTTCCAAAATGATTATTTTGATCCATTCCAAAGGGATTAGCTGTGCAAATAAACCTGGTCGCGCAACGCGCTCTAATCTGCAACATAACTAACAAAGACTGAAAAAAAAGAGTGCAGACAATTACTCTAATCCATACTTACTTCTCGGGTGCTTAAAAAAAAAAAAAAAAAAGGGAAAAAGGGATGGTCCTCAGAGGGGAAACACTTCGATACCCTGCGTGTGCTTTACAGTCCGTACGAGCAACTTTTCCTCGGCATCTCAAAGCAAAAGGACAAGATAAAACACAAAGTCGCGCCAGCTCAGCGTTCCTGCCCCTTCATCGCTTCCCCAGCCGTCCCTTCCCGCTTCCAGGCGGGAGCGCCTGGCGAGGGCGATGCGCGGTGGCCCGGGCTGCCGGGGGCCGGCGGGATAGAGATCGATATATATGTACATATGTATTTATGTTTTAAAAAAGATCGCGGGAAGTGCGGTCCGCAGGGCCCTGGGAAGGGAGGGAAGGAAGGCGGGAGACAGAGAGGGAGGGAAGAAAGGGGGGCGGGCGGCGGGGGCTGTTCCCGCCCCACTCCCACCCCCGCCGGGGCTGCGCCGGCGGCCGCTGAGCGCTGGGAGGCGGCAGCGAGTCCCCGCCGCCGGATCCGCTGGGGGAACGCGGACGGGCGAGCGAGACTTTTACCTTTTCTCTCTATTTTTTCTTTTTTTTTTTTTTCCCCCCGTCCTCACCCACCATGCTGCGGACGCCGCTGCCCGCGGGGGACGAGCGGCGGCTCAGCCCGGCGCCCTCCTCCTGAGAAGGGATGCGGGAGGCGCGGCCGGGACACAGCTAGCGCGACCCGCGCCTCTCCCCCGACCTCCCCCCTCCCGCGTCCCCGACCACCATGAGGGAAGAGAGAGAAACTGCCGCGGCGGCCGCCTCTCCCCACGGCCCTGGCAGAGCCCCGCAGCCCTGCCCGCAGCCGGACGGCGGCGGGGCGGCCCCCGCGGAGAGCCTGCGGAACGGATACGTGAAGAGCTGCGCGACCCCCCTGCGCCAGGACCCCCCGAAGAGCCTCCTCTCCCTCCTGCTCTTCCCTGCCGCCTCCTCCTCCCGGGCTCGGCTCGCCCTGGGCGTCCTGGCCGCCGCTGTCCTCTCGCTCCTGGCCTTTCCCGGCCAGGGCAGCGTCCGGGAGCGGCAGGACGGGAGCGGCTGGCAGAGCCCGCGGCCGCTGCACGCCTTGCTGTGCCTGTCCCGCTGCCTCAGCGCCTTCTTCTTCCTCACCTGCTACCTGGCCGGCGGCCGGCGCGGGGAGCTCGGCGGCGGCACTCCCCGCTGGTGGCTGCTGGCGCTGCCCGTGTGCTGCTACTCGGGGGACTTCGTGGCGCTGCAGTGGCTGCTACCCGAGGAGGGGCACGAAGAGGAGCCGCAGATGTTCCTAGGAAGGCTCCTGACAGTGCTGGCCTCGGTGACAGCGCTGACCCTGCTGCAGAGCTCTCTGAGGTTGCGCTGGAGCCTCCTCGTCTTGGTCTTCTCCAGCCTGGTGTGGCTGGTGCCGCTCGCTAGCTTCCCCTCGCTCCCCCCAGCCCTCAGACCGCTGCTGGCCGGCACGGCCGGGGTGGCAGGCTGCCTCCTGGCACTCTGTGGCGGGGAGCACGGCATCTTCTCGGCTCACAGCCGAGGAGCGCACCACCAGCATCATCGCCACCCACGGCTCCCCAGCGTGGAGGAAAAAGTGCCTGTGATCAGACCAAGGAGGAGATCTAGCTGCGTGTCCTTAGGGGAAACTTCGGCCAGCTACTACGGCAGCTGCAAAATGTTTAGGAGACCCTCGTTGCCTTGCATTTCCAGAGAGCAGGTAGGTTTCTCCGAAACTTGAGAGAGAAACTTTCCGAGGAATGAGCGCCACTCGCTTTTCCTAACCGCTGTGTACGTCTGTGCTGGATGTCTGCTTCCTGGCAAACTCCTGCTAGAGGAATGGAGGGAAACGTTAGTCCCTTAGCGGGTTTCTCCGCTCGGTTCTGTACAATCGATATAGTCCTTTATTTCTGAGTGGGAGCTAAATCATAATAATGTATTTGCTATAGGACAGAAGGCTCGCTCGCTTTTTATGTGATCTTAAATATTAAACAGTAGTTATTGATTAGAACAAAACCTCAAACCAAACATCTTCAGCTAGCAGTTACCTTGTTATTGTGATTATTTCTTTTCCAAAGCCCCCCACCTCCTCCGCTTCTGGCAGATTTTACGAGAGAAAGAAACCACAGCTTTCTAGCTGCTCGGCACTTCTGGTCCTTCCCGCTTTCTACCGACAAAATGATTGCCAAGTGCTAAAGAAAGACCAGGTTTTGAGGGATATTATTTATCAAATGTTGGCGTTGTTTGAGCGGCAGCTGTCCTTCTGCCTCTCGCTTGTTCCTCTGTCGCTTGTTCCTCTGTCTCCCTCTCACCCTCTGTTCCTCGCTCCACCTAAGTTAACGTTAGTTTTGCGTTGATGGGTTTTAAGAAACCTCTTTTTACAGAAGAGAGAGCTGTTCAGTAGGGTCTGGAGGGATGCCCGAAACGCTCAGTTTTCTTGAATGGAACTCTGTTGGTTTCTACCTCCCGGAAAACTTTTCAATGAGTCTTGTTTTTTGTAGCGTAAAGCCCCGTGCGTGTGGGGGAGTTTGTTTTTATTTGGGCACTTGCACGTCAACTGCAGGAACATCGAGTTGTGTTGGAACTGGCCCGAGGCTGCTGCAAGTGGATTATCAGCCCGTTGTAGGAGGCAGAATAAGGGGAGTGTGTTCAATAAACGTGCAAGTGAGCAGTTTCTGGGAAGTGACTGTTGCTGCAGAATCCCCTGTCTATTACTGTCGTGGCTGAAATTCATGGGTGCTAAATGAAATTTTCTAACTTTGCTTTGACATGTATTCTGTAATGCACTTCTTACGATTGATTGTGAATTAGGTCTAAGGAAATACGAGGTGAATCTGAAACGGTGGAGTAGTTTTCGAGCATTTTCCCCCCCTGTGTTTGCACAGTAGAATTAATATAGCAGTATTAAAAGGTCAAAATGCAAGTATGCTATAAAAGGCTTCAGAAATAACTCATTCAGTAAGTTGTAGACTATCTAACGCATACAATGAAAGATACATTAAAATATTGTACTAGCAGTTAAGATATGTAGGGAATATTGTATAACAATTTACTTTCTCTGTTCCCTTCGAGACAGTAAATGCGCCCTTTTTCTGTTACGTTAGTCTGCAGTACAGAAATCTCAGAAAATGTGATTTCATTAACCTTTCTAGATGATAGAAGATATTTGTTCATATGCATGTTACTAAAAGCTTCCTTTGACGTTCAACTCCCTTCTTAAAGGCATGCGCATATTTCAAGTTAGGGCATTCATTATTCTTTAAGTAACATCATAAATGTCAACTGTAACTAAATATGTAGAATTTATTGGCGGTACTTAAATCATACATGTTCATAATAAAATGTAACTGTTTGGTAGACTTCCAGAATTGGATATCTTTGTTATCACTAGATGTGAACAACAAAGAGATATGGAGGACTTCATTTTCCTAATAGTCTATTATGCTTTACAGTAAATATTTGTACTTTGTTAAGAGCAGCTTAAATGGGATTCACGGATACTTGTTCTGTACCGTATTTTATATGCAATTTTACAAGGATAACACAGGTTAAATCTTCTCCTGTCTGACTTGGAGAGAGATCAGACATTGCAGAGATGATAAAACATCAATTGTTTGAGCAGGAAAAGGGAGAATTAAGCCCATAATGTGTGACTTTATTTGAATAAACAGCACAAGGTTTTTATATTGCTTCCTTGAAACAGAAGGAATGTATGCACTTAGTGCTTTTCAGAGAGAATTTATTGTGAGCTTTCTTTAAGGGATGATTACATGTTTTGCAAATCTTTATAAAATATTACAATGGTTCTTTTCCAGTATTAATATTTTAAGAGGGAGTTTAATGAGCATTGTTAGGAAGATCAGTACAAGGAACGTGCTGCAAGTCCATCATGACAGGAATACTTTGATGAATGAGTTGTTACTGTGATTCTATTAGATGTATTTTGTGTGATTGTTACAAACCCCTTGTATGTAGAGGTTTAGGTCAAATATAAATAGCAGGTCAGAAGGTGATACCAAGGATCATCTGGTTCAATCTTTCTTGGCAAAAGCACTGTCTAGACAAGATGGCCCAGCACCCTGTCCAGCTAAATCTTAAAACTGGAGAATCCACCACTTCCCTGGGGAGATTTATCCAATGGCTGATTATTCTCATTGTGAACAAATTTTCTCTTGTGTAGATTTTAATTATTCTTTGAGGAAAATAGGGAGTATTAGTATTGACCTTAAATTTTCAGTTATGCGTTGATTTGAAATTACGTGGGCTCTCTGTCTAGTTAAATGCACAAGAAAATAATTATATTTAGTTGATTGGGGTTTTTTCCTTTAATAAGTTATTTTCTAAGGGGTTTGTGTGCATTGAGTGGGAGGCAGGATGGAATATGAACACACAGGTATGTGGAACCAGTCCTGTGTGCACACAGAAATTGGATATAGCTTTTGCTGTTTTCTGGGGCAGAAGTGGAAAGAGGCCCTGTAAGCACAATCCTGTAAAAGTTTGCTAATTTGAGCAGTCCTCGTGACAAATATTTAGATTTAGTTGCTGCACTTCAACAGGTGCAGCAACTGTAACACCGGAGGGTTGATGAAATTAGCTTACCTTTATTCTTACCTTTTATATGAACACCCATATTAACTTTAGCCATCAAAGTCTGCAGATTCCTGCTGTGTGTAACTTCTCTGCATTACATATGTCTGGCAATGTAGTTTGAGGTGGGAGAAAAGAAATTTGAATAATTATATCTTTAAATTTTTATGTACATATACTTAAATGCCATTATCAAATATATAAATACACATAGAAGGAAACAATATGAATCAAATTAAGTCTAAAAGTCAGGCAATTGAAATGTCTTTTCTGAACTCTGCTATATTAACACTTCTGCTCCCAGAAATTCATGTTATTTTAGGAGTAAACAGGCTTTTATATTCTTACTTCAGTGTTCGTCTTGGACCCAGGGAGGAATTGCAGTAAGACTGCAGGACTGATTGGTATTTCAAATTTTGTGTAGGTCATATTTTGATTGCATGTGTTAATGGGATGCTAATCTGTTAGCTGTACCTATTGCTACCGATATCAAAGGGTTTATCTTCAGTGGCTGTTGCATATTTAGCACTTAATTTCATAATTTCTTTTTTGCCTAAAAGCCAAATCAGAACTGGGAATCTAAAAGGTGATTGTCAGTGTTGCAGATCTTGTAAATACTGTTCTGAAAAATATGGTAGTAAAACTTTTTTCCTTTAAATTGATGGTGAGCATGCATGAGAGAGCAAACAACTATGTGTAGGAAATCAAACACAGGAGCTTCTCAGAATCCAGAAAGAATATGTGATTCCTAAAATTCATGTTTTTCCTCCAGTAAAGAATAGGCCTTCCTAATAAAATACACATAAGTGTCCAAAACAGTCTGCAAACAGAGCTGATACATTTTCTGGTTACCTGATCAGGTTAAAACTCATAGGAAAGCTGTGATATTTCATGGACAAGGACTGCCTTCACGTTGCACTCTGATAATTGCAGGAAGAATTGTCTTGTGCTTAGGTTGTTGGATTGGCTGCTACCTCTCCCCAGTTTCTGTTCCAAGCTATCTTGTACCTCTGATGTATTACCCTAGGAAGATAAGGGCTTGATTTCAAGAGTCTAAAATATTTGTGTAACTTGAAATTAATGCAGTTCCTTATTTGCTTAGGAAATTTACATCGGCGTCTGTTTCCTATTTGTGAAACAAATTATACTTTGTCCTTAAATATTCAGGGTATAAACTTCCTAGTGCAGAAGCTGTCAGTTAATGTGTATTTTAGAGTATCTTATAATTGTTGAATTCAAATACTGTTTGCAGCCTAAAAAATTGTCAGCCTTTACCTGTTAATTGCAGCCAATAACAAAAAATGTCATTCTTTTTGCTATGTATTTGACAAATTAGCTCTTTGATATTTTAAGTTTCCCCCTCCAGATTACAACGACTGTTACCATAGTTGTACCTGCATGTCAAGATGTGTTTCTGTTGTTAACAGAATCTTCATGTCTCTCAGGTTTGTCTTATGGGGAAAAATCAAGGTAGCAATGTGTGCTGAGCTGTGAATGTAATTAGTTTCAATGGGATGCAGCTGAGTGTGAGGAATGTGCAAAGGGAAGGATTACATGGTGAAAGCAACAGACTTGGAAAACGTTCTGCAACCGTATTTTGGATGAGTAGGATTCTATTGTTTCTCTCTGACCTTGACTAAATATTTTGTGCTGGATGAAATGTGAAATGAGAAGACTCTTGGTAAGAGTTACATCCTTTTTTCCTTTTTTTTTTTCATTTTTTTATATTGGTTATATAGTTTTATTCTCAAAGTATTATACCACAAAGAAAGGATGATTTGAGTATGGTTTGCCCATAGAGAGGTCAGAGTTTAAGATGGTATCCTGTGGCGAAGTGATCCCAAGGATTATGCACTGGCTCACAGAGAATGACAAAAAAAAGTATATTAGGGAAACTGAGTGCAGTTAAGAACTCTGTTAGCCAAGTTTACCTTGAGCTGGTTTTCAGATATCCAAGACTTGGTGGCAGTTCATATTCTGCACAACTAAAAGCAGGGAAGCATGACTGTAAGTTGTCAGTGTAGCAAAGGAGGTTGGCTGTTTCTTCAGGTGTATTTTCCTGGAAAGAAAATGTAAATGGAGAAAGGAAGGAGATCAAAGACAACTGCTGTGCAAATGCTGGAGAAATTTGGTGGAGGAAAGAAATGGAAGAAACTTTGAGAGATGGTTTTAAGAACTGCATGATTGACTGTGTTGAAGAAAACTAGCAGAATAATATTCAGCTTGGACTAATATTCAGCTTGGACCAGGAAGATGTTTTATATTTATGAAAGAAACTTGTATAGATGAGGAACAAAAGGTTCCCAGAAGAATCTAGAATGACAAAGCGAACAGCCTCCATGCTGAGGTTTGTAAACAGTGTATTTCTGTGAGGTTAAATATGAAAGGGAAGAGAATTGCAAGGAGTTGGGTATAACTTCCCGAGAAAAAGACTCATTTTCTGACACAATGTAAGTCTGAGCATGTATATGCCTGACAGTACTATCCTAATAGTTGAACTTGACCAACAGAACTGATTGAATACCGAGGCCTTAGAAGTTCCAAACCGCAGCAAGTTTTATGAAAAACAGGTGAGTGGGAAGTGAAGGGACCCTGTGGAAAATGCCCCAACACAGAGCAAGTCTGCAGTGTGAGCTGGACTCTAAGAATCCCCATGACAGTGTCTCATGTCATGAGTGAATACCAGAATGGAGGTGGGGTGAGGTGGGGATTTGGTAAAGCCTGGGCCTTAGGTGACATTTGATAGGAAAGTTATATTTTTTAAAAAAGCCTTTTTCCTCCTGTTTTTCTTTTCCAATACCTAAAAATGAAAACTTCATGTAGCTTTACCTCCCTTCAAACAAATCACTGAACAAAGCCAACTGCAACTATCAGATGATAATTATTGCTGAAGATGGGAAAGAATAAATCTTTAATTTTTATGCAAAGAAAAGTATTACAGGTAGGGAAACTGGGAGATGGAGTCTGTTCTATTGTTGATGCAAAAACTTGTTGAGGAAAACAGTTGAGAAACTTCTGCCTGCCAATGAGGAGGGAGGACAGACCACAGGAGGCTGCAGACATAGAATATTTTGCTGGAATCTTACTGATTTTTCCAGGCTAAAACTATGTGGAGAGTAAGCTGAAAGAATATTTGAAGATGAGAATAAAGGGAAACAAAAGGGAATGTTGAATTTCAACGTGTCCTTTATAATGAGTGAAAACAATGCTTAGAAGATGGAATGACCCGACAGAATAAATTTAAGTGGTGAAAACAAAAAAGGGACTTTCCTGCAACTCAATAGCAGAAATGAAAATTTAAGGTAAAGCTAGAGCTTGGGTTGGTCAGGGCAGACTGTGTAATGTATGATTGATTGTTAGTGAAGCATAAAAAGGACCAACAACTTAAAGGATCCAGTGACAGTAAAAGTGTACTAGAGCCTTCAAAACAGACAGGAGCCATGGATGTTAGTAAATTAGACTTCACAGGGTTAGGAATAAACTGACAGGTGATGGCATTTGGGGAAGTGTGAAAGAAACAGGTCAGAGAGATCTGTGCTTAAGGAAGGCCAGTTAAGTAAATGGCCTTACTGGTGAGTGTGACAAACCAAACTGTTCTAGGAACTAGAGATGGCACAACAACACGTGACTGCTGAAACAAAGTGACAGTTTCTGGAGAAGTTTTATATTTGAAAATCGATCATACAGCTTTGGGAAAGGACATAATTCATATAAGCACAGGCAGCTCGTGACCAGGATTAAGATTTGATATGTTGGGCCATCCTTAGTTTTTCATACATAACTTTTATACGAAGCACGTTCCTTTGAAACCAAGTGCAAATTTATTGGGAGAGGACAGACTAGGGCACAGATATGCAAGTATATTTTTTATATCTGTTTTTTTGTTTGTTCAGTATTTATGAAAAACAGTGCTGTTATGCAGAACGTTGATGACCAGCAGTGCTAACCTCACTCTGTCTGTACCTCTGATAGGTGGTGATACAGCAAGACTGTGTCACACCTGCCTGTTTATATCTATTGTCAGTATGGTTTTATCAGCAAAGTTCATAATACAGAATAAACCTTTCTGAAAGTGTGTGTAAGTTAGAGTTAGCAGAGGGAAGTTCATCAGTTTTATTGGAATAATGGCTTAACTGTGGCACTATGGGTTACAGTGTCTCTTTAACCTTCATTATTGGTCATGTTACATTTAATTTTTGTTTAATTAACCCCCTTTAAATGATTGGAGGTAAACTAAAGGCTAAAAAGGACATTCCTACACTAGGCTAAATATCTGCATCTTTGGCATGACTTTTTTTTTTCAATGTGACCTAAAATTAAAGGCCTGTATTTACATTGAGGGACTTTCTAATTTCCTCAGATTCAGTTTATATTACAGGTTAAATCATAATATATTTTTAGGGTTTTTAAATTTATTGCTTTTCCTTCTTAAACATTGTTGTGTGACACCTGTTTGCCCCTTCAGGAATATCATTTTATTCCTTCTGTCTGGTAGATTCTCTTAGAAAAATTCTAAGTTTCTGGATACTCTAAGTTACTAATACAGGATAAGAAGTAGATGGTTTTTAAAGAACAAGTATAAGTGAGTTTTTCTAATACTTTCTGGCTCTCCAGAACAGTTTCTATCCTTTCACAGAAATTACTGATACATCTACTGTTATTCAACATTTGGTGACTGCTAAACAGTAATCCTCAGATACCTCCTTATCTTCTGTGTGAGGGCTGTGTGGTGGGAAAGGAGCCCCACACTGCATGTGCTTTACAGGCAGGGATGGCCTCTTAGCTGGGCTTGCAATTTTGAAAGTGAACTGACTTTTGGTGAGCTTTTTCTGAGGCAAGGTTTGATCTCTGTATTCATAGAACATCGTTAGTAGTTAATAAAACCCTGTGTCATATGTGTAGTTTAATGATAGTAACTTGAAAAAAAAAAAAGGAATGTTTTTGAGAGAAGTCTTAAGATGCGATTATTGTTTTGATTAATGTTCACAGTAGCCTTCATTTAGTTTGATTTGCCACCTAGACAGTGTAGTGTGTAAATATACTCACAAACTCTTTACCTGCTCTTGCAATTCCATAGTGCCCACTGCATTCTGCCTCCCTCAGAATTATCCTCATTACATAGCATGAAATTAAATTTCATTTAATTTAAACTGTGTTTTATGTAGATACAAGCATTTGTGTTCTTATGTGTGGGTAGTAGGGGAGGGAAATTTGTGTTCAAACCTGATGGTGTGATTAGCAGGCTGAAAAAGTTTAGATCCTGCTGTGCCTGTGAAACACCATCTGCTCTGGCACTGACTGCCCTGAGGGAATTGGCTCAGATTGGAAGAAGTGAAGGCACAGTTTTCCTCTTGGCTAGTTGGATCTGCAAGAAACAGACTTTATTTTGCTCAGGGAAAGATGAATGTTGATCCAAGTTATACTGTTTCCATTGAGACTGGCCATACAAAAGGGCACTGAAACACAGATGTGCCTACTATGTATTGCTGCTTATGGACTGGGGTAATGAAATCATTAATGATGACAGGGACTTGATTCTTCCTAATATATTAATATAGGATAGAGCAGTGTATTTCATATCTTAACTAAAAAAAACGCAAACAAGCTTGTCCTGTCACCCTTTCTGGCCTTGTTCAGCTAACTGCCTTTGTAGGGCAGCATAATATCCTTTTGGGGACCACTGAAATATGCTTACCAAGCTGATTTCAAATGAATCTTGCAATGGTAGAATTTCCATAGATTATGCACACAGATGTTTAGGCATCTTCCAGTTTTTCTTTTTTTTGTTTAAATAGTAAAAAAGCTGTTGAATGTTACTTAGGATCTTTTCAATGATTAAAAAGCTGTAGTATGTCTCTCTGCAGTTAAAATGAGTTATTACCGTGATGTAAATAACAGCTTTTTGCTGTTATGGTAAAGCACAGTTGGAAGTATTTTGATTATAAATATCTGTTAAATTATTTTTATGTAGTTGTAGAAAGCATTAATTAGAATTTATATCAGCATTTCTTACTACTTTTTATTCACCATAGCAGAATGTTTCCATGCTCTGGTAATATCAAAAGTCTCATTTTTCCTTCTATTTGCAGTCTCTGCTTGAACAAGTTTGATTTAGAAAGAAGAGTTTGGAACAGCTTTTGTGTTAATGACCAGTCTGTTTTTGTCATTGCTTTTAATTAATTTATTCTTCATAACTGGCAACCTGTTCATTAGATGCCAAAGAATTTTAAAGAAGTTTGCAAATAATAAGTTTGCAAGTAATCTTCTATGATGTTGAGATTAAAATAAAAAAGTGGGAGTAGATGAGCAGAGGCAGATGCTGGCTATTGCTTTTAAGTGTGACTTGTGTTTTTAAATCCTCTGAGACAATGACTGTCATATCTGAGACATGTGCAGAAACGTCTTATGAAGAAAAGAGTATTTCAGTGTATGTGTGAAGGATAAGAATTTTTTATGAAGACTAAAAATCAAAAATAGTTAAAAGACCCATTATTAATATAATTAGGGATAAAATTTCCAGACGAATTGATTTGGAAACTGGTACTGTACATGTAAATATGAAATTGATTCCTTGTTCAGGAAATTGTCTTAAACCTTAGGAAATACTTGGACTGTGTTTCATGTAATAAAGATGCCATTTCAGGCGTCTGCAAAAGATGGACTTATAAAGGTATATTTAGTCTTATGCAATTTTTCTTTTAAGAGACTGTTTGCTGTTAAAATCTCATTGCTAAAGATTTGTAAGTCTTCTGTGCTTGCCTTAACACTTATTCTAGTAGGAAGCTCCCTAGAGTCAGTAGAGTACTTAAGCCTTCAAGTGGAAAAGAACACGTGTTTTGCAGTGTTTAAGGACTGAGATTATAGTCCTTACTTGTTTAAAAATTCACAGGGTTTAGTGTAATTTATAACTTTAGCTCTCTAGTAGCAAGTGTTAATAGTCTCACATACATTGTTAGAGCTATGTTGCTTTCACCTGTCTGGTGATGGAGAGGGTTGGTGTGCCTTTAGAAGGCACATCTTTATTTTTAATTATTTGGGCCTTGAAAGTACAAAGAAAATAATTTTCCAGGAGTTTAATGCTCAATAGTAAATTGTTTATTTGCTTGTCCTTTTTGAAATGTCATTTTTCTTTATCTTTCTGTCTTTATCTTTTCTTAATTTTGAGATAATTTTAACACCGGTGTGTTCTTTCTCTTCCTATGTGTTACAAGATCAGTACCGTAACTTGGTCCAAAATTACAAATGTCTCTTTCAGCAAAGACATAAAAATGTTCTGACTCCAAATATTTTACTTTTTTGGAAACCTAGCAATCAAATTATTTCTACAAAAAATTGTAGAAGACGTGGTAACATTTGATTTTAACATAACAGAATTAAATATTTATTTGCATTTACAGAATTAAAATATTCCTAGGCTATCTTACTTCAGTACATGAACTGTCCATTATTAAAAAATCAGACATGACTAGACTGCATTTAAGAAGGCACATAGATTTATTTTTTACATAGTCATGCAGACCTTATCCTTTACCTTGATAGTATAGGATACGGTAAAGTTATTTGTGTTTTTCATTTTGTTCTTTTAGTTCTGCAGGTTAGATACAAGGTGCTCATTCATCTGCTTCATTCTCTGTAAACATAATTGCAAGTTTATATGTGAGATCTGAGCTCTTAGCATGTGGGTTTTTCTTTGCTGCCCAAAGAGAATCTGTATGTCTTCGGTAGTTTCAAAGCTGAAAACAATCCAATGTTTGTTTGTTTCCTGGATGGAGGGGACAAAGGTTTTCTAGGTTGGTTTGGGGTTTGTTTTGTGTGTTTGTTTTTTTTTCTTTCAGAAGACTAAACCTTTAGCCATCTCGTTTATGTTTTGCCTGGCTCTCTCCTGTCACGAGCAAGTGAGAAGGGAGAAATAGGAGTGGTATTGACTCCAGTGCTGTAGTTTTAGCAAGAGTAGCTGACTGACTAATGATAATAGCTGGGCCTCAAAAAATAAGTACTGAACAACTTGATCCCTTCACAATTGAGGGAAAAAATTAGAGGATTTGATGTACCTTCCTGCAATGTTTTAGGGATATAAGAAATCTTTCCTTGATCTTTGTAATACTGATGTTGAATTCAGTTGAGGTATTTCATTCTGATTACAGCTTGAGTTGTAACAGGGTCAGTAGAAGCAGAGCAATATTTTCTGTCCTGATGCCTTGAACTTTGTTTACATCCACAAGGCAAGCACATTTAACTGGACTTCTGCAGAACTTTATTTTCTTTTCAAGGAAATTTTGAACTTTATTTCTAATTTCTGAGTAATACTTTGGTTCAGCGTGTCTGTTAGATTCCCAGCTGTGTCCCAGGTCTGCTTTTCTTCCCTTTAGCTCTGATTCACTCTTTGACATGTTCTGCAGTGATACCCCAGCAGATTTCAGTAAGAGGGGTAAGCCAAGAAAAGCCAAAGTTAAAAAGAACAGCGAGTTCCCCACACCTGTCTCAACATGTGCATCGTTTGGGAGGTTATCCAGCGTAGTGGACAGAGCTGTATTTTAATTCTTGTGTCCCAGAGTATAGCAGGAGACAGAGCTGGAAAAAACTATATTGTGATGGTAGGTTCCATAGTCTGTGGGTTGTTATAAGGCAGATAACAATTCTGAGTATTGCAAAAGTACTATATCATTAATGTTTGGATAGATTTCCAACCCTTGTAGAGGCTCACCTTCTATGCAAAATGGTCTTGTTTTGTAACAGTTATGTAACTCAATTGGTTAAGTCCTTTGGTGCTTTTGTTCATATTTAGATATAAGTATTTTTTAGCCCTCTGACAGATCTCATATGCGGATGTTCTTCCACTGGGTTCTCAACCAGGCATTTAAAAACTCATTTTGTCAAAGTCGTCCTCAGCAACCATTTTATGTTTTTGTTTTGGAAAACTTATCTGAAACTTGAATCCCATAACCTAAAGCCATCATGTGGCTCATGACTTTTCTCAGGACTCCCTAATCCATTGGTGAATAGAGTTAGGGTGGGAATCTTTCGTATCCCAGCATAACCCTGTAGCAGTAGTCTTGCTAGTCTGTGCTGGTTTGCTTCCCTCCCCTACAGGGATATTTGGCTTCTTCAACACGCCTTTTGTCATCCCAGGTTTTCTACCTATTCATCCCTGAAAATTCTTGATTTCTTTATGGAATTTCCATAACACATACCAGACTACTTCCTTTACTTTTTTTTTTTTTCTTGTCTGCCTTTCCATTCAGTTGAGAAAAATGAGTCTATGGGTGAAGAAAGCATTTCTTGCTTCTTTTCTTCCGCCTTCTCACATATTATGTGGGTACTGCAACATCAGAACAAAGAGGAATGCAGGTGCATGGGAAGAAACTAAGAAGTGGTGCAGAGAAAAACTATATTAATAGAGTAGAAAAGCCTGCTGATGGAAACATCTGTATTTTGAGAGCAATGTCTCTGAGATGCTAACAAATAGTTAATTGTTGACTAAGCCAGAGCATTGATTATGTAGTGTAAACTTTTCGGTTTCTTATTTTCTACATAAGTATAGTTGCCAGTGCATACTTGTATGCTGTTCTTTGGAGTTTTATTTCAGGCTGTCTGTACCCCTGGGCTTTTTGGCCTAAAACTTGATATTTTATTTTTTTGGAATATGGTTAAATTACGATACTAGATTTGACCATGAAAACTTCCCAAGAAACTGGAGAAACCACGATGTATTTGAAAGAATGAGGCTGCCAGTTACTGGAAAAATCGGGAGGTCTTAGATTTCCTCGTAGAGCAGTTGTGGTGTGATGGGAACCTGGTCTCCTGAGCAAGTAAAGCTTTTGAGAAAGGAATACTGAAAAGTCCCTAACATTGCCTGCTCCATGCACCCTCACCTTCTCTTTAGTGGTCAGGAAGCTGCTGTGACAGGTTGTTCTGGCTGGCTGTCATCTGTCTGCTTCAGAATGCTCGAGGGGGATTTCCCATTTAAAAGTGCACTGGGGAGATCAGTCTGTGAAAGTGGGTGACTTTTTCAGCAGTGAATTTCATGTGCATTTTGTCCTGGTGAAGCTTTGCCCAGAACTTTTTACCAAAAAAAAATATAAAAAAATTACTTTTATCTTGCCTTCTTGCTTTCTTTGTGGCCCACAACTATTCCAAGAGCACAGAAAAGCAGTTATGGTTTTTGCACCGGATAAGCACCGATGTCAGCACATAAAAGCTCTGTGCTGAAAATAGTTTGTTTCATGTTTATTCATGTCACGAAATGACCAAATTCAAATTCACATTTGAAAATAAACTGTAAAATAATCTATCTATTGTGTGTGTGCAATATATGGCCAGATAGGTCAGCATTTGTTTTTATTAATTTTTTTTTTCTAAAATCTGCAATTTCCCTGCAAGATAGCTCACTGATGAGACTCATGATCTCTACAGGGTTTTTTAGATCAAAATGTGGTTTTTGTATTCCTTAGTGTATACAGTAACTGTTTAATGATATATTTTGAAAACACATTTCTTAGTTATATATACTTCTATGTGAGTATACATTTGTTTGAATGAGATGTGAAGTAGTTTAAGAGTTACTCTTGATGTTTTTTTCTAATTTACTTTGAGTATAGTTTAAATCAGGAAGATCCTGTGTTTATAAATTCGAGATCTGAGTTAAATATAATTTAATGTTTTATGTAAAATCTGTAGGCGACTAATTTTTTAAATTTAATTTGTGGCAGAAACTTTCAGTAGTGCAAATGAAAATTAAAAGATACGTTACGTATTTTTTTTTTATTTCATTTTAAATTGTTTTCTTTCTCATGCTTTCCTTCTCAATTAAAAATGGGAGAAGCAGCGCACACAGCTGCTGCAGGGGTGCGTGAAAATGAAAATGCCAGCACAAAGCTTCGCTGTAAAAGTCAGTTTGAGATGAGCCGGGTTGACTGTAAAGATGTTACTCAAGGGTTAAGCTCAGTGTGTTTCTCTGGCTGCTGAGTGAAACAGGATGCAGTGACTACATTGTCAGACTGCTGGTGTGAGTGCAAACAGATGAGGAAATGCTGGATCAGGCACTTCAGCAACTTGGGCTGTTGCCTAGGAAACCGCTTGCGTCATACTTGCCAGCAATTAGCTTACAGTTCTTTTATTTTTGATAGTGTTGCAAGCTGAACTCGCCTGTTACAAAGGAAAGGACTGGCTTAGTCTCAAACCGTTTGGTTGTGACTGCGGCTACGGCGCTCGGGAGGATTTGTGAAGCGAATAAATTGAGAAATTATTTAAACTTTCCAAGCCTACTTCTCTCAAGAACATTGTAGCTGGGGTTGATTCTCAAAGAGGTGTAATCAAATTTTGGTGATCTGTACGAAAATGATCTTCCCCAGTTGCCAAAATTAAGTACACATAAGTTTGACCAGCGGTTTGGATATCACCACCTTTTCAGGCAAATAACCTGACGTGTTTTTTGGTGCCACGTATTAAAACACAGTTTTCAAAATTAATGTCACCTGAGGCTTAACTTCTAAAGAAAGGGACTCTAAATTCTGTATTGTTCTAATATTTTTTTTTCCTGCTGTGATTCAAATTCAGTAACTTCTAATAGTTACCTAGTGGCTACCTAGCCACTAATGTAAACCAGCTAGTGTTGAAAGCAGTGTGTGTTTTATCTCAGAAAATCATCATATCTTCTGCATTTCACTTCGAAACTGTAAACAACTTTACAGTAACTGCTTTAATATTGATGTATGTTCTTAATATGGGTATTGCTTTATGGCTAGCTATGGCTGGAGTTTTTCTGGGGAAAAGCACATGGTGACCAACAGCTTAAACCAAAAATGTTTGTGTTTTTATTTTTCTATTTTTTTTTTTAATAGGCAAACACATGAATAAACTTAGATTTTAACAAACTAGAATTATAGCATGCAGGCCAGACTTGTTAAAATGTCAGGGTTAATTCAGAATAGATGTATTCCTGTGTTTGTATGAAGCTTAAAACCTCTCTATATTTTAAATGTTTGAATAGTAGGATTTTCAAATTATTTTGGAAGAATGCCTCCATAAAACCCACTGCATTTTTTTCTGTGTTAAAAGAATAAAGAAAAAAAAAAGGCAGCAACCGAATCAACAAACCTTCCCACCCCATTGAAAGAAAACCACTCCAAACAAGGAACACCACTGAAAACAAAAAAACCCAACCACCACCACCCAACCTCAACCCCAAATTTCCCCTCCCCCCAACCCCAAACCCTTGAATATAAGGCTAAGAAAGAGTGAGTATCTTAATTTCTGCATATTTTTGATAAGTTGGGTTGGCTGCAAGAGTCTGGCAGCCCATATTTTTAGGGTGTTTTTTGGACCATATGCCAGCTGATTCCAAACAGTGATCATTGTCTATATGGCCCGGGATCTTTGTACAGGTTTCTCTTCAACTGTATTTTACATAAGTAAAAAGAAATAAAAATGAAAATTGTATGAAGGTGGCTAAAGCACTGGAATGCCATTTATAATGGAGGAGTAACCGGTTTTGCTGATAGTTGAGAGCAGTTTGTCTGACCTGCCCAGCCTCACTCAGACGTTGCACGTGGCCTCTGCTTAGTTTGTGCTGTGTTTGGTGCCTGCTCGTATCAGCTCAGCTGCAAGTTATGAAGTTCTACTCTCGGAATCAATGAGTGTTAGGACTTAAACCTGTATGACCAATAAACAGCTAATGTAGATATTAGCAAAGAAAGATCTGGAGATCACAATTTTGTCCTTAATCTTTTTTAGCCCTTTGATTCTGGACTGTAAAATGGAGGCTAAGGTGTCGTCAGGTCACTGGTGGGTTCCGCGAGTGTATGTCCAGTAATTTTGCCATTTATTTAGGGAAATTCCTGCAGGTTATGCAATACATGAGACATATCAAATATTTTGGTTTATCCTTGTTTAGTATTTTAGCCCTGTAAGCCTTGTTAGTTTCCTTCAATGAAGGAAAAGGGAGTTACATGATCATGTACTACATTTTTTCCTACGTAAATTTTAATATTTTTTAATTACCTGAATTTAGTCTTTGTTCTGCCACTTGTTAGCTATTTTCAAGGTGTTTTTATGAGCTGACAACATTCAGTTATTGTTTTCTGAACTCTCAGCCAGACTGGTGCACATGCATGTTTCAAAAGATAAGACTAATAGCAGATAGAACTGGATACTACTTGGCTATTCCATCTTTCAGGCATTACAGTAAGGGACTGCAATTTTTTTTTTCAGCAGAGTTGGTGATATTTTGCCCAGTTCCTGTGGAACCATTTGCTTTATATTTGTTTTAATCTTATAGCTTCGTAAGTCAACTTCTCTAATATTGTTTATTCTGTATCTTTTAGAATCAGTCACATAGGTGAGTGCTATGAAAGAGAACATGGATTAAGGTGTCTTCCATGTTTTTCTGATTGTGATTTTTACTGTGGAAAGCAAACCAGTAAAATGTTTTTGCAACTCTTACGGTATGAAGTCTTTTGTAGAAAATGCCACTGAAGACATGAAGGCAGTGACTGAGAATCCATTGTTTTTTTAATGTATGTAGCTAAAAGGGCCAGCAGTCAGATCACCTTGCGTGAAAAGTTTTGTGCATTGGGAAGGTTTCCATGCTTTTCTGAGCAGCACAAAGGGATGTTTTCTTTGTTTCATGGCTTCATCATATGGTTATGTTCCTATATGACCATTAGAATTCCTTAAGATAGGCAGCCTTTTAAAAAAAATTATTATTCCAATTGTCTAATTTGAGTAACTTTCTTCCAGGTCTTTTTATTTTCAAACTATCTTTGTTAGTAAGGGTTTTTTTTGTTTGTTTCCATGTAATCCTTAAGACCAATAGAGGAAATTATGTAGACTTAGTTCTGTTCAACAGCCCCTTTCTCCTGATATTAAAGTCTTCCTCTTTCCTAGGAATAGGAAGTTTCTTTACATTTCCACTCTAGGAGATCACAACTTCAGCCTGCGGTAAACCTGTCATTGGGCTTCTTTGTTTGTTTCAGATTTTCAGAGAAAAAGAGCTAGGGGGAATAACAGAGAGAAATGCCACAGCCATTTCTAAATTTTCCTGGCATGTCATGAGTTTCCCTTTACTATTTTGTGATTTTCACAGTTTATTTATTTTCTGTGTCCAAGTGACTGACTTGTTTCCAGTTTCTTCAGTGTCAGGCTTTTTATGTGTTTGGTGTCCACATAGAATTTGAATCCTTAACTAATCAATAAAATGTAACAGTTGGCTAAAATCTTGTGGAATGAAGAGCTCATTTCTCCTTTTCTTTGCCTTAGGTTACAGTTGCAGACGATTTTTCTCAGTCTTCATGTCTCACTACAGTTCTCTTCTGCAATAGCAATTTTATAAACATTTTTGACTTAAAATGTTATCCTCTGTATACTGTGCCTATTTAGAGGAAAGGTTTTTGCTAAGATGCATGTTGGAGGTCAAGATTTCAATGGCTTTTAAAATCAAGTAATATAGTGCTATCAGTAACCTTTCTATACCTCCTTCTTTCTTTTTTTTCCTCATTTATTTATTTTTTAAAAAAATTGGAATGCTGACCTCTTGTATTTGTCTCTGTTATATTCTACTTTTCCCCCCAAGTCTTCCTCATTGTTCCTTCACGTATTATTAGTGTGTTGTTTTTTGGTTTTGTTTTTTCTTTGGTTTTTTTTTTTGCCTCTTTTTTTCTCATAATACCAGCAGCAGAACTGAGTAAAATATGTGGTGCAACAGCAGGTTTTGTAGGCTGGGAGGTACAGTTGCAGTGCAAGTGGTGATCAAAATTATGTGTTCTGAAGTCAGAGCATAAAAAATTTTTGATGCTAAGAGCTATGTCCAATTTAGATTAATTTTTATGTAGTCACAAAAGGGGAATTTTTTTTTTTTACCTTTGGACATATCGTTTCTAATCTGAACAGCCCTGCTCAAATGTTTCAATTCCCTGAGTGCTTTATGGCACTGACACTGAAAGGAGTGGTCCTTCCCAGCCCTTTCTGCTCATTCCTGCCCTAACACCATCCCCCATTGTGCTGACACAAGCATTCATGAGACTACACAGTGAACTAAATTGGGGAACTAATCCATGTTAAAAGTAATCAGTTCTTTTTGTAGCTCCTTGCCACGTGTCTGCATGAATGCTTTTGCTGTGTAAGGGAGGGAGAGACCCAGGGATGGGAATGAGCAGCTGAGAGAGGGCAGGACTGATGCTTTATTGTGGCAATGCCAAGTTGTGCTGATTTAAGAGAACTAATGGCACTGCCGTGTAAAGAATGGATGTGTTAGAACTTCCCAATAAATCAGTCAAAATATCATCCCCTCATGCCCAAAAACCTCTATATTTTTTCTATGTCTTGAGTGAACCGTATATTCTGCACTGTCTACTTGAAGTAAAGGAAAAAAATGCTTCAGCACTGGATAAATGATATGTGGCAAAGAGGGACCTAAAAGGTAAGATATTAAACAATTGCAGTCAGGGGTGGTACCAGGCTTACAACATATAACATTTTCTGCAAAGTTTTTACAAAGACCTTGAGTGGAAAGGTGCAATTTAAACATTTAAGTGAGACTTGCACAGAAATGAGGCAGAGGGTTCATTTGAAAAACACTTTAAGATCATGTGGTAGAGACAGAATTACCTTGCATTCATAGTGAGAATAGGATGAACTGGTAAAGAGCACAGGAGAATCAGATTCTTCCAAGTAGCGGAGTATTTCACACTCCCTTAAAACAGTGTTTTAGTACTCTACTGTTTATGTGAAAATTCCTCATAATTTTTGGAGTGAAGTAAAATGAAAACATAAAACTGTAACAACAGTTCTGTGAGTCACCTTGTGAGTCTTGGACTCTCATCAATTCACCATGCTTCCATCTGCAAAACTAAATATGTAATGTGGTAGTGAAGAAAAGCTATGACCTGGAACTGCAGAAGTGGAAGTCCTCTCATGCTGGGTCAGGAATTATGTCTATCCCTCTTTGATGCTTCTATGTGATGATTTTTTTTTACTTTTGGGGGTACCTGAAATTTCAGATAAAATAGGTTGCTACGTTAAGGAAACTTCTATCCAGCTCTTGGCAGTAAATCTCCTTGGCTCTTAATTTTCATGTTGCCAAAAATTCACATATGTGACAGCAAGAAATAGGAAAATGTGATCAAAATGTCAGTTTCTCACAGTTCAAGCCCAGACTGAACTTCATGGGACAAACAGGTCCCATGACTTTGTTCCTTCCAGTTACCATTTTCAATAATGTGGAATTGTGCTATTCAATAATGTATCACTTATTCCTTTCATAATAGCTCTTAGTCCATGGTATGTTCATTTTATAGAGTTATCTGCTTATACGTTCTGTCCATCAGCCCAGCAGAACCACCAGTGTAAAAGGCATTAGCCACTGTGATAACTTTTTACAGGAGAGGTTGAGAATGGAGAAATGGAAGCAGGCATACCACACTTTGGATTTGGAATAAATTCAGCTGCTGGGGAGTACACACAAATCACTTCAGGTATCTGTTTCTCTTGTGAACTTTTTTTGTGTTTTCTTCCTCCATCTGTTGGAGGTTTGTGATCAAAGAGGAAATCGTCTGCAGACCTGCTGTTTTGAGTTGTTAGCTCTACTCCTTTATGAAACCTGAAATGTTAAATCTTGCATTGTGCAACTAATGATGCTCTCCTAACAAAAGGACAGTTTCTCATTACCTCGTTATTATGATTATTGTCTCTTAAAATAATGTTCAGGAAGATAGAGAGGAAATTTGCTTTTGATTAAGTTCACATTTTTTTAACCAAAACGTTCACAAAAACGTTGATTACATAGATGCTTTGCAAAGATCAAACTCAAACCTGGGAGAAGTGAGAGGGAAATGAAAAATAAACTGGAGAGAAAGCTTTAATCACACAAAGAAGAAACTTTAGAGGCCTAAAGTTTATAAGTAAAGCCTGATGTCAAACCGAATTTGCTTGATAATTTTTTATCTTCACACATCAATTACTCCTAGCCAGAAGATGGAGTTAGAACACTTTATTTTTATTATAACAAATAAGCATTTTTTAGGACTTTATTTGTTTGCTAGTGATTGTACAAGAAAATGCAGTGTGAAGTATGAAGGATGTGCAGGGTCCTCTGTCACTGGACATTCCCAGAATATCATAGAATCATAGAATGGTTTGGGTTGGAAGGGACATTAAAGATCATCTTATTCCCACCCTGCTGTGTAGGCAGGGACACCTTTCACTAGATCAGGTTACTTAGAGCTCCATGTGTTCTGTAACATCTTTGGTAGGTATGGCTAGTGAAAACATTATTAGAAATATATTGTAAGAAATAGTTGAGGAGAATTATTTATTGACTGAGACAGCTTGGCAAGAACTTTTGAAGAGTGTGGATCTTAGCAGTCATCCATTACAGTGACCCTACAACATTTTGAGAAAAGGGGCACTCACAGTGACTACTGTTTGTGATGCCCCTAAAACAACTGCATCTAATGCTGCTAATGGCACAGTGGAGACAATTTGCAGCATACTGTGAAATCTCCTCAGGAAATTGGGTGAACACGGGTGGATATTTTGTGTTGAATTCCTTTCTGCCATTAATCTTTTTGATAAATTGAACATTTTGAAAAGTAGCCCACAAGACTTAAATATTTTGCCAAGACCCCTTGTTGTGGCTGATGAACTGTCAAGAGTTGAATGCTTTGTGAATTTAACCAATGTCTCCTGCTAAAATGGTCAAAGCCTTCAGGGACATAACCCAAAGCCAGAGCAGGCAATTCTAATCTGATTTCCCTGCTTTATTTTCTAAACCACAATGTCTGGGGGCCTCCAGACAAAAACCTGCCTTTTTTGTAAGTTACAGGCTTTGTTCTCAATGCAAATGTCCTGTATGCAGATTTTAATTAATTAATTAGCTTGGTTACAGTCCTGTGTGAGTTGACGAAAATTAAAGATTACCCATTTAACTATTGATCAGAAACATGCATCAAACAGAAGCGATTTCAGAATCTCTTAAGTCTTTGCTTTGGTATTTGACATATAGCTTGATTCACAATAAGATTGCAGGTTTTTTTCTATGTGAAAATGCTAAATATAGCTATAATACATTTGTATTTTTTAGGTTTCATTATATAAAAGAGAGCTTTTTTCTTGGAACACTTATAAAGTAAAGGATTCTTATTTTTCCAAAATGCTTAAAGATAGTATTTTTAGAAGACAATATTTTGTCAGAAAATTTAAACTGAGTATGCAAAATGTTTCAAATTTTCAATATGAAAATTAGGAATACTGAGATTATAATTAAGACCATTCATTCCGCAGCTTCTTCTAAGTGCTTTGTCTAGCTTTATTGGTTTTATTTGATTGAAGAATTGCTGCATTCTGCTGTGCTGGTTACTTAGAAATGATTGTTAGAACATTTACTTTGAAGTTTAAAAGAAAAAATATCCGTTTGCCCCAGAATTCCAAAATATTCTAAAAAAGAAAAAAGAAAACTAGAATGCCTGACATTCACAGGACATATGTTCTTTTCCCACCTTATTTTCAGATCTGTGTGTTTAAAGACTGAACTGTTATGATGTGTCTAAATATTGTAAAATGCCCTGTATTTTGACACTGAAATCTTGTGTCTTCAAAGCAGCTACACAACTTCTTTTATATTAGTAAAATTATTGTCAATGCCAAAAATATAATCAAAAATAACTGCTTTTGCATTTTGACGTTTGAAACATAAAACTGCATAGTATTCTGACTAGTTTGATAACCTATATGAACTGTGCAGTATGTTTTTGTTTAAGCAGTTGTAGTCATTTTTATGCACTGAGAAACCGCATTTTCTAGTTTGCAAAGCAGTAGTTCATTTTCTGTGTCCTGAGGCAATTAATTAAAACTGTTTAAGTGTGATAGTGAGACTTAACATCATGTAGTGTGACTCAGTCTTATGGTGTTTGTAAGTCTGAAGTTTCCGTGTCAGTCTTTTTAAGGACCAATATGTTTTTTTTTTAATTGGAAAGTAAATCAAACTGTTCGATTCTGCGAATGAATCAGCATTTCTCTTATAAGTAGCCTTTTCTAGTCTTAACCAACTAATTTTTGTGATCTCCCAAGCTGAGTTTCCTTTAAACATCTTTCATTGTTAAAGCTTTATTGCTGAACTGCACAGATTCTTGAAATCATGGTCCTTACAGGAAGCTAAAGCATCTTTTTAGCTATGTAAATGTATCCCCAAAGTTTATAATACAAGACAAAAAGTCTTGAAGAAATAACTTCCTTTTTCCTATTTTATTTTCCTGTTAAACACTAATAAAAGACACTGTCGTGTTGGGTCACAACCCCACGCAGTGCTCCAGGCTTTGGGAAGAGTGGCTGGAAAAGTGTCTGGCGGAAAAGGCCCTGGGGGGTGCTGGTTGACAGCAGCTGAACATGAGCCAGTATGTGCCCAGGTGGCCAAGAAGGCCAATGGCATCCTGGCCTGTATCAGAAATAGTGTGGCCAGCAGGACTAGGAAAGTGAGTGTATCTGGCACACCTCAGATTTGGGGCCACACCTCAAATCCTGTGTCCAGTTCTGGGCCCCTCAGTTCAAGAAGGTTGTGACATTGAGGTGCTGGAGTGAGTCCAGAGAAAGGAGCTGGGGAAGGATCCGGAGCACAAGTTGGATGAGGAGTGGCTTAGGGAGCTGGGCTTGTTTAACCTGGAGAAAAGGAGGCTCAGGGGAGACCTTACTGCTCTCTGCAATTACCTAAAAGGAGGATGTAGCCAGGTGAGAGGTGGTCTCTTCTCCCAGGTAACAAGTGACAGAATGAGAGGAAATGGCCTCAGGTTGCACCAGAGGAGTTTTAGATCGGATGTTAGGAAAAATATTTTCGTGGAAAGGGTTGTAAAGCATTGGAACAGGCTGCCCAGGGAAGTGATGGAGTCATCATCCCTGGAATTGTTCAAAAAACATGTGGCTAGGGCACTTGAGGACACGGCTTAATGGTGAACATGGTGGTAGTTCTGGCTTGATGGTTGGACTTGATGACCTTAAAGGTCTTTTCCTGTCTTAGTGATTCTGTGATTCTATGATTGTATCTGGACTTGGTAAAGAATTTTTGTTCCCTTACCACAGATACCTGTTTTCAAGGTTGTCTCTGCAGTGGCTATTATGACCTTCTTTTTGGATGTACATCTATAGAGTAATTTATTTGGTGGATAACCCTGTATTGAATGACGACCTTCACATTTTGTAAATACAAGCAAATTTATGTAGGTGCCTGTAGTGTACATGTGCACACGTCATAGCTTAATTCAATAACCTCTTTTGTCATGCAGTCTTTCACAGAATCATAGAATGGTTTGGGTTGAAAGGGACCTTAAAGGTGCTCTAGTTTTACGCCCCCTGCCATGAGCAGGGACACCTTCCGCTAGATCAGATTGCTCAGGGCCCCATCCACCCTGGCCTTGAACACTTCCAGGGATGGGACATTCTCTGGGCAAATTGTTCCAGTGCCTCACTATCCTCACAGTAAAGAATTTCTTCCTAACATCTAATATAAACCTACTCTCTTTCAGCTTGAAGCCATTCTCCCTCATCCTGTCTCTACAGTCACTCTCTGGATTCATTGTAGGCCCCCTTCAGATACTGGATGGCTACTACGAGGTGTCTGTGCAACCTTCTCTTTTCTAGGCTGAACAACCACAGCTTTGTCAACCTGAAGTATTCATCCCCAATATCTTTTAATTCAGTGAAATTTGACAGGGGATAAAAGTCTCACTCCAAGTTGCCAGGTAATCTAGTCATGAAACAAAAGTTCCAAGGATTTCATCATCTGTGCTCCTCGCAGAGCTACTTACCCCTTTTCCTGAAAAAGTGTGTTTATTGTTCTGATATTCCTTGTTGTGATGTTCATTTGAGTTTTGGGAAGGTGGTCTTCTGTGCAGTGAAACATGACAGTTTATTTCCTATCATGTTGTAGGACTTGATTTATTGTTCTTCTGTCTTTAGCAGTTACACAAACAAGCTGTCTAGCAATGACAGCTCTGAGATAAATGAAGTGCTGACTTATTGGCTAATTTATTTATGCTCTGAGCCTTTCTCATAGAGACTATCACTTCTTTTTCATTGTAGCAGCTTACTAGATAGGAGTGGTGATGGCCATTTTTTGGAGGAGGTGCTCGAACAAGTTTTGACTTGGCAAGAGGCCTGATTCACTGCTGTTGCTGGATGTGAAAGCAAGCTGTGTCACTGATATTTTATTTTGTGTTATGCCTATTGAGAAGTAAAAGGACAGGTCACAGACTATTCTTGTGGAGCCCTGAATAGTAAAATGGACAGCAGATAACAGGATGAAGCAAAGAAGCTTGCTTTTCAAGGAAAAGATGAGTTTTCATAGAATTTCTTTTCTCAAAATGACTTTAGAGAGCCTGAAGTTTTGTTAACGTTGATTTCCACTCATTTTCCTCAGTCTTTTCTGATGCTCAGAGTTATTTCCCCCCTCTAATAAATGGAATATATGTGTGAGTGAAGTATGTTTCTCAATGTATCTCCAAGTTCACATTATTTTTGCAGATAAGATGATTTTTATGTTTATAGTTTATTTCATTACTCAAATGCATGTTTGTCTGCATCAGCAGTGAGGTAATTTTCTTGTTCGCTTTAAAATTAACTAGCTAACATCTGTGAAGGAGAGGGTGAAGAAGGAAAAAGACACTTACTTAAAACTTGGCTGTTTTCAAGACCAGTTGTTAGAACAACAAAATTAATCTCCCAGTAAGTCTTACCTCTTTATGGGACACAAAGCTGGCATTGTAGGAGCATAATTCTAACTAGAATTCTGTGAAGGCTGTGCTTAGTGCATAGGCTGCAGTTCTGATAACAACTGGACATTTGTTTCTGACTCTTTACTTTCTATCCCAAGTCATATTTAAAAGATTATCCAGGTGGACGTCTCTGTTTGAGAGGTTTACCAGGAGTGAGACTTGAGACAACAGAGTCTCCTGCTGGTGCTGTCCATTGAAGCATGGTTGAACTGTGTTCTAGCCCCTCAAAAATTCTCAAAGTACAGCAGTAGTTTGAAGAGCCAGTTGTTCCCTTCAGCACCTTGATTGTTTCCAGATACAGCAGTAGAAAAGCGATGCTGTTTCCCAAGGGTATTAGAAGACTGGAAACTTGCTTTTCGGCTGTCATGATGAGAGGTGTGATGGGAAGTAAATTTAGAATCCTGGAAAAGTTGACTTAGAGGCCAAGTACAGACATATAAATCAGAAAGCAAGCTGAAGCAATTTCTGAACTCTGCCTGAATCAATGAGTGAGGCTTCGCTGCGTTTAGTCAAACTATTTTTTCTTCAGATCTCTCTGCTTGACTTCCAGATAAACTACTTAGACCATTGGATGGTCTAAGAATGTTTCAGTTTGGGATCATATAGCTATTCTTGGCCCAAATTACATCTGGACTTTGTCCAGAGACAATATTCTTTAGGGGTGCCTTGGAATCACAGAAACAACTTTCTCCCAATCCTCATAGCAGACCAAAAAATAGTGAGATGAATGGAACCACAGATTATCTGCTTCAGATGAATTGGTTTTACCTGTTCTTTTTCCTTGTCTTCATTTCAGACATTTGGTAAAACTGTTTGCATGTCAGGAATTCAGTATTTAAAAAAAAAAAAAGAGGATTATCCCTGTTGTCTTTTATATAGTTTTTCCACTTTGCATATGGGTGGTGGGTTTCTTTTGGTAGAGTGAAGGGGGAATGTTCCTGATTTTGATCACTTCCATTTGATATATATTCCAGTTAGCCTTCCTGAATTAAGCTTATATTATATATCAAGTTTATAAGTTAAGCTTATATTAGCTTAATGGGAGAAGCAGGCTGTGTTCTCTTCCCATGCATTTTTTTTGATTGGAGATGTGTGCAGCAAAAAACTGTGATAAATGCATGCACAGCCTCTCAGGTCTGAGTAACTAATTACTGTTGAGGGGTTGAGAGTGACTGTTGAATGTGAGGTTTTATACTGGAAATATGTCAAAAGAATATGAAAATAAGCACTCTGGTTTTTGTAATATTGACCCATATTATTCAGTGTCCTTCTCTGCAGTGTCCTTTTTCTGGCCAGTCTAGTTTTAGCTTCTTCCTTCATGTTTTCTCAGAGCAGCAGGAGGAATGTGAGCACACAAGGTACAGACTCCCTCTGTTATGATGTCCAGTATTACAGTGCATTCCTATTAGGCCCAACTCTGATGAGAGAACTGCTTCATTTTCATAGACTTAAGCTGGAGAATGCCTACTAGAGGTCTAATATATATATATCTATATTTTAAATAGCATTTTTTAAACTTATGTAAACAATGCAATTTTTTTTTCTTATTCAATAGATTTCCAAAAGTGTAACAAGTGATTAGAAACTTTATCATATATTGTCATAAATGGAAAGTATCAGGGTACTCAGTATTTGGGCTTTACTTATAAAATACGCTGGACCAATAAATAAGCCTGTTCTTAGAGATTTCACACACATTCTTTCTAAATTAAAATTCTGTAATTGTAAAATTACGTTTATTTGGGAAGCTGTAGCAAGCACCTTTGCATCCGTACAGTTTTACATTGTTTATTTTTCAGAGTCTTCTAAATAATTTTTGCACTGAGTTATTTAAAGTAGAGCACTTCTAAGTTCCTTAGATACTAGACTTTCTGAACATTTGACTACTTAGAAAATAAGTGATGGGATGATTATTTCTACTGGTGCAGGTTGTTTTGTAAGATCTTTTGTTTTCTTGCTGTGGGAACAACAGGGCTTTGTCCCTCTAAACAGTTACCCAATAAAGTTGTTACTGGATTTGAATTTTCATTTACAGATTAAACAGAAATGAAAGAAGCTCAAAGCTTACATTCCAAAACTGACGAAACCGATGACTACTTCTTTCTTTCCCCCCCTTTTTTTTTTTTTTCTGGGAAGATTGAACTGTTGAACATAAAAAAAAATAAATCTATTACTCTTTGTATTCACCGGGAGATATTTAAGCAGATAAACATTCCCCGAAAGTCCCACGAATTTTTAGAAAAGATCTTTTGTAGTTTACATTTATGAATTTGTATCTCTTTCTCCTGAAGCTATGGCGAGCTCTGCATACTTCATTCTTTTTCAATTGTAAACATAGTTTCGGTACTACCACTTTTGCACCAAACGCTGTTCCTAAGCGACTGCTGACGTCAGTTGGTGCAGCACAAGAAGGTTTGTGTGTTTATCTGCTGTGGGCAGACTCTTAGAAAAGACGAAAGTATGTAACTAGATTAGGCCAAAGAGATTGCTGCTTTAAATAAGCATACATGCTGTTTGCAATGCCTTACTCCTTTTTTTTTTTTTTTAAATGTATTTTATTTTGATTAGCAGCTGTATCTTCTGTTGCATATGCCACAGTATCTCGTTTGCAGGGCACGATAAGGAGGGGTATACATTCTCTTTGCTGTTGCTTTAAAGGGGCAGCCGTTTTACTTCTTTCCTACAGCATAGTTAGAATGAGAATTTAAACTCTCATTCTATGTGCCATAACATAAAACTTTCACATACCTGATCTCAAGGTTAGAAGTGAAAGCAGGCTTGCAATTTCCAGTTTAAGTGAAACATATTTACTTAGAGATTTTTGGCCAGAACCTATAAATTTGGAAAAACTGGAATGATACTCTTGGAATATTTTACTGCATGCCTTTGTGTCAAATGGAGTTGGAGTGGAACTGGCTTACTGACCTTTGTGAATTTTTTTTTTGTCCTTGATTATACTTGCAGCACATCCACAATGAATAAAAATTACCTGTAGCAAAAACTTTTTGCATGAAAATATTTTTATGAAAGTAAAGGAGATAGTAGTGGGACTGCAGTCATGGTAGGCCAAAAAGTGAAGCTAAGAAGTTTATAGGAGGTAGTAGTATTTAATGGCATAATAAGACAGAAAGAAAAATGGCCAGAATCTCTTCTTCAGGTTGAAGAATAGAAGCAGCGACTTTCAGAACTAAATAAAAACTGAGAAAAATTGCTCCAAATTAACTTAAATCAGATTAATGTTAAAGTAAATGCCTGTGGGACATAGGAGAATATTAGCAAGCATAAAGGTGAAAAGGTCAAGCTAAATAAGGTCCACTTTGAATATGGCTGTGGCGAATACTAGTCCTGAAGTCCTATCAATCTTGACATTTCCTGTACTGTTATATTGTGCTATCCAGTCTTGCCTTCAAAACCTTCATGGATGGAGGCTGCACAGCTTCTCTGGGCATTTTACTTTACTTTATCTCACTGCCTGTGTGTCCTCATACTGAGACATTTTTTTCCTTGCACCTAGTCTGAACTTCTTGTTTCAGCATTGCCACTCATCTTCCCGCTATGCATCACTGGGTGCTGGTGTTGTTGTCTTGGTGACCTGCTCTGTTGCAGGGGACTCTTCTTTCCCAGATGCAGGGATTTGTGTATGTCACTGCTGAATTTCATAAGACTCCTGTTCTCTCATTCCTCCAGCTTGTCCGGGTCCCTCTGGATGGCAGCCCAGCCCCTCTCATGTGTGAGTGTGTCTTGTAAATGTACACTGTGCAGAATGATATGATGGAATTTAATTCAGGCTGAAAAAAGTTAAGTAGCTGCAGATTCTGCTGCTCATTTGCCCTTACTGCTTCTTCTTCTTCTGGGTCTTTATTGAATTTTAATTCCCTTTAACCATATTTTCTTTCTATAAGATTTTTTATTTTAACTTCTAATAGGAAAGGTAGAGTTAGGAGATGACATTTAATTCAGCAAACTGCTCTTAAACAAATGGTGAAGTTACTTGTGAGTTTCATTAATATAAAAGCATAAAAATGGCTCAGATTAAGAGTTCATTCAGTTTAATATTCTGTCTCTAATCTGTGATTTTTGTCTAAGGTCAAGTTTAACATCTGTTAGTAACAGTTAAATATCTTTTACATCTTTGACTTGAAGATATCATATTAAACAGACTTTTAGGGCCAAAAGATGGGTTGGAACTCTTTCTGCCTATCCTATGCATCTGCCTGTTATTGCAGTGTTTTTAGAAGCAGTACACCAGGGGAAAAATCAATAAAAACTGTAATCACAAGTTACTGCTTATCATCTTCCCGTCCATTGCAGGGCCTAATGTGCAATTAAATGCATTTAAGGTCATGGGGGAAAAGAAAGTAGCCATAATCAGAAGCTGATGGAAGGATAAAAATATGATAACATATGATACTCTTTCTTCTTTCTTTTTTCCCATACCACCTTCCTACACTCTCCCAACTTCCACCTGTTTTCATCTCAGGGGACTTTCTAACGTGGTTTAGCTATTTAGTTAAAAGTGCAGTTCAGTCCCTTTTCAACCTATGAACGTTTCTCCCTTTGCCCAGTTTTTGCTTGAACTTTTTTAAACTTCTTGCATATCTTTGATAAAGCAGGTTACTTACTACCTATTAGGGAAGAACTGTCTCTTTCTGGTTTGGACTGGTTGTTCCTGGTCCATTCTAATGGCTTCTGGTTATTGTAAAAAAGTAGCCTAATGTGTTTAACTTTCTGCTGACCAGTTCCTTGGGCAGAATTTCTAACTATCAGGAGTTCTGTGTGGCAATGTGCATGTCAGCTAGCAATGACAATAACTAACTTGTTTAAAAATTATTTTAAGGTGATTTAGAGACCACCCTGATGCATCAAACTTCACGAGTTTGTGTATTCTCAGGCTGAATCCATTGCAGTAATGCGTAGTTTTTCTGTTTCCTGGAGGTTAATAACTGCCTGCCAGTAGGACTTTTTTGTCTCAGGTTGATGCTGCTCAAAGCTTGTGCAAAACACCTGGAGACAAATGAAGAGCAGAAAAATACACTCACTGAGATGTCACACCGCGGTATTACACGGGTTTCCTTTTGCAGGGGAAAGTCGTTGATTGGGTGTTGTGAGATCAGTTGAAATTACCTTTACTGTCTTTACACACTTACAGAGAAATGGGTGCACCTTGGACACACAGTTTGGGTTTTTAACAATATTTGTTTTGCAGGTTCTGCTCTTGTTTTCAGAGAGCAAACTTGGTACGTTTTTGTGAATAAATGGATTATTCCTAAACTTAATTCTTTCATTGTCACTGACTTCAAAAGGCGGCCACCACAGAACCCAAAATACACGTTTATAGCCAGAAAAGGTCACTGTTTCCTTGTTAAGTCATGTGTTAACAGTAAAAATAATAATTAAATATTTTTAGAAGTAACTCATTGTTTGTAACTTGTGAACTTTTAACAGTCCTATTTCAAAATGCTGCTCTGGGATACTATATAAAAAAAATTTAATTTCTATAACAACTTTTTTTAAATGAAGCTCTTTAATATGTTTAACAGTTTAAACAGTTACTATAACCTCTTATTAAATTAAGGGTGTAAAATATTGTTCTTGAAATTTTCGACAACACTTGAGTTAACCATAATTATTTTAAATTGAGACAAAGCAACAGGCATTTATTATGTTTCTTAATTGCAGTACAGCCTATAAAAATAATTTATGTCTCAGGTTTCTTAGTTACTGTCCTTTATGTTCTATTAGTTCGTGAAACTGTAACTGGGTTCTGATCCAAAACCTTTTCTCTGAAAATTTACAATAGACAAACTGAGAAGCATTTGTCTCTAGACTTGCAAGAAGTACCCATGCTGGTTCTTTATAACTTTTCTATTAGTTATTTGCTGGATGCTTTCAATAAGGAAGTGGAATAGATTTGGAATATGTGTGATGTTAGAATGAAATGCTGGAAATGGAGTAATCTTTCACTGATAATTGGCTAACAGTGAGATTTTGTTGTTTTGTTTATACAAAGATTATGAAAATATTCATTTGGTCTTTGATCATGTAACTGTCTTCTTCCTGCTTTCCATATGACTTTTGCTTTTTTCCCAGATATATAGTGGAATGAATATAAAGCTGGTGTCTTCAGAAAGGTTAGGAGACTTCAGCAGACACACATTGGTTTTGGTTAGCATGTGTTAGACAGCAATTAATAGGAAAGTTGGCTAATAGGGTGCATTTAGAAAGTTACAAATCAAATATATTTGTACATAAGTGCTGAAGATGCTTTTTGTGTCTGTAGCCAAGAATAAACACTTCTAAGAGGGATAGTTCACATATGGCTGCCAAAAAAAGAGAAAGGTTTGTATGTAGGCTGGGCATGGTATCTGAAAGAATTAGCTTCAACTTGGTGTATTAATGCCTAGTGTAGTCCTTGGAGGCAATCTGAACATATGGGCGTTATTTCAAGATTTCCTTTTGAGTTATTCTTTTCTTGGATGCAATCACTTTAACATGGTTTTCGTAGAGCAGATTCATAGCACATTTTGTGAAATATTAGTTATTCACTTTCTGCTCTTGGTAGTTTTGCCTCATTGCCTTATTTTAGAAACTGACTTGCCAAAGTGTTGATTCTCTTACACGTTGTACAAGAGTTGTCCCCAAACTACCTGGGGCGACCAGTGGTTGCCATCCTACTTTGGGTTACAGAAGCTGCAAAGGAAATTCCATTGGTAGTGCAAAAACTTCATTGCTTATTAATACTTGGAGTTCTAACCCTAGCACAAATGAGGCTTGAAATGGAATTTGTCACAATAGGGGAAATAAAATTGGCAACTACTCCTTTTGGTATAAAGGTGAGATGGGGATACAGAATAACATTTATTCTTTCATAGAAAACATCTACTATTGACTTATTATGACTCTGTGACCCCTTGAGGTTCCTTTCAAATGGAATTATCCTAGAAGACTATGTACCTGTTGGTGTGAAATTCTGTGTAGACATAGCTAACTAGTGCAGGTACTGCTGAGGGCATGTTTGCAGTAGCACATAATTCTTCTCAGGCTGTGAATCCTGGGAAAGGAGCTGAGCAAATATTTAAGTATTGAGTCAATGTTGAACTCCAGCCACTGTGGCTACTGAGGTAGTACAACCTAAGCTTTTTAGCTTGTAGTTCTCTGGTTTTCTTACATCTTGTTAGTTTGTATGAATGAACTAGGAACATCTCAGTACCTTTGATTACTCATAACTCTTCTGTCATTGTAGAAATAGGCCATACAACTTTATATGTCCCATCTTTCTGTTCACTGGATTAAACTTGCAAAAAACTAGAGATTCTTATTACTTTAACCAGTACCTCAAATAGTCTGTTAGCTTACTGTGTTAGTGTAAACTTATCAACATGTGTTAAATTTATGTTTCAGAAGGTGGTAGGAGCAGACTAAATGTTCAGTGTTTTCAAACAGGCATTTTAGATGCCTTTAATATATTCTCTCTCTGTAGCACAGCAGTCATAGCAACTGTGTGTTCAAATCACGTTGTGCCTTCAAATATCACTGAAACCTGAAAACTTCTGCTAACCCAACAGAAACTTCTAGTTGTTCTGATGTTTAACTTAGCATTTTGATTAAATCTTGTGAATTCTGAAGGAAAATGTTCATATGCTTTGCCTCTGTGTTACAATGCCCTCTGACTGCTGCATTGGTTGCCTTTAATGTCAATGACTAAGCTCTTAAAAAATTAAATCTCTTGTTGATATTTTTAATTTAGTTCTCTTATCCCTACCTGGTATGAAACTTTTGTTGATTTTGGATGTTTATTTGAGGCTGCTGAAGTAATTCATAATAGAATGAGCTTTGAAGTATATTTTTTTTAACAATATAAGTCTGTGTCTTCCTTTAAAGGAGTATAGGAGAACTCTCAGAAACTTGCACATCTTAAACTGGGGAAAGAAATGATACCTTATGATTCTTGTCCTTCACTACACACAAAGTATGTAATAGAGAATGAATAAGCTGCATACATGAGTCACATTAGAATTTTTAAATGGTTTTACTCTGTAAGTGCAAAATCTATTTTAAAATTCTCAGTTTGTGAATCATGTAAAATTTTGTTCTCTTTCATAAAGGATTACAGGTAGATTTTCAGTTTACTCGAGTACTTGAACTAAAGAAATATTTCTGAAGTTCCTCCATAGACCTGTTCTGAAGAAAGGTTTGATGCATTTACCTAATTAATTAGTGCAACTTAAGGGCTTTTGTGAGTGAAAAATGATGCAGCAGAGGAACTCCAGAGTAGGAAAGGTGCTCAATCACAGAGCAAGCTGAGATTTCAGTACTTGAACAGGTTGGCATCTGATAGGACTGTGGTGGGTTGACCTTGGCTGGATCCTAGTTGCTCATCAAGTTGCTCCTCAGATGGACAGGAGCTTGTGGCTTGAGATAAGGACAGGGAGAGATCACTCATCAATTACTACCATGGGCAAAATAGGCTTGACTTGGGGAAATTAATTTATTATAGTCAAATCAGGGTAGTATAATGAGAGGTAAACCCAAATCTAAAAAACACCTTCTCCTTCCCCTCCCTTCTTCCTGGGTTTAAATTTATTCCCAGTTCTCTGCCTCGTTCCCCAAGCAGTGTAGGTGAACAGGGAATGGAGGTTGTGATCAATTCATCACATTGTTTCTGCCACTGCCTCCGAAGGGAGGACTCCTTCCCCTGCACCAGCATGGGGTCCCTCCCATGGGAGACAGTCCTCCATGAACTCCAACGTGAGTCCTTACTACAGGCTGCAGTTGTTCATGAACTGCTCTAGGTGGGTCCCTTCCACAGGGTGCAGTCCTTCAGGAACAGGCTGCTCCAACATGGGTCCCCCACAGGGTCACAAGTCCCAACAGCAAACCTGCTCCAGCATGGGCTCTTCTCTCCACAGGTCCACAGGTCCTGCCAGAAGCCTGCTCCAGCATGGACTTACCATGGGGTCACTGCCTCCTTTGGGTATCCACCTGTTTTGGCATGGGATTCTCCATGGGCTGAAGGTGGATATCTGCATCCATGGACTTCCATGGGCTGCAGAGGCACAGCTGCCTCACCCTGGTCTGCACCACGGGCTGCAGGGGAACCTCATCTCCAGTGCCCGCAGCACCTCCTCCCCCTCCTTCTACACTGATCTCAGTGTCTGCAGGGCTGCTCCTCTCGCATATTCTCACTCCTCTCTTCTCCGGCTGCAATTGCTGCCATGCCATAAATTTTATCCTCTCTTAAATACGTTATCCCAGAGGCGCTACCACCATCTCTGACTGGCTCAGCCTTGACCAGCGGCAGGTCAGTCTTGGAGCCATCTGGCATTGGCTCCACCAAACGCAGGGAAAGCTTCCAGAAGCCTCTCACCCCAGTAGCCACCCCCTGCCCCCCCACTACCAAAACCTTGCCCCACAAACAAAGGTCCTGCTAGATGTCATTCTCCTCCATTGATTGAGGCAATACCATCTCTTTCGAGACTTGAATTTTCTGATGCTTCTCAATAGCTTCATTATTATATGGGTTGAAGCAGCCGTTAGATGGACTGGACCACTAAGGATTCAACACTAAACATTCTGTAATGGAAAGCTGTACTTCTAAAGTCTGTGGTAATTCCCCATTTCATCAGCAGTGCACTGGATTTGTGTTACAAGACTTAAAAAATTAAATAGTCCCTTACACCAGGCTTTATCAAGAAACTTAGAAATTAATAGAAGCGTCATGGGTAGACATAAAACAGCAGAATAGTTTGCGAAAGCTGTCTTAAAAATTGGTCTGAACAAAACAAAGCACACTCCTGACATTATTTACAAGTTGACTTCCATGTTTAATTAGAATAGTGAAAAATCTCACTGGTCTAAAGAATCCAGATAATTGTAAATTGTTGGAGATTGAGTGAGTTGGAGGTAATATCAATATTAATTTTAACTGAAGATTTTTTCTCCGTTCAAAGGTCTTGCATTTTTTGGCACCTTACTAAATTTAAAACTACATGAATTAAATATATCTTCATGTACATTGTTCAGATTTTGCATGAGGGTGGGGTGCTCAGATTAAATCTCAGATACCATCAATGATTGTTTATTGGAGCAGCCAATCAGAAAAGGAAAAATTACTGTTAATTTCTTCCTGAGGAATATTTAGGATCTCCTTCAAAATAGCAATCAGAGAGCATTTCTATAGTAATGATTGCAGTGTCAATGTTCATTCAGAATTCATATTGGAGCAATGGAAAGCAAAAGATATGTTAAACTTGTGCTCAGAAAAACTGTTAAAAGGTAAAAGAAAAATGAAGTAAAATCCCTGCAGAAAGCAGAGAGAATGTGCCAGGACATTGCACTGGAAACTTGAGACAAATGCATGCTATTTTTCAGAATAAGATCTAAAGATAAAAATATGTATGCCATGATTAAACAAGATGCTTAAAAATGCTCATAGGTAAAAGTAAGCATTCTTAAAAAAATTGTATCTAAACCAGACAGATAAAATATAATGGCCCAAGGCAGATCAAAAATAACCTGAAGAGCAACTTGTAGAACATATATTAAAAAATTAATAATATTTTTACAAATGCATTAGAAGCTTGAAGCCTCACAGAATGCTTATAGGACTACTAAGCTCTCAGAAATAAAAAGAGCATCCATATGAAAGTAGATCACAGTAGGAAAAGATTCTTTTTGATAGCATTTGTTGTCGTAGAACCTGGAGAAAATGCCTGTGCTGGAAATTTACAGGTAATGTTTCAGAGACTTTAAGTTAAATTTAAGTGTTGTAAAATACATTTGTTACTAGAAAACCAGCAGATTCTCAGGACCAGATAATGCATGCCCAAGGTTCTCAAGAAACTTGAGGAAGAAACAGCCCAATTGCTTTTTACTTAAATTTAATTAGGTCCCCATTGACTGCAAGTTGGCCCATGTCATGCCATTTAATGAAAGTTTCCAAGAAAGCTCCAAAGAACTTTTGGCCAATAATCACAATTTTCATGGCAGGCAAATTGGTAGAAATCATAACAAACACCGAATGACTCACTTCAGAGAAAAACATTTTAGGGAAGAGTCAACTTTGCTTTTGTGAGTGAGTCTTGCATCAAACAAGCTTGTGAGAATTTTATCAAGGAACTAGCAAGCTTGTAGATAATAAAGATTCATCTGTTACAGTCTGCTTGGATTTCTTAAAGTTTGCGCACCTTTCACTTTGTCACCTGAATTGCCAGTTATTAGGAATTTGAGCAGTTGGAAGAATCTGGTTTGGTTGGAATGCCAAAGACAGGAGAAGCTGATGTAGGTGACAGCAGGTCTTGATAGAGGAGTTGCTTTTATTTGATGTATTTTGTTAGTATGAATGTGTGGAGTCACTCTCGAGGAACTCAAAATACGAGTACATAAAGCTCGTTTTTACATAATGCTACAGATCATGAAAATGTAAAACCTGGACTGAATATGGATGTATTTGAGTAGATATTTGTATGGTTTATTTTTTAGCTCTGCGCATAGGAGGTGAACATTTATTGGGTTAGAAACATGGTTCTGAAGTGAAGTCAAGCTTCTTTTTAGCCTGTCTAGCCAAAACTGATTAGTAAATTGATTTCTAAATTATAATCTAACTTATCTCCTCCTCTATTTTCCAAACTGAAAGCTACTAAGTTGACATATAGATTAAGCCTACCTTATTATTTCTTTCTATTTCTCTCATTGAATGTTGTCTCAAAGTCTTTTGTTGTCGGCCAAGTCTGAAAGTTAAAGAGAAATGGCCTTAATGGCAAGGATCTTTGTGATGTTGTCTTCCTAAAATTCTGCTCTTGGACTAGCTATATTTTTATAGTACAGTGTCTGAAGATTTCATCACAATATGTACAATCTGATCTGAAGTGGACTTGGCCTGTAGTTTCATCTCTGAGTTTGGGCTGTGCCCCAGAACTGAACAGGAGAATGGTTTCCTCTGTGCTTTGTTTCTCCCTTGCCTTGTCTTGCCTGATTGCAATAGGGATAAGAACTGGATATGGGTGTGGAGAAGAAAATAAGTCCAATGTTTTGGTAAGCAGAAGGGAAGAAGTTGGGACTGAAGGAAAGGAGGTTCAAACAGTGGTTTGAGCTTGAATGAGAATGGGATAATTTTATGTCTGGAGTAATGAGATTGACATGCTAGACAAGGAGGTTATGGTGAGAAGCTTGGGAAGTAAACATAGCTGGAGATACCTGAAGAGTGAAACTGGAATAAGGAGTTATGGGTTGGGTCTGGATTAATGCTGAATAGACAGGGCTGTAATCTTATATTTGAGAGAACAAGCAGAAATTTGTGCCTGCTGAGGAATGTGGCAGTCCGGAGCCTGAGTGACACCATCTCCCTCTGCTGCAAACAAGCACTTGAAAAAAGCTCTTGAGTGCTTTCTAATTGTCACCTGAATAAGAGACACTAATCTGACTTCTGCTGTTGCTTGCTCCAGTGGGACAGGTCTTCTGGTGGCTTGTCACTCGATCAATGTGATGACATATGATGTAATTCGAGAGTTTTGGTTTGCCTTGAAAACAATTAGGTAGTAGAAATAAAAAGCTAAAGTGGCCTGTGTTTCTGGAGGATCAAAAAAAAATAAAAGTGTCTGTGATTTTGCCAGTTCTAATTATACAATTCCATACACCTTTGCCCTCCAAATCCTGAAATCTGTGGTTCAACACAGTGAGCAATGAGAGATGTTTTGTTTTCTCGCTGTAGTTCCCAGCTCTCTGTGACCCTAAGTAAGTGTAAAGAATGAGTTGGAGGTCAGAAAAAAAAGAAGAGGTTGATTTAGGCCGCAGACAGTTGAACATTACATTGGAGAACTGAGTTTTATTCTGCCTTTGTCATTGAAAATTCTTTGTGTGTGTGAGATCCTTGGTGAGCCGCTAAAATCTGATTTTTCCCAAGTGGTTCTTTAGTTGCATGTGGGTACTTTGTTTTTGTTATTTGTTTTAGGTTTGTGTTTTGTGACTATGGATCTGATTTGCAGTAATGGTAACCACTCCTTGATGCAACCAAGGGCTATCAACTGTACTTTGAGTAACTTAAAGTCTATGTTGTGGTGAAAGAAACTGAACATTCAGCCAGACATTCAAATTTAGCAAGATTATTTTTAATTATTTTTTTAAAATCTGAGTTACTGATCAGTAAAATACTCCAATATTTTACAAGCATTTAATTACCAATTTTATAAGAATATTCAGGTGCTATCGTGGGAGGCACTGTACCAAAGACAGGATGTGAAAAATAGAGTGTTTTGAACTGCATTCAGCAATTACGGGGCTGTGCACAGGACAATAAAGCAGCTGAGTACTGGGCTCTGTCTGTGGACCTAATCCATTGCTTTTCAACTGTGTCAACTCTCACTTGCTACACTCCTTGTTGACAGGCAAAATTTCTACTTCATTTGCTCATCCCTTGAAACTAAGTCTACTTAGCATATTGACACTGACTGCCTCTGCTTCTTTTTCTTTTTAGAGGCACAATAGCATGATGTTTTCTAAACATCATTATTGCATCAAACTTGAGGCTACCTTATGAGGCTGAGAATTTCAGAGACACGTTTTCTACACGGAATTTTGAGAAATGCTTTCCATTTGCTTGAATGAGTGATGACGAACTACTTACACGCATCACCAAAAAGGAATGTGACAGCTAATTAATTGTTCTGCTGCAATAGAGCAAGTTCTTTCAGTCATGAATTGAAATCTTTGTTTCTAGTACATCAGCACGTGGCAGTGGTACTGTGATTCTAAAACATTAACCACAATATTTTTAATGTCTAGGACATTGTGAGTGTTGATTATATACTATACAACTTTATTACAAATATATATATGAATTTTATACCTTGTATGTTATACTGTACTGCACAGTGTATTTTTATATATTTCAGTTCAAATATTGCAGTTTTATGTGCAGTAAACCATGTGATGCATTTAAGAAACCTGCATTTATGCTTTACAGTTTTACCTGAAATGTTACCATACTTATAGCCCTCAATTCTCTTCCATTGCACAGGATTACAATAAAATCTTTCCTGTTCCAGCAATCCTTTATCTCTTTTCCAGGTGTAAGCTGGATGTGTTCAGAGAAAATAATCGGTGTTAATAATTGAAGATATGAAATAAATTCTGTAGTTGATGAGACAAAGCTATGCCTTGTTTTGTTTCAAGGTTGCAAGTAAGATAAGAAAGTATCATTTTTTGATTGTAAAAGATCAATGATAAAAAAATCTTTTTCTGATAAAGCGTTGTTATGCCGATAAACAGTCTGTTTCAATTGTCTTTCTGTCTCTGTCTGTCTTTAAAATATTTATCATAATGCTTTCATCTGTCTTAGAGAAGATTTTTTTTTTAATATCATTATAGAAAACTCATTAGAAAATTAATTTTTATTCTCTTACCAGTTTGGAAGGTGTACAATAAAGAACATACGAGGTCACACTAAATTGTTTCCTTACTCTAAAATGGTGCAAGTTAACCTTTTATCCCGTGATCATTAAGCTGTGTGGGTGGGTATGTTGCTATGGCTTGGCTAGTTTATGGCACATCAGCTGTTCTGCAGTAATTGCCGATGGATTTGCTTTTATTTCCAGTGTAGTAATACGTTCCCTGTGTGTTTTCTCTGAGGGGTGATAACGTGAAGTATTTTGATTTTTAAAGAGTGAGAGGCTTCAGATGGAGCAGCTGAAAAACAGCAGCTCTCACCACACTAATTGCTTAATGGGTATGTCTGAGAGGCTCTAATGCTGAGAAAAATGTCCCAGAGAGGTGGGGTAGAGTCACCTCCATAGGAAACTGCAGCAATCCTCATATCTTGAGTCATTCACTGTCAACCTGTTTCTACCACTTGAGAAACCAGGTAATTCACGTTTCCTGGAATTAAGATGGATATATATTGAGAGTTTTTGATTTATCATGTTGCTTCAAAAATTTATTATAATTTTAGTGTTTTTATTATTTTTTCCATAACTTCTGAGAGTTTACTTTGCACATTCTTTACAATACATATAAGCACATATAAGAATGTTAAATGGGTTAATTTAATTTATTGCAACATTATTGTTAGGAATCTCAGCATTTGCTTTGGTTTGAGCACAGATTCAGTTAACAATTTCTATTTGATCCAATAGTTTCACAGCTGACTGGCAGTTTTAAACTGATGGCAAAACTCTCTTGAGATGTTCTAAATTAATTAATTTATAATTAACTATTTTACACGTATTCTGAAGGTTTAGGTTAAAATTGCTGAAGTCTAGAGAATGTCTAGTTGAAAAACTGTCTCTAAGTCTGTGGCAGACGATTTCTGTCATCTAATCCATTGGCCTCTAAGTTTTTTTAAACTATGAGTGAAGAACTGTCTCTCAGCCTTTCCCCACCTCCATCGGTGTAAAGGTGCTCTTCAGAATGGCAGATTGTCTCCGATCACTACGTAATATTCTGATTTCTCAGCAGCTTAACTTCTTTTCCTTTCTACAAGCCCGTAGCAATTTGGTTCAACATTTGCATGCTAATAGTATAAAAAAAGTCAAATTTGCATCTTTTACCACAAGTAATTGTTTTGTATACAGACTGATGATGCAGTAATGAACCAGTTCCGAGAGGGCAACTCATGAATATAAATAGTCCCATTTTACAAGTAATTTGCCAAGGTCAGTGGGAGAGAGGAGGGAGGTCAGAAGTAGCTCCTTAGTCACAATCACATCTGGAGCTGAAAGAAACTGTTTCTTTGTCTGTAGAAATTTGGCAGTATTTTAGGGTTGCCAGAGTTTAGATGTGAAAATCTGGGACAATGACAGAGAACTAAACTGTACGTACACAGATTGACTGTGCATGGAAAGTACAATTTATCTGCACAACAACTGCTTTTCTGAATGCCCCGTAGCCTTGATTTCTGCATGTTCGGAAAAACAACTGTTACTACAGAAGTACAGGAAAAGCCATACTGTAAATGCTTTTCATAAGGCTTTGAATTTGACCACTAGAACATAACATCTTAATTGCACTGGACATCTGACAATCCTATGAGGTTCAGTCTGCATTTTCCCTTCATCACAGAAGAAATATTAATGCAGCAGCAGAAGTATTCTGTGCATACAGTGATTATTGTTCAAGATAGCACTACTGGCACTTGGTTTTGACCTCTAAACTTGTTTCTGCTTGGCAGTGGCTTTCGGTATTGTCCAAGTACAGACTGCTGTCTTCTCAAAGGAAAAATATTTTGGTTTTCTCTTATCTGTCAATCTGTCCACTTAAGTGGTCTCTGTTGTCATAATATTATAAAATGTGACTAAAAAGTTTTCTGGGGAAAAAAAAAAGCGTGTCTACAAGTTCTAAAAAGGGTGGTGCTTATGTGATTCTTTTTGCAGTTTCTCAGTTTAATAATGGATTTAAGAAAACTATTTTTGGAATATAAAATCTTCAGGGAAAGAAAAAATTTAAATTAACAACTCGAGAGGACCAAAAGTTTATATTATTGCCACAAAAAACATCATAGACAAGGGAGCTGGTGCTTTGTAGAAAGTATCTTCCAGCCAAAATAGTGTCCTTTTAAAAAATTTTTTTCCACAACGTATCAAACTGATGGAATACATAAAATTTTTCTGTAGTTACTGACTGATCTTGTAGTTTCACTGAACAAATATTTTCTATTTGACAGTCATTGTACATAATCAGCCTGGAATGATTCCATAAAGAGGAATCACTGTATATATGCTCGAGGAGAGAGATCATCAGCCCCGAGGTATCAGCTGATGAATAATCCAAGCACTGTGTTCTCAGGCCCCCTGAAACATTCCCACAGGTCTGAAGTTCTGTTTGGATACGGGACTTACTGCTTTCCAAATTCAAGGTCTTTTATGTTACAATTCAGTATAAAAGTGTAGTGCCATGTAGATTTGGGAAACCTGAAGTAGTTTTAAATTACCTAATGGCCATGATGATATAGGTCTGAAATGACAGAGTTGTGGTAAAAGGTTTTAAATGCGTTTAGTTCTTTCTGCTGCAGCAGACGAGGAGTAGTTCACAATCTGCTGTTACCTGAGCTGACTGATGGCAGGAGCAGCCTTAGCTTCCTGTGGGCATCATCTGCCCAATGCCTTAGCACCTTTCTGATGAGTTCAGAGAGAGCATTAAGCCTCATGAGTTACTTAATTTCGGGATCTCAGATAGTTTGTCAGAACGGTAGCTTGAAAATAGGCTACCTCCTTAGACCTTTCGAAGTTTCAAATAACCCTCTTCGATTTTAGTGTTCAGTAGTTGAATTCAGTAGTGCTCAGTATAAAATTGTGACCAGCATGGATATTGCAGTGTGGTATTATCCTTAGTAATATCTGACAATTTTGAATGTAAGAAAGTTTTTCAGGAGCATCATCGGGAAGGGCATTGTTAGTCTGCTTCTGGAAAGGTTCATTCAAGGATAAGAAAGCTGTAGTGTGACACACACAGATTTAATAACTATAAGCCATCAAGTAAATTTTTAAAAATCTATTTTGGATCAATGCAATAAAAGTGGAAGAGGAATGGTGGAAGGTGGCACTGGAATTTTTAATTAAAATTAAGAAATCGATTGAAAAACCAGCCTGTAGGCTTTTTCTGTATATTTTCATACCACTGGAAATAACGATTGGTTGTATTTGTTTTGTGTTTTAATAGTGAGTAATTATATACTCTCTTTTTTGTTTCAAGATGCAATACCTAGTATAGAAAAACAAATAAGACAGAGAGCTCCTATTGAAATATATATATTTATATATGTATCAGTGGTGTGACCTCTGAAGTGATATGGCACTATCTCCCCAAAGGATCATATTTAAGAAATCAACTTCTATCCAAAGCCTAAAGTTATTCAATATATCCAGATGAGGACATACAATCAAATTATTATAAGTTTTTCACAAAATGATATGATGAAGGGAAAAAATATTAGAAAATGCTCAAAATTTCAAAAGTCTGTTTGATCTCATTTGGAATTATAGACTTGCTGTGTGCCACTCCTACTGGTGCAGTTCATAGAATGACGCAGTGGTTGAGGTCTGTAGATTTTAAAAAACTTTATGGGCCGTTACATTGTAACTGGTAAAATTTATTCAACTGGTTTTTGTTGAAATATGATAGTGAGGCTTAAAACGTGTCATTGTGGAATAAAGTTCAGTCCTGATGTAACAGTTTTGACCTTCCTCAGTATGTAGCACTTTGCTTTTCCTGCAAATGTCTTTGTTTCAATTTCTTTAAACACACAAATACTCATGGGAGAGGAGGTGGGTAAAAATAATAAAAATAAATATGTGTATAAGGAAAAAGAGCTTGGCGTTATTATAGATAAAAAATTTTCTAAAATAATTCTTTAGTCATTTTATACACTTAAATTTTATTGCTACATGTGAATTGTAACGTTCATCTCACTTTCCAAGTTAAACTTGATCCTTGCTCAAATGGACTTCATTACAAAAACTGAAATCTTGCGTTTTTTACAAATTGTACCAACCACATTTATATTGCATAAATATGAATTTTCTTCAGTTATTATACAAAATGATGATTTATGGGCTTAAACTGCATGTAAAATCAAAAGTATTGTGAAGAAAAATGTAAAATTTCATAAGTGTGCCCTGGTATGGCTGGCTAGAGATGTTCGTAAAGCCCTTCAAGCACTCGCGGGATGTCAGTGTCTGACAGATGGCTGCTTGTTTGTTGGAGGCTCTAAAGTGGTCACTCCTCAACTGACACTTCATGCCATGATGGAAGTAAATGACAGGCCTCAACACAGGCACTTCTGTCCTGTCAGGTTTCCTTGCCATTCCTGGCAAGTGTATACACTGTTTGTATGAGTAATAGGAGGTTTTTTAAAGCCAGATGTTAGGTGGGTAAATCTTGTGCCATAAAAGTTTGAAGAGTTACTGTCTATTTAAATATTTTGTAAAGTTTTTGATTGTTTTTGTTTCATTACTTAAATGCGACAAATGCATTTGCAAGTACTGACAGTGCACTTTGTATTATGGCTTACCAAGCTAAATTTAGGGTGGTACAAGTAACCAAACCGTACTATGGCTGAGGTCAGAGATAGCTGCTGACCTCATCTGAGACCGAGAGGTAATTGCATGGCCTCAGTGTTTCTGTGTGATATGGGAATAGAAAGATGGTGCAGTGGCGGGAGACAGACTACAGCTCCTTTACATCCCTTAAATATTCTGGGGAGATTCCCTGACACTTTATCACTTCATTCACAGTTTTGTCGTTCTAGGTTCATGCAACAGGTAGATTTAAACAGTTATACTTAATTTTTTAGAAGCTAGTAGAGCAGAAAGAACAATTCCTGTAGAGGAAGAAGTATGTTTATTCAGTAAATAGTGTTGGGGATATAATATATATTTTAGCTGAGTTTCCAAAGGAAGTGAAGCTTATATGATTCTGCCTTGCAGAAAGAAAGGTGCAGGAGAGTGTTTGTGCTCTCTGTATTTGCCTGTACATCTGTCCCCTCTTGCTTGCTAGCTTTTGAACTTGTTGCATCATTTTAAAAAAATGATAAAGGTGTAGTTATTTTACTGATGATCCAGTTGCTATAAGTTTTGGAATTGTAGGTATTAATGATTTCATTGAAAACTTCTATCTGTGCTCTACCAGAGAGCACTTACTGTGGGAGAAAGACCTCAGAAGCATTATAAGTGCATGGCAACCTTAGTTTCAATTTAAAATTTTGGTGTATTGTTTTTGACTGTTCCCTTTTGCTCTTTTACCATACAGTATTTCATTATATGAATTTTGAGACATTGCTATTGAATTTTTGTTTCTTAACTTTCTCACCTTAAATGAACCCTTTCCAAAAGATTTGCTAAAATTATGAGGAACAGAGTTCCTTCTAGTAAATCTTTAACTACGTTGCAGGTACCAGGTAACCAAGCAGGAGTTACCCTGTTGCCTTGCTATCCTGAGGTTTCTAAAGATGTGAAGTTCTTTATGGTTCTGTCTTCCTCCTGCTGCTCCCTGTCTATTTCTAAACATGTCTTGTTGAATCAAGTAGCTTGTTTGAGTAAGTATATGACCGTTATGTGGCTCTTTAAAGATGTTTACACTTTTGGAATTAAAATTTGCCAAACTAATTTTGATCTTATGATTTCTAATGTACTACTTTATTGAACATAATGATGGATATTTTTCAATTTTTTCACAGGTGCAAACAAATTGCGATGTTTCATAAATTATTTTGTCAATTTTGAGGGGGGAGAGAGAAAGTAAAAAGTAGGGAGTTGGCTGATTTAGGCATCTTAGCTTTTCTACATTTGAAACTAAAATATGCCTTTTAAACACTTTTTTGTGGAAGTAATGTTGGGATAGAGCTTGTAATAGAGGTATAGTTGTGTTCTTCATTTTAGACTATCTCCTACTGTAATGATGGTTGCCAAGTAGTGATACTGTAATAATATTTTGAAAAACAAACTATTCTTGCCTATGTTAAGAAACAAAACAGAGAACTGCTACCAAATAGAGCATATTTACATGTTTAGTAATTTTTCTGTTTCGATTTTTACATTATGCGTGTGGATCAGTGTGTATTCTTTTTAATAAATCTGGAGATAGTCTCCTAATGCACAGGTCCTCCAGTTAATCTGAAAAAAACACAAGTCTGGACTAATCTTTTTAGCGCTAACATAGTCTGACTGTTTCCTGATGAGGAGAAGGCCCCCAGAGACTGAAACATGTGTAGACCTTAATTTTCATATATTTTGACAATTAGTCAAACTTACTGTGAACAAAAGAGAATTGAAAAATTAATTTGATATGATACAACTGTCAAAACTTACTCAGATGTGCTTATTTTGAATCTTGCATTCTACTTGCCAAAAAATGCATCCCTGGCTGCATTTCAGTTCATGGTTGACGGGGATTAATTTATTGCATTTAAAATTATTAATTAAGAACAAAATAGATGAAACTCAGGTAGTAATGTTTGAAAGAAGACAATAGAAATAATGTTTGTTCTAATTCCTTCACATAGGTAGGATAGGCAAAATAATATGACTTGTGTAAATAATTATTGACTCTCTTCTCTTGAATAAGTCCCCTGTGCTTGTTGAATGAAAGGTAGCATTATGTGAGTCTCGGGGCCTAAGCAATTATTTAAGACATTTTCCTGCAATTTAAATATTGGCATCTGGGTTCGTGTTTTTGAAGACACTTGCTAAGAAGGAAAGACTGGATGGTGCTGCAGCATCCATACGTTGTAGTTGAATGCTGAGAGTTCCTTCAGGCGATCTCATGCTCTCTCTCAGCCCTGTTCTGAGCCCCAAGATTCAAAAATGCTTGCATAATTGGGTACTGTTTTGTGACTTATTAATTGCTCTCTTGGGTATATAGTTGCATGTGAGTCAGATTGGCCACTTTCCCAGCTTGCATCACTGGCAGCTGTTTTCCTTGAGGCAGATGGCTTGTAAGAGAAGCACCCATAAATTAGGGCACAGCTACTTTTTTCAAACCATTCTATGAGAGTGAATCTGATGAGATGATGTTTCAAAGTGGTTCTTGTACACCCTGATAAATTTCTTTCTAAGTGTCTAAATAGCACATTTTACTGTCATTTCTATTTTTTAAAAAGAGTTTTAGGACAGTGCAGACACTACAGTGTAATCAGCATGAAAATGTTAAATTATATTAAGGACCATTGCTGATGCTTCCTACATGAAAGAAAGTTGTGAAAAAAATCATATCAGAAAGAGGAAAGAGCCTTAATATCCTTTATATAATGAGAGTAAGAGCATTTTTAAGGGCAGTAGCAAGAGAGGAAACGGAATAGTATATGATAGAAAACCTTCAAGGAGCTACTCAAGTGTTCGAGACATATTTGTTTATAACATTTTTCTTCTGGACTTCATGCTCACAGTTCCCATGTAGAAGTTTAATAGCTAGAATTATAGAAAACTACTTCTAAGGGGTAGTATGAGACTTGTGCAATTTCCTTCTAGTTAAGAATTCTGTTATCGTGCTTCTTCATCCCTATGGTCAATACATAGCTGAACACATAACACTGGCTTGGAGACTAGAAAATTTCTTGCAGGAGCAGGACCCATGGACACACACAAACCTTGCCTTTCTGTGTCTTCTCACTGGCATAAACCAAAAGTCTAATCCCAGACTTACCACTTTTTAAAACTACACAACAGTTTTAAACCACAGCAGCTTTCTTCTTTTTGTGTCTGTTTATTCTTTTGTTCTCATACTGCTGTGGTTTTTTTAAAGTAAATTACTTTTAGTCTTTTCTGGTTTGTAGCACAGAGGTTCTTATCTACTGTTGACCACATCTGTAATCTTCCAGTGGATTTTAAGAATCATCTTTACTATAGAGACTACTTGGGAGTTTCATGTCTCTGTGTACACCTTTGCAATAAGGCATGTATTTCAGAAATGTGATATTTGAGCTGGACTCATACTCCAGGCAATAAAGGATTATTAGGAGAAACATTAATAATTTCTTCAGTGCAGTCCTAAGCTTTCATGCTCTGGTGACAAACTGGGAAGGTTTCTAAATCTAACTCAGGTTCAGTTAGGGTGTACTGTAAATGAGGGGAAGACAGGATCTGAAAAAGAGTTGGTCTCTAACGAAATTTAGCTTGGAGAAAATAGTTTTTGCTTCTTCCCTGGGGAGACAATTCTCTTAAGTTGAGCTGTGTTAGAGCTTTTGATCTGTAATACTGGTCCAAGCTGCCTTTTACATGGACTGCTGTTAATTCTCTCTTTCATTGCTTTCTTGCCTTACTGTGAAGCACTTGGGAGCAGCTCTGCTTACAAACTGGCCAGAGAACCAAAGTCTGTCTGTCTCTATCATACTACTATACATAAAGTAATTTTTAGGTGTTAAAATGTTTAAATAGTTTAGCTTTCATGGTTATGACACATCTGTTGATCCTCCTACCCACAATATTTTTAATGTTCTTGAAATGCAAGATTTGTTCACTTCACTCCTGGCGGAAAATGCTGAGGTGTGACAATGGCCTTCCTGCTCTGATAAACTGATTACAGAACTCCTCTTTGTATGTGCAAAAGATACTGTAGGGAATTGGAATTCAAAGACAGATTTCTTGCTGTACGTGTTCTAGTCAGAATTAGTTTTTAAAATAACATTAATATTTGGAGGATGGGTTTTCTGTGCTCTCTATAGATGAGGTAATTTAGCACAACCCTAACTATGCTGCATATGACATGAGCTAGAGCAAATATTTAAAATATTCATTCACACATACCCTCTTTCAGCTAAAATTAACTTTTGTGATAAGACCCAGACATTATCATCAAAAATAGGTTCCAGAGTAAACCAGTTGGTAGCTATGGGACGGGTGCAGAAATTATGATCTCTTCTGTTCTATGTAATTAAAGAACAAAATGAATCCCTTTGGGCCTAATATTTCATAAGTGTGTTGTGTGTATCCTATTTTATCATCTGCTGTTAAAGCTTAATATGGCTGCTCATACTTCTTAAGTGTTAAAACATACTTTCAGCAGTTGGTGGCATAATTAAAGCACAGGGAACAGAGGCAATTGCCATCACAGAGCTCCCAGGGAAGAAGAGTTTAAAGACCTCTTACTATTCCAGGTTAAATTGGTGAGCTTTACCATTTCTGACTGATAACTGCATAACAGCCTGGGGGAGATTGAGAGCAGACTTCGTTGCAGTTACAGCTTCCCTGCAAGGGGAAGTGGAGGGGCAGGCACTGATGTCTTCTCTCTGGTGAGCAGAGGGAATGACCTGAAGCTGAGCCAGGGGTTGTTTAGGTTGGATATCAGGAAAAGGTTCTTCACCCAAAGGATGGCTGGGCACTGGAACAGTCTCCCCAGGGAAGTGGTCACAGCACAAAGCCTGACAGAGTTCAAGAAGCATTTGGATAAAACTCTCAGGCACATGGTGTGATTCTTGGGGCTGTCCTGTGCAGGCCCAAGAGCTGAACTTCAATGATCCTTGTGGGTACCTTCCAACTCTGGATATTCTGTGATTCTAGGATAACTGTCTTCACAGGCTGAGAAAGTACTGCACAGGTAGACCTGGAAAGATTTGAATCATAATGCTCTGGTGAAGAGAGGCAGTTGAAATAAAGGTAGACTGTTCTGTGTTCAGGTTTTTTTCTCGAAAAAATGTGAAAGCAAGGAAAAAAGAAGCAACAAAGGCAGTGGGCAATTTTCAGGTGATTTTTTTATTTTTTTTTATTTTTTTTTTAAAGTAAGATCTGTCTTCTTCAAAATTTGAGATATTTTTTTGGTCATTTGGTTTGTTTTTTTTTTTTTAATTTTTCCCTGCCATCCACTTCCTCTTGACTGATCTCTAGGAAAAAATTGCTGGCAATATGCATGGCAATTATGTGATGTCTTGCTGATCTAATCAAGGCCAGCTAACTGTCCTTGGCAGAAACAAATACAAAAAAGTTAGTCAGTATAAACAGGTGGATTGAAAAGAGGGAATTAAAAAAAAAAAGAGAGGTGCAAAAAGTACTGTAGAAGAAATAGTTTTCTGTTTGTCTGAAACTTTTCATTTGTTAAGTGTCTTTCTTTTCAGTGGTATCCGTGACATATAAACTTATATGTCAGTGATTTTTTTGTGATTTTTTTTCCAATTCCATTAGCATAAATATAACTTTTTCTATATACTGCTTTTATTTTTCTCTTCTTTCTTACAGATTATTTGCTAGAATATACTTGGAGTGAAGAGGCAAATATTTGGTATCTACTTACCACTACTTTTCAGGGGATAAGATGTTGGTTATGTTGGTTATCCTTTCTTCAAAAATTTCCTGCTTGAATATGAGGATTAAAGCAGTTTAACCTTACATTATGCTATTTGCAGCTGGATAAGGAAAATGTTAGTGATAGGCATGAGTAAATCCAGCATGGTTCAAAAGAATAAATACCTTTCACTTGAAGATTTACTGTTCTCCACCTTCCCTATCATATGATCATCTTTGCTTAAGAGGACATGTAAACTTATGTTTCAAAACTGTTCTTTCAGGTTATCTGATTCAGTGCAGTAGAATGCATTCATGTGATCATCAGCTGTCACTGTCAAATTTAAAAATAAGCGCTTATGTAGATAGAGCAGGTCATAGAATTTTATATGACAATCTGAGGAGTCTGGAAAATGCATTTAAAATATTAAGTAATCCTTTTGAAAGAAAGTAAGTTAAGGACCGGTAATTTAGAATCTTGCCAGAATATTACTCTTTCCTTATTTCTCCTTTCTCTTCCCTCAAGATGCTGCTCATCTAATTTCTTTCCAAGCAGTAATATTAAAAATTACTGGAGGATAAAGAATGGGGAAATAACTGAACTTGTTTTCACTTAGAAGTGCAATTAGTAATAAACACATTTAAATTTTAAATGCAGCTTCTGAAGGTCTCTAGCTAGTTTTAAGGGAAGTGCTAATCTCTGCAAGAATTCTTATACATCTTTTATGAATTTGGGTTCTTTTAAGCTATTGGGTCATATAATGTTCGGTTTAGAGACATATACCTTGTGCCTTTCACAGCAAGTATAGTTATGATTGTGACAGTGCCTGTCATCTTCAGATTAGACTTGCAGTTTACTCTGATCTTAAAAAGTAGGTTCTACTTGGATGTGCTAATAACAGATCCATCATGTGTTTGATTAGTTAAGTATAATTGTAAGCAAGTTCTTAGCTCTATTGGCTTCAGTTTTGTGTTTATTGTACTATTTTATGTTGCATTCTCTTACTTGGAGATCCATGCTGCTTGAAGCGCTGCTCATCCCCTTATTTGTCTCTGTTGAACCTTTCTGATCATTTTTAGTTGCCAGCCAGATGCTTCCATTTTGAAAGTGTAAGAGAAATAAAATTGAGATGCACTGCATGAAAAAGCAAAGGTTCTGTAACTTGCTTTTCCAGTGGATTTTCTAAGCATTATGGAAGATGATGTTTTAGTATGTTTCTTCATTTATTTTGTTGTGTTACTTAGTTTGCTGATGCTCAAGTATGACAGAGGTGATAATATTTTTAATAGAATGATCTGTTTTTAAAAGCTTTTATAATGTCATTAGGTACTTTATATACCCTTTTCTGTAGAATTTGTGTGTATACACATTATATATATAGGCATGTATATGCATGCACATACCTGTATATAAAAATATAGACAGTCTGAAAAGGAAATATAATCAAGGTTTTCCAAGCTAAAACACAAGAAGTTCCACCTCAACCTGAGAAAGAACTTCTTTATGTTGCTTTGGCAGGGAGGTTGGACTAGAAGATCTGCAGAGGTCCCTTCCAACCCTAACAATTCTGTGATTCTGTGGGATTTAAAGAAGGAATCTGGCAACCTGTAGTTCAGAGATGGGTGAGAGGAGCAATTCTATAAGCAGGCCTCAGTAGGAAACTTCCCAAGGATATGAAAGGATAGTGTGGTTTGATGCAACTAGGAAGATTGCTAAGATGGGCCCATTTTTAGAATTACTTGTTTTACCTTAATATGGAGATGATATCAAACTGGTCCACCCAGCCCAGGTTTTTTATCTTTAATAATAGTAGTAGCATTTGTTTCAGAAGTGGGTTCTTTCCCGTCTGGGGTTCTCTACCATGTTTTGTCATATTACGGATTGGACCATCCTTAGGAAGAGGGTATGTCTGGGCCGTGGTGAGCAACCATGGACTGATCAGTCTCTGTGAAGTTCTTTAACATCTATGGTTACTTTCAGTTTCTGTAAAAACTTGCAGTAATGACTGCAATAATTTAATTATGTAGGATGTGAGAAATACCTCCTTTGGCTTGTTTTAAGCCTGGTGCCAAACGGTCTAATTACATGGCCCCCATTCACGTGCTTTTGAACAGCACAGACTAACCGTTCTATGACACTGGTAACTATAGAGCATTGTAATAATCCCTCTGTTTTCCTCATGCTGGAGTGATCCCAGTCTGTGTAGCTCCTCAAAGCAGAGGCTGCTCCATATCTTTGATTTCACTTATTAGCCGATCCTTTCTTATTTCTTCAATACTTCTATATCTCTGTGCAGCTCAGGCTGTGGGTGTTGCATGGATATAGGCAGGGACACTGTTCTGTCTGTATTGTTTGATGTTCCTTTTATAGTATTTAATTTAACCTCTTTGAGAATTGGGCTGATGCAAAGGACTTCAAGATCTCTTTCCTGGTTGCTATTGATGTAATATTAGCCCAGCTTTCTATATAAATAGTTCAAAATTTATTTTTGCTCTCAGCATTTACTCGTTAGTGCTGAATTTCAGCACTGTCCTATTTCTATTTATTCTCACTATATTAAGATCTATTGATGCTTTTTCACAATCAACTCTATTTCAGAATATCCTCAGGACTTTTGTATCATCAGTGCACGTTGACACTTCAGATGGCTATTGCCGTTTCAATTAATTTTGAGTGGGCTGATTAAGATCTTTGAGGAAACGTCTACTGGCAATTTTTTTCTTTCTGTGAACTTTCTACTCTTATTCTTTACTTCTATGTTTTAAGAAATTGCTCATTCAGAGAAGAGCCATCCATTTCTTCCTATGTAAATGTGATTTCTTCAGGACCGTTGAGGGGAGGCCATATCAGATTTTTGTTGTGGGTTGATTTGTTTGTTTGATTTTTTTAATCAAAGTACACTGGTTGACTGGTTCGCTTTTATTGGTGTGTGCAGTCTGTTAGAAAAAGACCAGTAGATTTGTCTGTCATGGTATTGGTGTAGGAAAACCCTACCAATTTTTGTCAATATTTCATTTAAATGGTGCAACTATTAATTAATTTTGTAGGGTCCCGCCCCCATCCCATCTCCACCAGTTTCTGTCCATTTTCTCTGATAGTTTCCCCATGTTCTTCTGGATCCCTTTAAAAGCTGATGTTACAGCTGCTAGTTTCTTGTTCCATGGTACAAGATACAGCTTGTCATTGGTTATGACACGGAGTACAGATTTTACTCCTTTGAAGGTTACTAGAATAACACCTTTTCTTTCATATATTGGATCAAACAATTAAATACCTGATTATTTATTTTGTCCAGTCTATCTCCTACTTTAATTTTATGTGCTTTACAAGGGTATTTGATTAATATATACATTTTGAATGTTGTAAGTTAACTGATATGTTAAAAATACTCAAATGGATAAAAGAATTGAAATTACTACATTTCAGTGTAAAGATTGTAATTAAATGCTGTAGGAGATGTTTGTTATATGTATTAATTTTAGAATGCGATCTATAATTTCTGTAATGGAAAAAAATGTTTGTTTTTAATCATAAATTCCATAGCTTTCAGTTAAAAAACCCTAAGCTGTGCCTTTTTAATAAAGATTGATGTTTCTTTTTTTAAAATGGAATAGCCAGTTACAATGGTCTGATAGGTGTTATCAAAGCTTTTCTGCTTGTCTCATTGGGACAGTATTTTTCTAGGCAGATATTGCTGGGAGTCTCATCATCCTGTTGTTTTTCTATGGTTAAAATTCTTGGCATTTTCCCTTTTTCTGCTTTAGAAAAAAAAATCAAAACATATGCAAGTTCTAGGAGATGCTAGTTCAGAGTTGAATTTGTTGATAAGAACATAGAATTAATCACAGATGAGTGTAGACTTGTTTTTTTAGGTTCATCTTGTTAGCAGCTATTTTAAAAACACAGTCTGAAAGAGACTTCATAGGAAACACATTAAAGGCTGTAAGAAAAAGGCCGAGAAATGAAAAAATTAGTATTGTTCCCCAAGGAAAAGTTACTTTGCATGCATTTGTAATATTTGATGGATTTATGGGGCATGCTACACTGCAACTTTATTGTAAGTAATACTTGTCCCAAATGGCAAATGATATTCTCACTGCCAATGTTGTTCTCTGCAGACATTTATGTAACTTTCACTATTGTAATAATTTTGCCATAAATGTCTTGCAGTTTAAAAGAACATCCCAATGCTTTTCTGCCTGTATAGAAAAGACTGGCAAGTTATTGTCTTATGATCACTGGAAGACACTTGACCCATCTTGACCTCCTTCTTTCGTATTAGTTTCTCCATCTGACTCATGCTACCAAAATGAAAGAAAAGAAGTTGTGTTGTCTGGGTGTTTTTAAGATCAACTCAACCTGATATATCATAAATTTTGATTTTTTTTGGTGGGGGGAGAGGGTGTTTGGATAACAATTTCACACATCAAAATCATAAGAAAATCTGTTCTAGAAAAAAAGTGTGGGGTTTTTTTTTTTTTTGAAAGAGGGGTTGGATGATGATTTCACTCATCAAAATTGTAGGAAAACTCATTATAAAAACAAAAATTGGTAGGTTACTTTTACTAGGGATCAAGTCAGCCTCACTAATTTTCACAATCCTCTTTTGTGCTAGACTTTTGTCTGACAGTATTCAGAAACCTTTGCAATAAGAATGATGTAGGTAATTGCAACTTCTGCTCTACAAATAGGGCAGCAAAGCAGCTTAGAGAGTAAAGCAAAACAGAGTAGTGAAAACAGGCTTTTGCATACAATTTACCTTTGTGTGTAGTGGGTTGTACAGTTATGTCTTCAAGTGTGGAAGAGCCCTGTGATAGTTTGAACAGCAGAATGGAACATAATATACAAAAAGGCCAATGAAGAAAAGAACCTCTAGTTTAGGAGATATTGATTGTGGTACAGAGATGATTTTTCTTTCCTTTAAGTGCACCTTTAGTTACCATATTAGCAGAATGTGAAATTCAGCTTACATCTGCACAAAGTGAATCACATCCAGGAGGATGTGCTATTAAACCTTATTGAGCCCTCAGCATTTCACAAGAGCTTCTGGAGTTTTCAGGTATTTGGGGTTCTTTTTCCGTATTTTAAATGAAATCTGAGTTTATTCATCCCTCAGTCTTTTCATAGAGAACTCTTTCACCAGATTAGTGAGCGGTAGCCACTGCCAGAGGTGTCTGACTGCATGTTTTCTCCCTAGATGAGTGAATTTATGAGGCAAGGTGGGATGATGTACGTGGTCCTGTCTGTGCTGCTAGTGGTGGTAATCAAAAGTGATCTTTTGTTCAATTGGAACATGCAAGATAAGCATGACATAAACATATGAAAGACTTGTCATTTTGGGGACAAGTGGATCTCCCCAAGTAGTTTTATCTAATTTAGTCATTGTCTAATGCTACAACAAGTGGGAAAGCATCATTGTTCTTTCTTTTTCATTTAGAACAACATCACAATGTTACTACATGGAAAAAAAAAATCTACTTTCTTTTAAATCTGCTGCATTTGAGTATTTTCTCAGCTGCTTATGAAGCTGCCAAATAAAGTACTACTTATCATGAATACATGACAGAAAAGTAAATTGGCACTTTCTGTAGAATGCAGCAATTTGCATCCCCCTCTGTTCCTGAGAGCAATCTGTATTACATTCTTCAGAGCTTCAATATTTTTCCCCCTAAGAGATCTCATCTTGTATTTCCTGGCACTTCAACCAGAAACTTGTCCATTAAGACATTTTTCTTAATACTGATTTAACTTTCATTAACACAATTGCTCCTGTAATCAGACTCATAATTATACTTTCGCCTGTTTTTAAATTATTGCTTATAATTCTTTAGCTTGAGCAGCTGTTAATGTGGCCAGTTCACTCCCCATGTATAACTTTCAACCAGAGCACTGCAGCGATATTTGCTACCCCTTATAACATCTTTAGTGTCTTGACCAGCTTCTATCAGTTACTTCTCTTAACTTCAGTCCCTGTAACATTTCTTTTTGGATCACCATCAAGTTATTGAAAGAAAACAACACTCATATTTGTAAAGCTTTTACCCTGTGGCAATATTGTAAATAAAAAATCCTTAAGATGACAATGCAATCAAATGAAAAATGTTGCTGTTCAGAGGGTTTTTTATTCTGAAGGTGCTGTGTCTCTGAACTGTACTGAGGGATTTGAAAATGCAACCTCATAGTCTGAAAAAATTTCTCTGGTACCTGAAGTCAGTTGGAGAACAACCATAAACTTTTGCAAAAGCAACTTGTTCAGTGGGTGAACTGCACGAAAGTATTGCTGATTGCTTCCTCAGTGTACAACTTCAACATCAACAGAGTGAAAGGGAACTTGGCAAAATCTGTACTGAACTTGTGAAATGCCTTTGTGTGTGGCATTGGGTCGTGGATTGTGGAATTTTGTGTCGGTTCTGGGAAAGGTGATCAGAGAAATGCGAGGGTGAAAAACCTATTGACTTTTGTAATATACAAAGGCATATATGACATATGGCTCCTTGGGCTGTGTTGTTAAGGCTGAAAAAATAATCTGAGAATTAGCACTGCTTACTTAAGAATATCCTTATCTTGAGGTGGCTGCTCTTGCCATCGACAAGACACTGGATTAGTTAATCATTTGGTCTAATTAACTTGATGCTAACCATTTTCAAGTTCATGTTAATTTTTGACTGAGAAAGTCGTACAGTTTAATTTTGTACTGCTTGTTCTAGAGGGACACTAAGGGAGAGAGGAAAATGTAAGTATTTCTATGAGATTTTAAAGTGAAATTTGTGAGAAAACTATTTGAGAAAAATTCAGTATCTCCTTTTTTTTTTTTTTAGCTTAGTGCTGAAAAAAAACCAAACAACCAGACTTGTGGTCATATGAAATAGTTTCTCTTTGCTGAAAAGAAAAAGATCTGAGATTCATTCCTATATCTCGAGTGTAATAGGTGGAAAAACAGCAGTTAATTGAAAAATTTTAAGTCACTAGAGGGAGAAATTGGTTCATCTCTATTAAGTGTTTTTAATTACTGCATTAAGAATACATCAGCATACAGTAAATTATTTCGGCATAAGATGTGCATAAGCACATCCTTCTATTACAGAAAGAGAAAATTTAAGGTTGCTCTCTCTGTCTGTTCCAACAGTGTGTCAACACAGCAGTAAAGGCTTTTACTGTGTATAATTGTAAAATAATGCCAATAGGTAAATGCAAAAAGGATGTTTTGGGAGGACTTTTGCTTTTTGTAAAATAAACACAATTTTAAAAAAAATAAAAAGCACTAGGTTTTGGATGACACTAAAAGTTCGTACAGAATGCCAGAACACGGAAGGAACTCTACCGGCCCAGAGCAGTAATCCACCTAGCACTACTGCTTTTCTTTGATGGTGATTAGAACCACATGCTCCAAAGGAAAATGCTTATAATGGGCAATTAAAGGATCTGCACATAGCAGGCTTTTTTTTTTTTTTTTCCCTCTGCCCTCCCTCCCCCAGTTGCCATAAATTGCTGGTTGGCCTTTACTCTGACGTGCAAGTCTGACAAAACCTAGAAGGAACAGGAAATGACCTAAGTGTGGTTTTAGACAGTTTTTTTCTCATTCTCTACATAATAAGAAAAAAAACCCCACCTCTACTTTCCTTTGATAGACAAAACACCTTTTAGAACCTTTTTGAAACAATTAAAGAGCTTAAAAAAATATAAACCACATCAGATCAAATATCAAGCAATAAGAAAACTGTACAGCAGACAAAGTAGAAGCTGACCTGCTGATACTCCTGGGTACAAAAGCAGAAGTAACATGTCTTTTTAAAAGTAAGCAAATGAAACAAACATATAAAAAAAGAAACAAAACCCCAACCAAACAAAAACCAAAATCTTTTCTGCTTTCAGGGAGTAGTGTCAGCTTTAAGAATAGGCCTGACGAAGGCCTATTTGAAACTTCAGCATACAGCAGAGCATTTTTGTTCTGTTTTTATATCTGTGCTGAGGGCAAAGTTACTGAAAATAGTAACTAAACATGTGAAGACTCTAAAGTCACTTGTTAAAGTTTACTTAGGTGCATATCTTGTGAAAGATTTGTATTTACAGGGAAGATCAGAATGCTGCGAGGTTTGGTGAAAACATTACAATGGCCAGACACCTGCGTGTTCCAGTGTTGTTCTTATGTGTCCAGCCTATTAAACAGTACTGCAGGTACTGTTTAATATAGAGAATATAGAGAATAATATAGAGAATAGTATTAACTAAAGCAATTAAGTAGAAGCAAATCTCTTTTCGTTGAAGGGAGATTTTAGACTTCTTAAAAAAGCAAAAGCAATGCCTTTCATAACATAGTGCAGTAGAGTCCACAGCTGAGTCGTTGGACAGGGGATGTGACTGTTTCCGTCAGTACGTGTATCCAAACCTCAGAAGCAGGAAAGCACACACAGTTTCTATTCAAAGATTGTGGCTATCTGCAGACTTCACAACCTATTGGCCATTTTGCAACCTTGGATAAATAAATTGTATATAGAGTCAGGAAGTGATAAGTATTAGGATTCCAAAAATATCCTAGTTTTTTTCCTGTCCCATTTATTTTCGTGGGAAGGTTTAGTGAGTGGAGAAATACCATCATGATTCTAAATGCCTGGAGTATCATAGTGAGTGCTGTATTTTGTCTTTATTACAATAATCCACTGAAGTGGCTGCTGTTTTGGCCTGCAAGATTTCACAACAGAACGTTGTCTGTGTTATCTAAATAATGCTGCCTCTACTTTGAGAGTCATTCTTTGGTTGCATCACCTTTAGTTAGCACCGAATACAACTTAACTACTTAACAACATACTGTTTTTCAACAGCTACCTTTCCTACAGAGAGAGGGGAAAAAACCCTAATAAATTAATAAAACCCCTAAGAATCTAGGTTGTATAGCGCAGTGTTTGGTTTTTGGGGTCATTAAATTACATGGATTAAAAACGCTAATTGCTTGTAAGCTGTTACACAAGACTAATCTAGAAATAAAAGCAATGAATCGAGCATTAGTCTTGTTTGAAAGGCAGTCATGAAAAGAAATGGATATGTAATGTAACCTTTTTCATACTTTACAATAAATTAATTTCTCATTTAGTTGTAGAATTTTGCTTTTGAATGAGGTGAATTTGCACAGAGTTGATTTCTGAATCAAGTTGCTATGGTGTTGGTTTCATTGTTTAGTTAATTCTATGCTTGGTTGCTATGGAAATACTTATTTACGGAGCTAATGCCTAATGGTGTCAAACAGATGCTACTAGCAACTAGGAATCCTTTATATTTGATCAATGAAAGACTCAGTCAGAAGTAGAAACTCAATTTTGTGCTCATTTTTCTCCATTAAAGTTTTGGAGCATGGAATGTAATGGGTATTCTCGAATAGGACAAGTTTTATTTCCTTAACAAGCATTAAAGCACACATTGAATCTCCTGAAAAGTATCGTCAGTGAAACTAAATCCTGGTTTAGGTTTAGGCAATCATACACCAATGCAACAAATCTTAATATTGTGTGTAGCCTTAGACAGTGTGCGTGTATTAGTTATATTTGACTTTTAAGATTGATTTTTAGATTTTTTAGGCTCTGAAACATCTTTTTTTGTAGCTGTGTATTTTAAATCTCTGTGTAAGCGTGAGCACTGTCCTTAGTATAAGTTTGCACAACACAAATAATTCTTGAGTAACTAAGCTGATATGATTTTGTATTTTATAAGTTAAAATATCCTGAAAACATATTTCCACAATTATCTAGCCAAACACAGTTTGAGTTCAGCATTAAAATTAAAAAAAAAAAGTTTAAAAATGCCTAGTGCATTTTTCTAGTAATTTTAGTGGGTTTTAATTTGAGAAAAGTGAAATCCACACTCTTTTATCATGCTTAAGCCTTTAGAAGTTGAAAATATTCCTAAGGCATGTCTTTAGCCAAATGGAGTCATGGTATTCATATAAAGAAGATCTGAAAGAACTCCACCCTCCATGGCATCAACTCTCTTCTGAAAGACACTTCTATTGCAGGCCCTGGAAACACTGGCTGTGCTGTGATAGGAAAGATAACTTTTTCTATAGAAAAATAATTAAAAACAAAACAAAAACCTCTGAAGCCCTGCTGGTTTTCATTGACTGTCTTCTTTCATTTCTCATCTGTTTTTAGTTTACTTAGACTATAAACTTCTCAGAGGAGCACTTATTCCCTTTTTCTTTGTAAAAATTAACGTTACTTTGTTCCTGTTCCTGTTAGAGCTATAAGCTGTATTAGGGAAGGCCTCTATTACTGTTACCTTGTGTGCTTTTTCAACGTGTTTCTGATGTTGTTACCATGTGCTTTGCAAAAGTGCCATCCTTAAGTTTTGGTAAGGGTTTGGTTGATATTCTTGTGTTCAAATAACATGGCAATTCATCTGCAATATTTGGAAATGTTGTTTTTATTGTTTGAGAAAACATAAGCCAAGGGCAGTATCTGATGCCTACTGTCAGTTTTCCTGCAAATATCCACTTAGAGATACATATTTAAAACTCCTGAGATTTGACTAAACACCTATAGCACTGAATACAGTGTTCATTCTTTGGAACAGCAACTTTGTGGAGAATTTGTTGAGCTTTAGCAACTTTTTTAGCCTTTAAAAAAACGAGTTTTCAGTGATGCAAATTCCTTCTGTTGACACTCTTGGCCTGTCTTGAGTGACATGTTTCATTTTGACATTGATGACTGATGGCAGCCAGATCGGAAAAGGTCACTTGTACTTTGTGAGCTGGCTTGTCTTCGTTAAGCCATGTTGAAATTTATTTCAGATGTTAAATAGATGCAATTATTATAATTGACCAAGGCACGTGTGGTTTTTTTGGTTTGGTTTTTTTATTAGCTATTCTTCGAAATCCTTATCAGCTTGACAGGCAAGTGTATAAAACCAGGGCAGTGTGTTCATTGCTCTTCGGATGAAAGGGAAAGACTCTGGGTTTAGAGTCAGGCTGATATGAGAACTCCTCCAAGATGACTGGTAATTTGGCATAGATGGTTCGGGGGGGGGGGCTATGCATTTCTCACCTTTCAGTTCATCTGCACTATCAGAGCCCAGAGCAGTTTCATTTTCAGAGGAGCTCCCAAACATTCAGTCGCTGTGATGTGATCCAGTGACAATGGACGCTGAAAGCTGAAGTGTGTGAGTTACTAAGCAGAGGTATAAGTTGCAGCTTGGAAGTTTTGTGACTCAAGTCAGTCCTAGATAAGGTGTTTCTTGATGGAGGAGGTGAGGAAGAACGTTATGTGCAATGGATTACAAAATCTTAGTATTACAGAGTACAGATCTTTCTGCAACAAGTCTCATGTTGCAAAATCAAAAATTGCTGAGGCTCTGCCTAAGACCTAATTTAAGGTCTCTTGGTCTGTTCACATTAAGTCAAAATAAACGATATAATTTTTACTTCTATTGTAAGATCAACGCAACACTGGGAATACTTTGTAACTTTTGATGAGCCACAGTGATTAAAGCTTTGACTGTCTAACTCTCAACAAAAAATAATGCCAGAAATACTGCTTGTTTAGTATTCCAAATTTAGCTTTCAAGGCATGGAGTTAGGCTAATTAAACTAAGGTAGGTGGGTAGTGAGAGATGAACCACAATTCTTTTAGTGGTAAGGAGTAAATTCTTTAAACAGAGAATTTTTTTTTTTGCCTGGAAGTAGAATTTATCAGCTGTTAACCTTTAAAACTTTCACTCTCCTTGTCCTTCTAACCACGTCAGTTCTGCAGAAGGTCTGTTAAGGAATATGCTGCTGATTTCTGTTCCTTTCTCCCCAAATTGTTTTTGTGGGGGAGGCTTTCTGGATTTGAGTGCCATCTTGTGGAGCATTGTGAGCACCTAAGGAAAGGTAAAACCCCTTTCACTAGTAACCTATGAGGGTTTGCTTGGTGTAGAGATGTACCAAGTTGCAATTACCCTGGAAAAATATTCCTTGTTTGGCAATCTGCATTTTTTTCCCTCCGTGCTTAGTGGAAAAGATTGCTACTTTTTGCCTCAAATTTTCATCATCTCATTTTAATTACTTTGATGTGTGGCACGTGGAATGAGCCCTGAAAATTTGACAGACTGTGGCAGCCTGCTAGCTGTGTTAATATACTACACCTGTCTTCTCTCAGAAGATATGAATTCTAATTAATGGTGGTGTATATTGAATTAAAGAAAAAGTTGTTAGGAAAGTACAGGTAAACTTCTGTTTACTTCAAAATTGTTTTGCTGCCTTTGCTATAAAATTGTTATCAGTGGTAAAGCTTAAAACTTCTGGTTTAATTGACAACAAAAAATTTTCAGTGATGAATCCAAGCAGTGAAATTTTTCATCTAAATAAACTTGTGAATAAAACGGTGCCCTGACATCTAAAATATCAAACCATTTTTTGCATTGGAAGCAGATTGGAAGATTATTTTGCCTTCTGTATACTGTGTGAGCATGGGACACAAGACAGAGCAGTAATGCTTTCCACTGAATAAGTTCTGCTTCTGTGACTTTGAGGCTATTTCTTTACTATAGCAGGTCTAAAGTCAAAAGGAAGGTTTTGAACCTTTTTAGTCAAGAAGATTGACCCCTGCAATTATAGCTTATGTGAGCATGTGTGTGTGTACACATACCTGTACACAAAAGCTCCCAGTGGCTTAAAGGGTGAATAAAGGACTAAAAGTAGTTGTAGCTAAAGTTTTGGTACAGAAATATCCTGGAGCAAGAGGGGCTCTTTTTGTTAAGAGCTCATTTACATTAAATTAATAAAATTAGCTAACACACCATACATTTAAAAGAAAAATAAAATATTAGAAGAGGGAAACCTGTGTTCTGTCCCCTAAAGGAGGTTGCAAGATTGCGGGCAAGCTGACGCAACTTTGTGGACCATTAGTATCAAAGGTTACTAATATAACTAACAAAACTCATGTGGACAGCTGATCTTTGTTGCTGATTGAGTCAAAAGTTAATGAAGCAGATTAATACAGTCTCTGTGTGCGAGCTTAGGAGAGCAGAATGAAAGCAAAAGATTTACTGATGTCCAATGCAGTAAATAAATGTCAATCTAGAAAGAGAAACCTCAGAATGAAGATGTTGCTAAAACCAAATGTGTTGTGGGAAAATGGGTATTGCCAGATAATGTTGGTTATTACCTTAATGCTTGTCAGTGACAGACTAACAGTCGTCTCATAAAAAAAAGAAAAAAAAGAGACATAGAAGCTAGATTAATCACTTAAACACTTCAAATACTTAAATTCTTAATTCTTATTTTGATCTACTTACTTTAACCAGCGTGAATTTCTAATAGAGCATAACTTACTCCCAGTTCAAGCACATGCTTAATGATAGATCTCTTCAGTTTTCATAGCAAGTGGATGTCAAAACTATTGACTTTAAACACGGTTTAGTGGTATCTCAGTGAAGATAACTGAAGAGAAAAAGGGCCTTTAAGTACCGCCCTTGCCTAGGCAATGCTGACACGTCCACCTGTGTTTTTTCAATTGACACTTTCTGTACCTTCTGCTGGACAAGTGCCAGACTGGAACATTGTGTTTTCTCCATGAAAGAGCTATTAGTCTCAGAAGAACAAGAACATACATAGTTCTCACCTATAAAAAAAAAAAAAAAAAGGCAGAAAAGTATCCAGGACTGCAGAATACGAACTGCCAAGTGGGGTATTGGCATTTTATTTGTGCTCTGTAACTACGAAAAAAAGGACAAAAAGGGTTATCTTTGTATTTGTTTAATTTGTGAATGCATGTTGTGCAAACAGGTTAATTCATCAGAGAATAATTAGAACCTGTCAAGAAGTCACGAAGGCTGAAACCTTCTGAAACAAAACAGACATCTGACTTTCATTTCTTGTATGTTGTTTTCATTTTTTGTCAGTATAGAAGACAAATTAAGTGAGTGCTGTTGACGTACTTGAAGCTGATAGTATCTTCAGATCGTGTTGCTGACGTTCTTTTGCGGGTTTGGTGGGTTTTGTGAGGTTATTCAGAACACGGAGCTTTGTAACCATGTTCAAGCAAAACCTAACGAAACCTCCTGCAAGAAAATGCTTTTGAAATTACCAGTTTTTAACCTGAGGTACTGGGGAGCTTTTTGCCTTTTTAAAAAGTGAATGATTTGATGTAATGCTTTCTGCACGGTATTTACAAAAATTGCTACTGTTCGAATGGTTCTGGAAAGAAAAAATATATTGCAGGTTTTAGGCTAGATTTGATTTTGTAGGCTGAGGTGAATAGATGTAGGAAAGTACTGTCATCACCTAATTTAGTGTACATGTTAAAAGATTTAGAAACAGTCCAGAAATATTAAAATAAGGCCACATAATTACTCTGTCATCAAGATATCTCTGTTGCATGCAATTTCTTCAGACTCTTCTACAGGGCTTTTGTTGGGTGACATTAGCTAAGAAAATGGCCCAAGTTACATACAAAAACATGAGGGGAGAAACATTTTTCATTACATCACATAATCAAGTTGTGTCATTGCTATTTTTCAATATTAGCATATCACCTATTGCTCTTTTTTTTTTTTGTCTTTGCAGATGATACTTTGGGATTGGGATTTGAAGCATTGGTACAAGCCCTATTACCAGGTCAGTATATTATGCATTTAATTAATAATATTGCATTGATTTTTTTTCCAATTTATTTTTCAAATTATTTTTCAAATTACAATGGATAAGAGACTTGTTTAAAACAGAGAATACCGTGAAAAGTTTTGACATGTTAAGAATTTGCAACATTTCCCTCTATTCCAGAATGCTGGCAGTGGAAATGGAGTTGATCTTTCAGTGCTAAATGAGGCTCGGAACATGCTGACAGACCTCCTGGCTGATCCATCTCTTCCACCACATGTGATTTCTTCCCTTCGAAGCATTAATAGTCTGATTGGTGCTTTCTCAGGCACATGCAGGCCAAAGGCTAGTCCATTCACACCATTTCCTGGTTTCTTCCCCTGTCCTGAAATAGAGGATCCTGCTGAAAAAGATCGAAAACTGCTCAAGGTCAAACGATTTTAATTTTCATTCATGTGTGTGTTGCAATTAAAAAAAAAAAAGGGAAAATTCATCAGGAAAGAATGCTCCTGTTTGCATAGTAGCTTCTTTACAGAGTACCTGTGGTACCTTAAGGTCAAAAGAGAGTAGCTGTGAGAACACATTGAATGTAATGTGACAGGTACCAAAATGCAAATTCAAGTGGTTGGTGGACAGACAGATAAAAAAAGCACTGGTGTGCACCCTGAACACATAATTCCTCAAAATAACAGCAAATATAAACTGAAGATGTTATATTCTCATGGTATGGAACAAACAGGGCTGTTCTTGATTCTCCAACATTCTTTACCTAACAATTACTGTCGCTGCAGCTTTTTCACTGACCTTTTTACCCCAAGAAATTTACTCTCGTGGAAAGCAAACTAGCCATTAGACAGAAGCAAATCAGCCATGTAAAAGGAAAAATATTACTTCTTTCTGTGCAGCAAATCACATTATGAGACCAGTGTTTAAATCTGCTGTCACTTCTCCATTATCTAGGGTAAATAAGTGAAAGCAAGAATGTAGTTACTATATGATGTGTTAAAGAATGTGGTGGAAAAACATTAAAATATAGAAACTCAGCTGCAGGGCACCAGAGCTAATAATTCTAGGGTAACCCCGTATTGGCAGCTTGAGGCTGTTTATTGTGGAGGCTGGTCTGGGACATCCTTGCCCTGTAGTTGTTTATATTTCCAGGAAGTGGGCAGCTGGGCCCAAATTGATCAATTTGTTGGCTTAGTACTTTGGAGCCAGACAAACTGCCTTGAGCCAGATTCAGCCTGCCTGTGAAATGTCTGTTGGGATCCATATTTCTGGGAGGGGAAAACTCACTGTCTACGAGTTGTTCTTTGGAAGATCCTGCAGAACCATTGCAGTAAGAAATTCCTTGGAATATCACATGGATATCTGCAGAAATCAGCTGGGTTGGGATCAAAGTCATTCATCATGTTTTTTCTTGTGTATTTCTTTAAAAACTACTAAGGATTAGTATATCTTTTAATTTTTAAGATTTCTATGCAGCTAGTCAGAATTGTTTGAAATGAAAACTATTCCTTGCTGAAGAGTGGTTATGAAGAGTATGTGAAATTGGAAGACTCTGGTTTTTCACAGCTACTTTCTTTTCCTCTTTCCTAAAAGTAACTTTTTCTTTAAGTTTGGGGAGGTTTCTGTACAGAAATTTACATGATGGATAAAACAGTGCTTACCACTGTTTTAATGATTGTTTGACTTAAGGATAAGCCAAAAGATCTCCCCCTATGTATATTACTGAAAGAACAAGATTTCTCTTTCTTTCAAAAACCAAGTGAGCACAAACTCCAGATTATGACACATCAAAGAAAATAATGAGAGAGTATTTCTTAGAAATGGTACCTTTCAGACTATGCTGAGAGATTCCCATTCTCTCTTTCTGATTTGGAATATGGAAAATCTCTTCCAGATTTCAAATGAGTTGTTTTTTTTGCTGAGGATTATGTACATTTTTATTTCTCTTCCCTGATTGGCTTCCAAAGGGCATTCAGTTATAATAACAGCCCTACTGAAGTTGTGGATGCCCCATCCCTGGGAGTGTTCAAAGCCAGGCTGGATGGGGCTCTGAGCACCCTGGTCTAGTGAAAGACATCTCTGTCCATGGGGATTGGAACTAAATGATCTTCAAGGTCCCTTCCTAATCAAAGTCATTCTATGATTCTATGGTTCTTGTTGTTGCTGGTAACCAAAAGTCCTTTCATAATAACTTTGATTTCTAGCATGGTGTCAGTTTTATTTCCAGAGCAATTTTTCCCCTTTGTATAGTGACTACCAGCGACTTTCCTAGGATAGAAGGATCTGGAATTCCTTAGTCCTTTGCTACCCGTGTTTTGTTTATTCTGTGCTTCTGTAACTAGTAGGGGAAGTTCTGGATGTTTGCCATATCCCCAGTGTTCCTTCATTCTCAGAGTAACCAGGAAGAGGAAAAAGTAAGCACAGGTGCTCTGGCCTTCTTTCCATATTGTGCTAACATGCGCACTTGGGAGTGGACCTTTCTCCTCCAGTGTTGGGGATTTTCATCTGTGCTCTCCAAATAGCATAGAGCACACAGGTTGCATTGTGGTCCACTGGCAGAGAGATCCATTCCAACCTGAGAGCACTTTCCTGTGTGATGGCAAGCTCCTCTGGTTCCCTTTCTGGTGGGGCTGGTTAAGCACTGCTGCAGGTTTCTGTGGATGATGTGGTGGTCCTATTCTGCCTGTGCATTTCCACCTTTCTGGCTCTGACTGCACTTTTGCAGCAAAGCAAACAGAGTCAAGGCATATCCTGCATCAAGGACTCAAAGCAGTCTGATTTTTCAGGGTAAGAAACTGTACTACTTTGTTTTGACACAGTTTCACCTTTTTTTTTTTTTAAATTTAAATATGCAATAACTTTGTGAGTCACATATGATCTCTGATGAAGGTTAAAATTGCAAAGTCATTATTTCTGACAGACTTCGAAGTGTTACTATGCAAAGTTCACCTATCCTTACACAAACCTGCTGACCTCGCTCAACACTGCAAATATTGCCTTGGATTTTTGTTTTAAACAATTTTTTCCTGACATCTTTTTTACTTTGCAGGATCTAATTACACACATCATTATTATGCAGAAGAGTCTCTCCTCTGCCCATCCTTCTCTCCCCTGCCCGTCCTTCCCTCCCTCTGCTTAATGGTCAGATCTAGGCATGAGTTATCAAATGCATTGTAGACTTAATGCAGTGAGATATATACATATATTTTTAAATTTTTTTTTTTAACATAGTGTATAGGCTCTCTGTGCAATGGATACAGGTATGCCATCCCTCATTTCCAGTTTCAGTTCAGAGATCCTATCCTTTCCATTAGTTAGGTTCTACTAGTTGCTATTTAAAAACAGATATACTTCTCAGGGGTATTTCAGTAAGGCAGAGGTAATAAGTCCTGAGCTATTTCCACACAGGACTGTTTGAGTGCCACTGCCCCTCTTTGCAGAGGGCTTTTTGTTCAAGTAAAATGGTGATGCCCAATGTTTGAGCTGCAGCGTGCCTAAACTAATGCAGCTTCCAGGCTGGGAGTGGTGAGGTGCCTTGGAAGCTTCCCGAATGCTGTGAGACTGCTATGGAAGTAGAGAGGGATCCTTGATGAATCAGAACTGACCCTGTGAATTCTACATCACCCTTTCCACAAGTTCCACAGTACTTGCACTGTTCAATATTCAGCATTCTGAGTTATCAAAATCTCAGACTACCCTGAGAGCTGGAGAGCTTTGTGGTTGTAGAAAAAGAATCCATAATCCTACAGCAAATTACTATCACTACCTATATTAATTTGGGGAAAGAAAAAAGAGATATGAAAAGTAATTATTCTTAATAAAATAATTAGATGGCATCTTTTCTATTTTCTTAAGCAGTAAGAGTGAATGTAAGATACCATATTTACTGTTTCACTGTAAAAAGTAACAATAAATAGCCCTTACAAACTGTAAATAAAATTTAACATCTGTTTTTAATTACATAGATTTTAACTGTGGTTAAATTACTCAACAGGGATTAAATAGCAGGAGTAGCCTGCCAACCCCACAGCTGAGACGATCTTCAGGAGTTTCTGGCATGTCACCTATAGAATCAGCATCTTCCAGATGGGAACGAAGTAACAGCAAGAGATCTCATCAGGAATATAGCACATCAAGGTAGGCACTGAATGACATTTTAAGGGCAATAATAATGTTGGAACTTGGCAGCAGAAGTATTTGATGTAAAATCTTGTTAATTAAGGCTCCAAATTCTGCCAGTATAAACTTGAAAAGTTAATTATATACTGTGCTTTGTAGCTCTGATCTTGAGTAGAAATCAGGTCATTCTGAGGTTAAGTGGCGTGCTCTGTCATTACAAGTAGGCCTGCATAACAGTTTAAGTAGGAAACAAAAAAAAAAAAAGCCGAACATACATGATTGCAAAACAAACTGGTTTAGTCTCTAAACTTGTACTGACTTCCTCCTTCTTTTTATTTAAAATATGTGTCACTCTCCAACTTCCACATACCCATATATAATTAAAAAGGTGATACAACTTTCCTGTGTTTCGTAGTCACTGTTCTGTGTGTTGCAACATTTATTATTCCTGCAGCCATCAAGCAAGTGGTAAGGTAAATTAAGGTAGTCATATCTTCTCTGCTTGTTAGTTAATACAGTGCAAATAAAATTTTATTTTCAGAATTAAGATAACATTTTGAATTAGGATTAAAATAAATGATTTTTTTTGTTTGTTTAATGTTGTATATGAGTGAAAATTCACACGTTTAATTTTATTTAAATGTGTAAATGGGTGTGCCTTTGCTCCTGAAATCTGTAAAAATGTGTGTAGTTTTGCTTTTTTTGTTCGATTCTTTTTTAGTTTGTTTGGGTTTTTTTCTTTGGTCATAAATAAAGTATAATAGATGCATTTTTAAAAAAGCAAATATAAGTTATGCTGATAATTGATAATTATTAATGGTGGATGAAAGTTTAGATACATGCATCCAAGAGTATTATATTTAATTTTGAAGTAAACCATTTAAATAATTTGGCCTTTGCAATGTCTTTTTCCACTTTAATAAAATATGCTTAAGCCCACCTGATTAAAAGTAGCAATATGGAAAACACCCTCACCTAGAAGACATGTTCAGTTTTATGGTTGGTGTCCTGCCCTCCAGAGTTCTTGCCAACACTTGCTCTGTCCCTGTCTCTTTGCACCTTCCAACAATTGTTCTTATCAGGTTCCCTTTAACTTCTAACACATAATCATCTCCCAAACCCCCATGGGTGTTTATTGATAAGGTTAGATGAAATAGATGCATTGGCATAGCTGTTCCTGCTGCCAAGAGGCAGTCCTGCCATTCCTGCATTCCTGGAGCACTTTGTCCCATTGACTCAGATGCTTAAATTATCAGAAAAATAACAGCTGACTGCTTTGAACTGAATTCTTGCTGAATTGAAAAATATATTACATAGTGGTACTATAAATTAATATTGCTGCAAAATTTGATTTAATGTTTCACAATTTTTTTTACCCATCCAGACAGTACTTAAAAGCAAATCTTGATATCTACTCTTTTATTTGTATGTGAATTCTTGATTTGGCTTCTCATTCAAACACTAGCTCAAGATGAACTAACCTTCCCTAATATGTAGTGTTCCTACACTAAATACCCTTGCAGCATTTTTATGTGCTTTAAACTAATACATGTGAGCTGTGATAGCTAAACAATGTACAAACAGTGAAAAGATCAATCTATCCTAGTTTTCAACCCAAACATTTCTGAAATCTGACCAACATGTCAAGCATCAGATTTGTTAAGGTTGGAAGGGACCTCTGGAGATCATCCAGTCCAACCCCACTGCCAAGGTAGGCTCACCTAGAGCAGGTGACACAGGAACGTGTCCAGATGGCTTTGGAATTTTTACAGGGAGGGAGAATCCACAACCTCCTTGGGCAGCCTGTTCCAGTGCTCTGCCACTCTGAATGTAAAGAAGTTCTTCTTCATGTTGGGGTGGAACTTCTTGTGTTTTAGTTTATGGCCATTGTTCCTCATCCTGTCCCTGGGCACCACTGAAAAGAGTCTGGCACCATCCTCTTGGCACCCACCTTTGAGATATTTATATCTGTTGATGAGAAGCCCTCTCAGTCTTCTCTTTTCCACATAAGAGAGGTGTTCCAGGCCCCTCATCATCTTTGTGGCCCTCTGCTGGACCCTCTCCAGTAGTTGAATATACTCAGAAATAAATCTATGTTTATTCTTTAACTCATTTTTTGTATTCATATATTTAAACAAATGATGGGAGATTAAGAATTTTTTCTGTGTTTGACTTTTGTTTGCAATCTGATTAAGCAAGATTAAATCTGCTTCAGTAAACACTGTTTTCCCCCACTGAAGAGAAAGAGTTAGTTTTACATTAAATGTTCTCACTTTGAGTACACATATACAGTTATTTTTAATTGCATATTACATTTTTGTTTGCTAAAGGAATAAATTTGAATTTGGGGGTGAAATTTCATGCCTAGAACAGCAGATGGCAGGATTCAACTATTGAGTTGAACGATTCAGCTACTGAAGCACAATCTGAGTTGATGTCAAAACCAGCTTTAGTTCTAAGTTTGTAATAAATCAAATAATTAAGCATTCAAAATTAATTTGAAAATCATTGTAGCTGTGTAAGGTTTTGATGGTATTTCCAAAGTAATCAATCCTCTAAATGTTCTCAGATCTGTTAGAAAATAGCCTACTTTGTTCAAATGTTTGAGAAAAGTAGCATGTTAGAAGTAAAGCCTATTGCACTTGGTCTGAGTATATTTATCGTGTCATTTTAGGACTGTATAAAATTGTCTGTTGCTTTCACCCAGTACCCAGTAGTTTTTATTCCCTATAATTGACATATATTGTCTAGCTGATGTTTCTAATACTCTGTCTTTCTTGAATGGTAGCGGATCTGTGACAGGACAAAATAGCTATTTTTAAAGCATTTTATTTAATAAAAATGGAAGAAAAACTAGGAAAGTAAAAAATTAATTCTTACTGTTTTCTTTTCAGCCAAGGATCTCATTCAAGTGGGTCTTTTGGTGCAAACTTGCTGACAATACCAAAGCAAAGATCATCTTCTATGACATTGACTCATTATATAGGTCCCAGACGAGCAGGTAAGATCATGCAATTTATGCAGCTTGGTGACATGGCACAAGACAGTAGTTAGTACATCATGTATTACAGTTCGGTTTTTTTCATGTAAAGGTAGTACTAAAATAATATCAGCATGTTCATGTTGTTTAAATCTAGTCTTTGTAAACAGATGTTTTCATTGTGACCTGAACCCCATGTAATGTTTGTTTTGGAAGGTGCTTCGCCCGGTCTGAGTCCTGTGGGTTCACCCAGTCATGGATCTGTCTCCAGCGGGGCTTTCAGCAACTGGTCACCTGTAGAATTTCCTGATACTGCTGATTTCCTTACAAAACCAAGCATTAATATACATAAGCCTCCAGGATACACATCTAGCTCTCCAGATTTTCAGCAGCAAGTTAAAACACCTGTAGGTTATATGTGTAGCAGGTACTGTAAACTCTGTTACATACTTGGTAACTTCATGTGTGTTGAAAAGAATAGAGTTAAAATGAAAAAAATATAGCAACACCTATGCATCTGCTAGGCTTGAAAAAAGGGCACATGATCTCATAATAATCTGTGACTGTATTATCCAGGGGTAACTAAAGAATGGTCTATGTATGTCATTGATTTGAAATGGCCCATCCCTCACAACAGTTGTTATTTTAGAGTAACAATATTCTATGGATTTTTTGAAAAGAAGGTCTTCTTATTTGGGAATTGAATTCTGTATTTCTGAATACTTTCTAAGTAATGAGCTCTACTTTATTAATGCATGCAGGTGAGTCCGGGGGAGGTGATGGTTGATTATTTAGCACAGACTAAATCTTTGTGTGCCAAATTTAGAAGAAAATACTAAGGTCACTTGGAGGAACCTCCAAAAGCCTTTTTAATAAAAGTAGTCTGCAGATATTTTTCAGTAGAAGACATCAGTAGCAAAAGAAGAAAATTACTGAATGTTGTAAATATTTTTCATGTATTCTGTAAGCTGTGGACGTCAGATACTCAAGCCTGTTCCAACAGCAGAACCAGAATCTGCAGAACACAGAGACAGAAAATCAGGTGGGATTTCAAAATAAACAAATATTTGATATCAACTTGCTCCTTTTTTTTTTTCTAGGCCAGTTAACTTAAAATTTTTATATTTCTACGTAAAATTTTTCCTATTTTTTAACTCATATGCATATATTTTATTTTATTTTGTGATTTAGAATAATCAAGATAACATAAAATATTGCCTGCTTCATAGTAAGGATTTTAAAACAGGCTTCCACTCACACCTTTATAGTTCTGTACTCCATATATCACACAAGTTCTCTGCCAACTCAGCTAAACTAATCACTGAACCAATTTTTGCAAATAAAAAGTTAGTTTTAGCTTTTCTCAATCTTCAGATAAGTTTTGTCTAATCCATTTTGTCCGTTACAACTTTTTTGTTGCATAATTCTTAAATAAAATGGCTTGGAAACAAGCTGTTACTTATATTTCTCTGAATAATCTGTATGATCAGTTGAAAAATTATTACAGTAGTAATTCACAAAGAAATTATTGATATAGTATTTATGTGTTTTCTTTCAGGTGAAATTGGAAGTGCTAATGTTTCAAAAGAATCTTTGCACCATACAGAGAAGAAAAAAGATGAAAGGAAGGAAATGATCGATCAAACACAAAATAATCTGCTTGTAAGCATGTAATTGCAAAAAAAGCTTGCAATAACTTTTATCAATACAGCATTCCTTTATAATTTCTAACTTGTTGTGAAGAGGTCTTTGCATTGCTAAAATTGCAATTTCTAAAGGGAAATGATGCATTGTTGGAATTCAAATTCTTATTTAACCATTGTTTATTTCTAGCTTGCATAAATTTTACTAGCAAATGATAAGAAAGCTGGTCATTGTATGAAGTTTTTACTGATCCAAATTGATTTGTGCATATTTAATGTTGAGAGTATTCTCAAACAGTGATCAACTAGTATTTTCTCTCAGAAGTTCCAGTAAGACTTACAAATGAACGCTGATACAATGCAGTTGATTGGAAAAACAGGGATACAAATGGTTTATTCTTTAGTAAAATTTTGGATTTATATATCAGGTCCCTTAAAACTTGTTCAAATAATGAACTGGTAAAGCTCAGTAAATATCTGGTTAGCCTATGCATATTTTTGCTTTGTTTTATTAACAAAGGAAAATTTAACACAGTCTCAGAAAACGCTGGAATCTGCTGCCCCAATATGGGAAAAGTCAAGCCCTTAACTGTGCTGTTTGTACTATTGATTTATGATTTTATCGTGGCTGTAGTTACAGCACCATTCAATAAGTTCACTAAAGTTTTATCATTTTCCTGGCTTTTTTTTGCCAACTCAACTGATAAATTAGTTTTCGTTGTTATTTTAGGGATGATAAAGTATCTTAATCTCATACAGGTGGAGCAGAGTTATACATTAGAAACAATGTTATTAGACCATGATTCACTAATGGAGAAGATGAGCAACTGGAATTTCCAAATTTTTGACCTTGTAAAAGAAATGGGAGATCAGTCTGGAAGGATCCTTAGCCAGGTTTGTTGTCTTTTATTATATGAGGGAGGGTTTGTAAAGCTGCTGTGTTTATATATTTTATTTAAACCATGAAGATGTTTTGCAGTCAACATATATATGAATGCTATCTTGACAAGTAGAAGTATGATTTCTTGTGTGCTCCATCTTGTAAACCATAAAAAGTGTTTTGTCTATAGACAACTTGTTCCAAATTTTCTGAATTTTGTTCTCAATGTAAAAGTAGGCTAGACTCACAGTGACTAGGTTTTGTCATAATATGCCATTTCCTGTGAAAAATTGTCTCCTGCTTTCAGAATTACTACCTTGTTTGTCAACCATTTCTTTTTTCTTTATTTCAGTAAAATATTTCTGCCAGCGCTACACCTGTGGGGGAAGAGAAGTGATCTTTTAGGCAGTCTTTTGCCTCTTGATCCTACAAACAATGGGATTTTTTTTTCCATGCTTCTTTCTGCATGTAGTATCCCTTTTATCTCTTTCTGACTTACTACTAAGCTCTTTCGTGCAGTTTCATGTTGTGCTGAAGCCAATCTACCGGCAAAGTATAATCCTGTTTGCTCTTTCCCAGCTTCTCTCATTTATCAATGTCACCTGGAAGCTTCTCTCTCTTTCTTTATAGTGGATTAGCAACCATGGAGCTATAGTAGAGCTGGATTTACTTCTGATCTGCCTACAAAATATTTCTATTGCCAGTATCTTAGTTTTCCACCCTGGAGTAGAATGCATGTAATTTTTGTTCAAGATCAGTGTTAGGAATAAGCAGCTGGAAGGAAACAAGTTAGAGACACTTTGGTGCAGTTGGAACCACAAGCCTGCACCTGTGCTGAAGTCAGGAAAAAACAATGGGGATAATTTCATTTTTGTCATTAGACACTGCATTTTCTTTCATAGCGCACAATATTCTGGGTATTGTTTTGAATCTTCAGTTAGCCTTGTTTGATCAAATGTTTTCAGGTCTTTTGTCACCTGACTTAGTTCAAGTGTTAAGGTAGAGACTAGAATGCCACAATCCACTTTTGAGTTTTTACAGCAGGATGCTAGTACTCTGTGATCCCCATTGGCTTCCATTCCATTTTTGTGCAGTCTAGGGGATAGTTGAAACCTCTAAGTACTTTAGTGTACAGGTTTTGACTCTACCAGGATCTGTGTATCACTTCTCCCTGATATTGTGTGCACATGTATGATTTCTCCTCCTCCCTCTCCCATCCTAGTCTTTTTGCCTGTTGTGCTGCAAGAATCTGAGACAAGTCTCACTTAACAGACAATTAAAAACTCAATTTTACCATCTATTTTAAGGTTCTGAGATTGGGTCTGTGAAAGGGGAATGGTTGGAACTGGTGGAAGGAGTGATGTCCCCTCATTTTGCTCTCCTGTTCCTTTGAGCACCTCCCACACTTCGGAGCCTCTGTTTGTCTCGCGTGTCTGGGACAAAAGTTGTAAAAATGAGCAGCAATCACTTGTTTTAAAACATTTTCTTAATATATGCAGCCTTGTGGGGAGATCAGGTGGTTCGCTAAGTTCTATATGTAAACCATAATATATGGTTTATATACATATATGGATGTTCTTAGTACATTTTTGAAATTTTTTTTCTTTTACCAACTACCTTTGTTAAAAACATCCAGAAGTGTCAAAACCAAACACAATGTTGAGACCTGGTTTTGTTGATTTGTTTGTTTGTTTGTTTTGGGTTTGTTAAGAGTGATGACTGCTGCCACAGTTAAGTAATTTGAATTTTTGAATAATAAGTCAGAATATAGATTTCTTCTTTTTAGGTCAGTAATGGAAAAAAGCATGAGTTACTTACCTGACAAAAAAAATTGAGAAATATTAAAAATAATCAGTTGTGCATAAATTTATCAGTTAGGAAAGAAAAGCTTTTATTATTATTCTGCATTGAGAGGATAATAAAAATCCACATTTTTGTGCTAAAAAAATAATTAAATATATCTTTATGACAGTAGCATTCCGATAATCTGTAGTGGAATTTCAGTAATTTCCATCTCTGTTGGCAAGAAAAATTTTAAAACACTAATATTTTTAAAGTTAAAAAAGCAGAATATGCCTAGGTATGTTTTTCAGACTAAACTTAATTTTAATATGTATTTAGGTAACTTATACCTTGTTTCAAGACACTGGCTTGTTTGAAATTTTCAAAATTCCATCTCAAGAGTTCATGAATTACTTCCGTGCACTAGAAAATGGCTACAGAGATATTCCCTGTAAGTACTATCCAACTACAATTGGGGTTTCTATATATCAGTGTATTTCCTTTACTGTGTGTATTTGTTTAATGTTTAATACAGAAGTAGTCAGTGTCTGAGCTTAGTACATTTTTATTGAATACACTTGACAGAATTTAGAACTGATTGAATGAACTGCAGGACAAAATGGGTGGACTCTAAAACTGAATTTGTTAATATGTTGGTTGAAAATAATCTTAAAGAATCTGACTGAGTAGTTGAATCAAACATACTGAATTTACTGGGAGAATATTTGTTGATTTAACAGAAATTTGGGTTAATTCCTTAGTAAAATAATAAGAAAATAGAGAATTTTGATGGTAATTATCCATCTTGCAGTCTAGGGCAGCCAAATTTATTGGAAAACAAAGCAAAAAACACACTTGCCCTGCACACCCTCCCACTCCCTCATGTCGTGGATGTTTGTCCAACTCAGGTGCTTGTAGGTATCAGGTTGCCAGCCACTCCAGTGACTTACCACATTGATTTAAAAGGTCACTTAATCCCTTCCTGACTCCTAGGTAGGGTAAGGTGTGCATAGACAATGTTTGATGTTCATCTAACTTGCTTCCTAAAATTGTTTGGTGATACACAGAGCCTCTACTAACGATTTCAATTCAAATTTTCCTTTAATTTATATTAAAATCTCACATGCATTTGGTACATTAGATTTTTTTTTCTTCCTTTTGATTATATTTCACATAATGTTTTTATTATATCTTGCTAATTTTCAGACCACAATCGTATACATGCCACGGATGTTCTCCATGCAGTGTGGTATCTGACAACACGGCCCATTCCTGGATTTCAGCAAATTCACAATGAGCATATAATGGAAAATGAAATGGGTATGTATTCACCTAGGTTATTTTTCTGTTTTGCTGGAGAATGTTTCAGTGAAACTATAATAGGTAAACCAAATTACTCTGGAAGAAAATAATTAATCTTATCACTGATTTTTTTTTTTGTATTTTAGTATAAAACTGTAGAAAAATCACAAAATTAGCACACACCGTTCAGAAATATCATGCACTTGACTTTTAGAAAAATTATTAGATGAGTAATGGTTAGTTTGTTAGCCAAGAGTACTGGTTCACTTAATAAATTTTCTGTGTTGAATGAAACCTCTGTACTCTGCCACAGTTAGGGTATTTTTAGCATTTGAAATACATTAGACTAATATTTCTTAACTTTATTGGAAAGTTAAATAGACTAAAGAAAAGGTACCAAAGTATTTAACTTAATTGAAGTTCTCCTTAATGGCTTTATTGTAAAAATGACTATTTTTGAATTCTGTATTAGGTATCACATGCAGACTTTCAGGCATTACATGACTATCCTAACAATAACTGCATAAAAGAATCCTAGAAAGAGAAATAAAGACTCCAAATTCAGATCTTGTGTGAAGTTACTTCCAATGAACCTTGCTTTTGTGTTGTCTCTGACTTTGTGGAACTAACTTTTAAATATAAATTTGTAGCTTTTACTGAAATGTATCCTGTAAGTAAACTATTTTAAACATAGACTTTCATAGAAAATTGTTTCTATTTCAGAAAAATGAAATGAGGAAATCAGGCACACTCTGTTTTATATGTGCAGTAAAAAGAGACAATATGCAAGTCATGGCTTTTAAAGGGCTGGAATTTTAAGAAGTAAATTGTGAACTGTACAGAATATGTTATTTCTCCCTTACTAATTAGCCCTTCTGCAGTCACCTTTCTTTTTTCCCAGGTTGTCCATATCCAGTGATTGCACCCTATTGCCTTTTCTAAGTGTTAAATTTGTTGGGACTGGACACTTGACTGGAAGAAAGTAAAGTGGCGAAAATCCTTTTGTTCTCTTTTACAAAAAAAGTAAAATTAGAATAAGAAATTATAGTCTTATTGAAACTCTTCCAGTCTAAATGTTACTAGGATTTTTAATCCTTGCTTACTCTAGTAAGGCAAAAGTGTTCCTTTTTTATTTTGCGCTGATGAAATAAGAGCTACTGTTTTTTTTCTTTTTTCTTTCCTTTTTTTTTTTTTAAAGTAGTGACTTTGTAAATGAGAAACTGTGAATCTCTTATTGTGCAAATATTTTTAACTTAATGCCCTTAGTTCCTTTTGCAGTAGTTTCTGCTGTCCCCCAAGCTTTTCCTACAGGCCTGCAAGTTCAAGATATGGGCAAATTATAGAAATACTAGGGGATCTTAGTATTATATATATGTATAGAAATACTAAGGGATCTGTTTGATCTTTTCTTGGTTGGAGGTAAACTGTAGAATGCTCTGTTAGTGCTGTCATTTTAAGAAGGCAATGAAATTCCAGGTGTGCCTGACAGCTGGAGTTCTTTAGCAGCACAACAATAAGGGGAAGGCAAAAATATGACCCTAACAGTAATGTGTAACCATAGGTACCCATGTGGATTTTCCAAGATCTGTAGTTTGGACTTTGAGATGTACACTTTTGCTAGTTTTTACCCCTTCTCTTCATTCCCTTCCATGGAACACATACCTACAAGTGCATTTTAATAACAAAAATCTTGGATCGTTATTGTTGTTTTCTAATCTAAACAACAACTGTACTGCAGTCAAGAGACATGGTCTAGAGGATCAGTGTCCCTTGTTCCACTAGATTGCCTTTTGTGCTTGCTGGAACATTCCTCTGAAACAGCTTTTTCTGCAGCACAAGTGTAGCTGAAAAAGAAGTGGCTTCCTCTCATGACTTCTAAGGCACTGCACAGTTTTGAGGACCAAGGCAAATCTCTCCTTGATGAATTTGCAACTTTTCTTCAAAATAGTTGGTTTATCTATAAACAATAGTAAGACTTTCTCTTTTTCAAAATATAAGTCTTTCTCTGCCAATTATTCAGCTCCTTAATTACAAGGATAACCATACTATGTTCACAATAGTGTCTGGTTGAGTAATTTAAAATGTATTACAAATGAAATACTGTTCTAAAAAATATTTTATTTTTGTACTTTCAATTTTTTTTAGAGGAAGCCAGTGGTATTGCCCCTGCTCAAGTCAGCTATATTTCTTCAAAAAGTTGTCCTATTGCTGATGACAGTTATGGTTGTTTGGCATCAAACATTCCTGCTTTGGAATTGATGGCTTTATATGTAGCGGCTGCCATGCACGATTATGATCATCCTGGTCGTACAAATGCTTTTCTAGTGGCCACAAATGCACCTCAGGTAAGACATTCTTTAACCAGAAAATTATTTGACTGTGTCTGAAATCAGAATAAAGAAAATTTTTCTCTTCTGTATGCCTACTGTAGCCTGTTTAGGATCATCTGCCCAATTTAAGAAATTGAGAAATTAATTTGAACTGTACTTGTGTAATGTTTTTATTTTTCTTCCCTGACAAATTCTGATGTGTTTTGTACCTATTGGTTGTGTATGCATGTAAAAACAATTTCCAATTTACTAAATTGGAAATAAATCAATGCAGGTTTGAGTAGGGGATTATTTCATAAAGAACTGGCCCTAGGACTGTCTCAGCAGCTAATTCATGGATATCTTGCATTTTGGGAATCCTCTGAAATCTAATGTTATCTGCAATTACTGTGAATTAGGTTCCTCTAATAATCCAATTAACTGCAGCACCTAATAAGAGAATTGGGATTGTTCAGCCTAGAGAAGANATGCCCTTAGTTCCTTTTGCAGTAGTTTCTGCTGTCCCCCAAGCTTTTCCTATAGGCCTGCAAGTTCAAGATATGGGCAAATTATAGAAATACTAAGGGAGATGCTGTTTGATCTTTTTTTGGTTGGAGGCAAACTGTAGAATGCTCTGTTAGTGCTGTCATTTTAAGAAGGCAATGAAATTCCAGGTGTGCCTGACAGCTGGAGTTCTTTAGCAGCACAACAATAAGGGGAAGGCAAAAATATGACCCTAACAGTAATGTGGAACCATAGGTACCCATGTGGATTTTCCAAGATCTGTAGTTTGGACTTTGAGATGTACACTTTTGCTAGTTTTTACCCCTTCTCTTCATTCCCTTCCATGGAACACATACCTACAAGTGCATTTTAATAACAAAAATCTTGGATCGTTATTGTTGTTTTCTAATCTAAACAACAACTGTACTGCAGTCAAGAGACATGGTCTAGAGGATCAGTGTCCCTTGTTCCACTAGATTGCCTTTTGTGCTTGCTGGAACATTCCTCTGAAACAGCTTTTTCTGCAGCACAAGTGTAGCTGAAAAAGAAGTGGCTTCCTCTCATGACTTCTAAGGCACTGCACAGTTTTGAGGACCAAGGCAAATCTCTCCTTGATGAATTTGCAACTTTTCTTCAAAATAGTTGGTTTATCTATAAACAATAGTAAGACTTTCTCTTTTTCAAAATATAAGTCTTTCTCTGCCAATTATTCAGCTCCTTAATTACAAGGATAACCATACTATGTTCACAATAGTGTCTGGTTGAGTAATTTAAAATGTATTACAAATGAAATACTGTTCTAAAAAATATTTTATTTTTGTACTTTCAATTTTTTTTAGAGGAAGCCAGTGGTATTGCCCCTGCTCAAGTCAGCTATATTTCTTCAAAAAGTTGTCCTATTGCTGATGACAGTTATGGTTGTTTGGCATCAAACATTCCTGCTTTGGAATTGATGGCTTTATATGTAGCGGCTGCCATGCACGATTATGATCATCCTGGTCGTACAAATGCTTTTCTAGTGGCCACAAATGCACCTCAGGTAAGACATTCTTTAACCAGAAAATTATTTGACTGTGTCTGAAATCAGAATAAAGAAAATTTTTCTCTTCTGTATGCCTACTGTAGCCTGTTTAGGATCATCTGCCCAATTTAAGAAATTGAGAAATTAATTTGAACTGTACTTGTGTAATGTTTTTATTTTTCTTCCCTGACAAATTCTGATGTGTTTTGTACCTATTGGTTGTGTATGCATGTAAAAACAATTTCCAATTTACTAAATTGGAAATAAATCAATGCAGGTTTGAGTAGGGGATTATTTCATAAAGAACTGGCCCTAGGACTGTCTCAGCAGCTAATTCATGGATATCTTGCATTTTGGGAATCCTCTGAAATCTAATGTTATCTGCAATTACTGTGAATTAGGTTCCTCTAATAATCCAATTAACTGCAGCACCTAATAAGAGAATTGGGATTGTTCAGCCTAGAGAAGAAAAGGCTCTGGGGTGACCTAATTGTGGCCTTCCAGTACCTGAAGAGGCCTACAAGAAAGATGGAGAAGGACTGTTTAAAAGAGCATGTAGTGGCAGGAAAAGGGGGAATGGCTTCAAACTGACATTGGGTTTAGACTCGATATTGGGAGGAAGTTCTTCACTGTGAAAGTGGTGAGGCACTGGAACAGGTCATGCCATCCCTGGCAGTGTTCAAGGCCAGGTTGGATGGGACTCTGAGCAATCTGAGGAAGATGCTATGCACTTCAGGGTCTAAAAGGCAAAGACAAGAAGAAAGGAAAATAAAGCTGAATGAAACAGCAAATAAAAAATCGGGGTAGGGCAGGGAAGAATTGGAACGAAGAGCATTGAGGAAAAGATGCCTAAGGTGCATGGTGACATATTTTTATCTCAAGGGTGGAATATTGTCTGAGGAAGAATATTTATGATGGCTATTTGGATGTATTTTTATAAGTTAGAGACAAGAAACTTATAGTAACCACAACATCTACAACACTAAATCAGAAACCGACGTGACTTGTCAGCAGATAGAGACTTTAAAATGTAATTTTCAGTAAGTTTTTAGTAATTTCTTATGCAAAAAGAGTTTAGGATATTGGCAGTTAAGTATTTCTGTAGAAAACAGTATACAATGAAGAACAATAATAAACAACACAGACATTCATCTTCAGTTTTCAAAGATATAAACATTCATTTTGTTCATGCTTTCTGAAGTTTTTCAAAGACTTTTTTTAGGTTCTATCTAATTTATATTCAATTAATTAATTTCTAGGCTGTTTCATATAAACATGGAAGTTGTGAGTAAAATCTATTACTGTTTTAATATTTTAGTTAACTCATTTACAGTTAAAATGTATGCATCAGTATTAAACATAGCACTTTGAAAACTAGTGATAACCATTTCCCATTAACAACAGTTCTTATATGCTTTGGAGTTCTTTTTGTGTTTGGTTGTTTGTTAGTTTTTGTGGTTTGGGGGTTTTTTTGAAAGAAGACTGGAATTAAGAGCAATTAAAGGGATATACTTAGATCTTTCTTTGGTCCACATACGCACATTCCAAAGTCTACATTTTAAGTGGTTTGTATATGTGTGCCTACAGTCTGAATGTAGCTGGCACCAAGATATTGTTAAGGGCTTGTAAAGAAGGAAAAAACTTTGGTAACTGTTTGGTTTGGTTTTTTTCCCTCATCTGCCAGTTTTGTGTCACTTTAACCCTAAAATTAGAAGGTAAAACATAATTTCCAATTTTTTGTTTTGTTTTGTTTCACCTAAGACTTGTTTCTAACTAGCCCTTAAACTTCAAAATATTTAATTATAACTTTAAAACTTGACTTTGTCATTTACGATCCTCTGGGTTTTTTGTTTGTTTCTTTGTTTTTCCGTAGGCTGTTCTCTACAATGACAGATCAGTCTTAGAAAATCACCACGCTGCTTCTGCCTGGAATCTTTTCTTATCACGACCAGAATACAACTTTTTATCAAATCTTGATCACGTAGAATTCAAGCGTTTTCGCTTCTTAGTGATTGAAGCAATCCTTGCCACAGATCTAAAGAAGCATTTTGATTTCCTTGCAGAATTTAATGCCAAGGTTTGTTACATTTCAGCATCTGCACTGATCTGGTCCTGATATACTCATGTTATCACTGCTTCTCGGTAGTTGTTAGCTGTAATAACTTGCATTTAAGTTTTATAATATTTGAATTTAAGTTATTAAAATGCAAATAGAGTATTTCCTTTGTACAAGTCAATTGTAGATTGTTTGTAGATTGCCTAATAAACCTAGCAGGTGTGACATAGGGGTTTACAGGAGACCCTAATCATGTCTCACACTTCCATCTTCTGAGAGATAATAAAGAACCTTTTTTTTCTTTTCCTATATAAGACAAAAAGTGATACAGAAAAACCATTGCAAGTCTCTGTTGTACAGAACCTGAAAGAAACCAAAACCAAACCCACTGATGAATAGTTTTAATTTAATTTTTAAAAATGTATGTTCTTAATCCAGGTCAATGATATCAACAGTAATGGTATAGAATGGAGCAATGAAAACGATCGACTACTGGCCTGTCAAATATGCATCAAACTGGCAGATATTAATGGCCCAGCCAAAATTAGAGAGCTGCATCTGAAGTGGACAGAAGGCATCGTTAATGAATTTTATGAACAGGTGGGTGTGGAAAGGGTAATCCACTCTTTTTTTAATGATTCTTTGCTTTACCAATGGCTTAACTAAATTAAGCAAAATATCTTGTGTTAAATTTTCAGGTAAGATATTTCCATCTTCTCATTCGGAATAGTAAAAATTTTATTTTTTGTAGGTAGCTTACGTACATAATCTTTCAGTTTCTATTAACTGTTTTACAAAGCAAGTTCCTGGCCAATATAGTCCCTTTTTCAGATATTAGGGGTTGTTTTGGAGGGGAGGGGTTCTTTTCATAGGATAATGCTGACAAACCAAAATTAATTCTTCCTCTGTGGGAAGTAAAGTTTCCAGGTCAGAGAATATGTACAAAATCCATAAGACTGGAAATATATATTCAGCTAACTATTAGTGCAAAGACAGAGGATATTTCAAAACTTTGAAAATGAAATATTAAGAATATACATGAGTAACTAGCAGTATTAAAATGTGTATAACAATTTTAAAAAGGAACTTTGATAAGTAATCCTATCAAGATTAAGTGGAAAAAGTCTGAAAATTTGCTGCCTATTTTTATATTAAGAACTTCTATAAGTCCCCCAAAATATATTCTATATTCTCCGTTATTTTTCTCTAGTCACCTTCCCGAGAAGCTAACTATTTATGAGGCAACAATCAGGGACTGAAAAATATTTTTTCAAACTAGGAAGATAAAAATAAACAATAAAAGTCCTTTGGAGATTTAGGTAATAGCAATAATAATCTGAAGTGTTTACACTTACTGTAAGACTTTAGTATTCTAAATTGCTCCTTTATGAAACAAACTTTTTCTTATAAAACTGTCAGGTCCATGGAAGTGCTGAAATAGATGATTATAACTCAGATTTTTCTATGAACAACTGTTCAATTTTTTTTCTTCTCCAGTTTATAAAAAGGGAAGAAAACTGCCCTGTAAATGCAGAGGAATAACAGGCACAATATCCAACCTAAACCTCCCCTGACTCCACGCTGTTTCCTCAGGTCCCATCACTGGCCACCAAAGAGAAGAGATCAGTGCCTGCCCTCCTCTTCCCCTTATAAGGAAGCTGTAGACTGTAGTTCCTTGGTTCCTTAACAGTAATTTTTAAAATAAAAATTTAAAGTTAATTTTGTGAGAAATTCTGATAATTTTTTTCACTTCTTTTTCAGGGTGATGAGGAAGCAAGTCTTGGATTACCTATAAGCCCCTTCATGGATCGTTCTTCTCCACAGCTTGCAAAGCTGCAAGAATCTTTCATCACTCATATAGTTGGTCCCCTTTGTAACTCCTACAATGCAGCTGGGTTGCTTCCAGGGCAGTGGGTTGATGAAGAGGAGGAGGATACAGAAAGTACTGAAGATGATGATGGTGCACAGTTAGAGAGTGATGATGAAGAAATGGAAGATGATCTTATTTTAAGTAAGTTTCTGTATTTCAATTGGTGCATAGTTGTCATTTAATAGATTCAGATCAGCAATGCCAGTTGAAACTGAGTAGTGCAAATTTTGTAGGTTTTTCTATTTTGCTGCTTCATAAATTTTACTCTTTCAATAAAATTTTTGTTACTACCAGAAGACTTGCAACTTGAAACAGAAACTCATTGATGTCCTTTGCCATGCCACTATTTAAATACTCATAATAAGCATTCATATGTCTTGTTCAAACTTACATCTCTTCTGCAATGTGCCTTTGGTTTTCTGTGTGTAAAATACAATTGCTTTGAATGTCAAACAATCAAATATGCTTATAATTTTGCAGAAGTTCAAAGAAAAAAAGGTAGACGAATATTTTGCCAGCTAATACACCATCTCAGTGAAAATCACAAAATATGGAAGAAAGTCATTGAAGAGGAAGAAAAAAACAAAACCGAAGGAGCTAAACTGCTGACTGAAATCTCATCTTTACCTCAAGCAGACGAAATTCAGGTTATTGAGGAAGCTGATGAAGATGATGAACGACAACTAGGAGAAGACAAGACATGCTAAGAAAACTCCAGTGGTGTCCAGTATGATGACAGCCTACATTTTTTCCACTGTGCTGACTTTAGCCTGACACAGTTTGCATAAAATTGAAAGGCCTTAATACTGTGAGAGGATTCTTTTTACTCTAGTGGAATCCCACTCCTATGCACTTTCGCCACACAGAATATGAAACTTTATTCAGAGATTGAATATTGTATACCCTGATGCAAAGTTCTTTATGCCTTAGTTGGTATAAAATATCCTGATATAATGCTGCCTTGCTGAATATGGAACTCTTCTTTTCCCTGAGGTACCTGCAGTTTTTAAAAACATTCAGTGACTTCAATTACCAAAGTGGCAAGAACTTTTCACTAACCAGGAAACGCAGGATGAATCCTAATATTGTCTTGAGTTGCTTATTTCATGTTGTTTTTGAACATGAATGAGAAAAGGTCTGTGCCTATATGAAAACTATGTTACTGTTGCAGTGCAAGCCTGTTGTGGGGTGTCTACTTAGTGCAGTAGTGTGCTTAATGTAGTCATCTCAGAGCAACTGTTCAAGGACTGTGACATAAATGCTGAATTCTGATATTTGTGGTTTAAAATAAGAAAAGAAGATCCAGGTGCATCTATTTCTGATGCTTTTTATTATTGTGCATAATCTGATGTTTTATTTTTGCAGAAAATATTCAGGTTTGCAGTGGATGTTCATGATAATTCATTGAATACAAGGCCATTATCATCTGTTGCCTTGCTGTTTTGTGGTAGAACATTAAAAACCTGTTCCGCTACTTAAATTATGAAGGAATTTTATTCTTTTAGTCAGAAGTCATGTTATATTTCCTGCCCTTACTCAGGTTCACGTTTAAAAACAAGTCAACTGCATCATAGATTTTTGTCTTGCACCGATTTCCAATATTAAATTTTAAGGAAATAAGATCGTATCTCATTTATTATTTGTATGTAAATCTTTAGGAGAATTAAAGAGGGTTTTTTTTTAAAAAAAAAAAGAGACATTAACTACTGTTTCAAAATGGCTATTTTAATTTGCCCCACATCTTTTCTTCCATCACAGACACAGCTTATATCCCCTTCAAATTTGATGTACATCCTGAAATACACATATGGAAACCAGAATGTGAAAATTTTGTGTAAAGTTTTGAAAACAACACGGTACTGTTTTACATTTTAGATTGTTGAGTTTTAAAGTAGGAAACTTAGACATTCCACACAAATGTATTATTAGGAACACTACCATTGTAGGTCTAATTTGAAAACAAACAAACAATAGAAGGCATAAATTTAGGCTATAAGTAAGTAAGCAAACCACAAATAAACCTAGTTTTAAAAGTGCACCTTTTAGTACTAAACATTTATATGCTGTGTAGTTGAATTCAATAAAAATCAAATGCACGTGTGTGCCATTGCTAAATGTATCTTAGCAATTTGTGTTTACATTTACATCAGTTGACTTGAAAAAAAAAAGGTAACATTTCTAAGATAACCTTGAGTACATTGTATTACACTATTTTACACAAATTTTTATTCTGCTCTTTGATTGGCCAGTTTAAATCAATGAAAGGGGTTTTTTCCATTTTTCACTAATAAGCTTTTTGTTGATCCACTTAAAAGACCACTGAATCATGCTTTGCTATTTTATATCTTCAGTGCAAAATCCCCCTTTACTGCCATTATTACTATCACTGCATTTTTTTTTTTTTTGTAACATGAGCAGTGTTAAAAACAGATATTTCTGTCATTAATAAAATGTTGCACTATTGAAGCTGGCACTTATTGATCATACAGTTGTATGTCTCTTGGTCATATATTTTCCTAACAGATAATGTGAAGACTACAGAAACTCTACTTCTTTCAGGTATGCTGTGTTCTCAGCATTTTGCATTTAGCCTGTGTGCTTGTAGATATAAAATATCATTTTAATACTGTTTAGTATCATCTTGCTTTACCTAAAAACATGATACAAATTAGTTTGTCTAAAGTCACTATTCTATTATTTGACATGGTAGGTTTCCATTTTTAGTTTCCCTTTAAAAATTATTATTAAAAAAATAACAAAATAATAAGAAGGTAAACGTAACACTTTATTTTTTACTAAAGCACTGGCAGCATTTATATCTTGTGAAACCTTTCCCAGCAACTTTATCTCAGATTTCCCTTAAACTCTGTAGAAATACTGAAGCAATTTTAAAATTCAGTAAGAAGTAGCAAACCTCAGTGCTTTTCCAATTAGATATTTTCAAGTTACATAAGCTTGATTCAAAGATATTTTTAATTATGAATGTATTCAAAATTCACCTTAAAATGTCTGTTATTTATGTATGCATAGTGTGGGACTAATTATTACTCTAAGAGGAAGGGGAAAAGAAAGTACCAATGTCAGCAAAGGTTGGTTCAGGGCATGTTTGCAGAAGTGGATGTAACTTTAACTGAAGGTGTCTTAATCTTTCAAAAATGGTAATGGAAGGGTGTTTGAATGTTGACTGAGCTGTTGTCAAAAAGAACATCTCTCCGTGTAAGTTCCTACTCTTATTCTGGTAGGAACCCACTGAGAAATTGCAACCAAATTAAATCTGTGATCACACTTCAATTCACGGTAACGAAGAACACACTGAATAACACACTTTAAACACTTTCTAATGAAACATTGCTTTTTCTTTGTTCAAGAAGTGGACCAAATTAGCCTACACTGAAGTTATGTTGATGCAGCAGATACACGTTTTATGCATAATATTTTCAGGTTTAAGTTGAGTCTCCCATCTCCCCATTGCTTTCTTTTACAATGTATGTCAGATTACTTGCTCCCATGCATACAGTGCATACAGAACTAGACTACAAAGTTTTCGATAAGGACAAAATTCTCCTTGTGTTTCTGGAGACCTCTGGATATTATGGAGGTACTAAACCATCAGAATGAATTACCTGGATCCTCTTCCCATGAGTTCTTCCCCCATGACAAAGTTAAACGGTGAGTCTAAGGCTCAAAATGAAAGGAATTGTGTAACATTACTTGAGGTAAGTTCAAACTAACCAAGTTTGTGTAACACCTGCTTTGCTTTGCACATAGAACTGTTTCTTTGTACTTCTTGCATTCAGTTTTAACCACAACCGCGGCAGGTGAATCAGCAAAAGGAGTCCGCAGAATTCAAGAGCTCGCTTTTAGCTTTCGTGCTTCCTCCTAGGCAGGCGTAGTCGAGGCTGGGCTTCTGGATCCTCTGAAAGCAGGCACAGAATTTGAGGTAATCCAGTGCGTGTTATTGCTCAGAGAGGTTGGAGTCTCCCTCGCTGGAGAATTGAATCCTCATCTGGATTCAATCCTGTGCCATGTGCTCTAGGATGACCCTGCTTGAGCAAGGAGGTTGGACCAGATGACCCACTGTGGTCCCTTCCAACCTGACCCAGTCTGTGATTCTGTGTGGGGCTAACATTCACATGGCAGAACTTTCCCATTTGTCCAAAATACTTTTGAGAAGTGTCTCATACGCTGGTGAGTGTGAGATTAGGAATCTCAGTCTCAGAGGCATGTTTTGGAGCAAAAGGATGGAATTTGCTTAGGGCATGAGAAGAAGAGGATGTAAGGATGATATATAGACACACAAATATACAAAAGATATTGTGATGAGAGATGCTATTTATTGTCTCAAGCCAGTTCATATTCAAAATAGTATGGAAACAGGATATCTTTGGCAAGTTAGAATACTTGGATTGTTAAAAATTAAATGAAAATGAAACAATGATAGAATTATCAGAACTTAAGTAGTGGTGCAAGTTTTAGAAAATTGATTTTTCTGCGGCCAATAAAGATTAGATGAGAGAAAATAAATGTAGGAAGTTGCTTAAATTAGGTACAAAAAGTATGATCAAGACAGTATTTATTTTGCTTTTTTTCCTCCAGTTTTCTTCAGAATTGTGTTCTGCACAACATGCTGCTTCATTCATGTTGAAGTTAAGGCAAATGAGGTAATGAGTTGCTTTCATTTTTGCAATGAAGAACTTTCCTTTTAATATCTTCTGAAGTAAGCTTTTAACTTGCTATAAAAAATATACTGTAGATTCTCAGAGATAAAACTGTCAAAAGAACACAACTGTTAACTGCTCCCTATCTGGTCTTAATTTATAAGGCCATAAGCAGTGAGTGTATTTGCCCTCTGCTAAATGCAAATGAATAACATCTTTCAGAGGAAAGAAGAAAGAAGAAAGAAAGCTGATGGACTAAACTGCTATAGGATAAACATTCCATTGCACTTGAGTTTCTAGTTGGCAGTGACTCTCCTGGCATAGTGTACATCCCCTGTATCCTTATGAATCCAACTAATAGATACAGAACTCTTAAATTAAGAGTCTCAATGATTTTGTTGTCCATTTGTTACTGTCATTTCTCGAAGACATTTCTGGCTTAGACTTGGTTAGTCTCATTTCTGATATCTTCAATATTCTAAAACCCTACAGAAAACCAGAGTAACTAGCAGTTGCTCATTTTGTGAATAATAGCATTAAGCTGTAGAAGGTGGTTCCAGTAAAGAAGAAACTGTTTTCCTTTGACTCTGAGGTTGAAACATCTGTCTAGAAATAGTCTGAATTTAAATGCTCCTCTGATACACCCAGAATACTGAACAATGAATGCTTAAAGTATGTGAGCGATTAATGCTTACTTGGTTCTGTGTGACACTACAGACACCCTTTAAAAAGGACACAACATGAATAGAAATGTTGGACCGGAAGGTTTTTTTTTGGAATCTGCAGGCTGTGAGTCATCTTTTGATTTCTGTGCTTCAAGGGATCACAGGTGATAGCAACTGGAGTCTGTGGTAGGTTCTGCTGCACAGGCCGTGCTACCTGGCAGAATGTTACTGTTTGTGAAACGCAAGTAAAGAGAGTAAAAATCTTCTAGTGAGGAGAAACCTTCTGCCTTCTGGTTTACCTGTGAGGCTTCAGAAGAAAAACAAAGATAACATTAAATCAACTAAGCCTTTAGTGGCAAGAGACCATAGTGTTTCAAATTATTCCTACCATTCACCTTGTGATTTGTCCATGTTCTAAACATCTTGCCAAAAAACAGGTGATGAGTCACTTCTGACTCATCTCTCCAGATCAGCAGAACCCTTTGCACCTCGAATGAGATCAAAATATTTTCATTTAAATTGCATATAAAACAAAAACTAAGGCTCAGCTTAAAATGCAAGTATTACACCAAAAATCCAGAGGATAACATTGACATTACTTACTGCACGTGGGGAGCAGACTGTAGACTTTGTCCCCTGTGCCAGTTAGATGTGAAAACTTGCTCCTATATGTAGTCATTCAAATGGACTTGTTTTGCCTCTTTTTCTTTTGTCATGACATTCATCCTACTAGAATTTATTAATCTCTCTGGTATTGCCAATTTATCTGACTCATATTAACTAAGCTTTCTCTCAGGCAAAGAAGAGAATGAAGAAGCCCTCCTATTTATCTTTGAGAATGGATTTTGTAATCATTTTGTTCTATTCATCATAAATAAGTCATGACCAAAATACTGTTTTAGATGTCACACCCCAGGAAAAATATCTGTCCATTAGACAGATTGCAGAATTCCAGTACAGACCAGGGAGACTGATGACATGGTCTAAAGAGAAGGAGAAATATAAAATTAATTAAAGAGAACTTTTCACTGTCTAGAGAAAATGAGACTCAAGTGAGATACTCTAAGGTTACTTAATAAGACTGCTTCAAAGAGTAATCAGAATAATGCTTTTGGTGTTAATAGTATTTAGGAAAAGAAGTAACAGCTTTATATTGCAAGGTTCAACATGGTTAATTTTCTAAGGATCGAGAGGGCTGTGACTCACTGAAATAGATTGTCTTGGACTATTAAGGAAGTCTTTGAAAGTAAAAAAGAAGTCTGAAAGATAGCTTTTAGAAAAACACATTAGTGGATCAGATGAGTAAACTGCATAACTCACTGAGATCCTTTCTGGACCTATTTTTTAAATGCTAGGACTAGAGATGAGATCTGATATGGATCACCTGAAATACCAATACAAAATTGTGCACAGCTATAGAAAACAGCCAAATAATAACATTATTTGTTATGTATTGATCCTCTATTTCAGTGAATATTAAAATCTTTTAATTTACTGATTTATTAATTTAACTGGTAATGCATCTCCCAGCAGAAACAATCTTTTTATTTGCTGAGGGAGAGAGCTAGAATCCTCTTGAAAAAACAGAAAAGGTTTGAACCTCGGCCAAAGCTAAGAATCGGTCTAGTTGTTAACTTCTGAATAAATGGAGATGCAGTAGCCAAAATGATTATCTAAAGTTAGTTTGCTAAAGCTAATCATATTTTAAATATTTGTCAAGCCATATGAGCCTTTCTAGATCTTAAGAAAGTGCAGACTTAAGACATTGGGAGTGTTGGACACTTTTGAAGATGATGTAATTCATATACTTACAAAAAGAATTAGTTTAAGTGATTGGGGATTTTTAGATAATTTTTAGTGTTTAGCACTAAGTTTTATTCCCATCAACAATGAATTATTCTTACAGTCTCTTTTCAAATTTATAATCATGACATTCATTATGACACAAAGAGCTTGAATATTCTATAGATTATACCTACAATTTACGATTAAGTAAATCCAGTATTGGTATGTTGCATTTCCCTCTATACTGTGGCAGTTTAGACCATACATTCTTTGGGAGAGAAATGGTATGTCTTTACACAATGTAAAATAAAATGGAACAATATCTGAAAATGCCTTGAAGGGGCTTTAAAAACCAATTTTCATATGTCCAAAAAAACCCAATTAAATTAACCTCCTAAGCTACATAGGCATAGTACCTATAGTACTATGTCCAGGAAAAAGTAGGCTTAAAAATTCTGCTGTGGTGCATGGTCAGCATAATTATTATTTTAAGTGGGCTTATTGTACAAGTTGAAGAGAACAGAAAATGGCATTTGGACTTTTTAAACAGCGATGCGTGTGGAGAAAGGAAACTTAATTACCTGAGAATAACTGGAATTCCTTAAAATGTTTCATCCACAGTGATTCTGTTACGTACCTTTCATTCCTTATTGTTATGAAATCCTACCTGGATTACCTTTATTAGTGAAGGACCTGAACAATGAGGTCTTGTTTTGGTGAAGGTATAAGTCTCCATGGGGCATACAGTGTGGTTCCTGTTGTCTAGATGGTAAGGGTGGGCCTAATGTAGTTAAGAATCCAAACAAATGAACTTTAACATAAAAATTCATCTTTTTAATGTGTAATATTTTTTCATGCCTCTGATAAACCATAAAAGATTTCTTTTAAGTTTTTTAGAATGAGCGTAGAAAAGGAAGTCAGCATTTAAACAAAGCAGCAGAATAAATAGTAAATTTATTCTGTTTTCTGGTAAATTGCTATAGGCCGGTCTATATCACATGTAAAATTTTAGGCAAGCAGCCATCTGCTGCAGTAACAGTAAGCTATTGGATTAGATTGCATATTCCTGATATGCTCCATTATTTTAATGAGTTTAATCTATTTGGAATGTTACTTATTCAGAAGAATGTAACAAACGTAATATCTCCTGAAGTCTGGCAGTCTTCCGAAGGAATGACCACTCCGGGTATGGGTTCTGTCTAATTCTAATGTCATCGAGGTAGTTGACAGCCTTCAAAAAATACCTAAAGGGATAATCTAGAAATGGGAGAATCTGCTGATCCTCAATTTATATTGTTATGAAAGGACAGAGTAAGGCATAATATTTCCAGAATGGGTAGTTTGATTGGATCTTGATTAGACAGTGGGTTTGAATTGTGAGGCCCAGTACAAAAAAACCACCTTGGCCATGTAGCTGGTATGAAAATGCATGTCTGTATCTTCACAGAGCAATTTATATTGAGAGCTGACCTTTCCAACTCTTATTGAACAGTCCCCTGTACTTGGCTTGTTATCTTGTATATTCATCATTCCATCTCTCTTGATCAAAGTTAAGTTCTGGTGTCTTCACCAGTATGATTTCCTCCCCTTACCACCCTGCATTTATCGTGAATCCTTATGTTTTCCCATTTGATGCATTGTTGCAAAAATCACAACATTTTATTTTCACTGCTTTTTCGAAGTGATTTGACTATTTTTCATTGTGTTTCTCTCTGAGCTTGCTACTTTTCTTGTGAAAGTGCTATCTTCGTGACAACATAATCTGCCTCATCTACTGCTCCTTGCACAAACCCTTAGACTTAATTCAGGCTAAAGAATGCAGATTCGTTGTTATTTTCAGTATTCGGACAGCCTGAAATGGAATTAGATTCAGAATCTAATTGTGTAGCAGAAAAACACACTAAATCAAGAAAAGACCTGCTTGCTACATGAGCTCAGGCTGCTTTAGCACTTGAATAGTTAGCAGGGGCTTGGAGTTCAGAAAGAATAGGACATTTTATAAGCTGGTGATTGAGATAGGAGGGACTACTGTAAAATCATGTCGTTAATTAGATGCAAATTAGAACCACAGCACAGAAGAAAGCTCTAATAACTAATTTTAAAGTTTCGGTAACAATCCAGGATTAACTATCCTCACTGCTAGTTGTATACCTGGTTCTGCATTTGAAGGTGTTCAAAGTATTCACCTCATTCCTAGTTCAAAGATATTTCATCTTGACTTCTATTTATGTTCTTGTCTACTTACTGAAGAGATAATTTATCAACTTTTTGGACTCAAGTCACAGTCACGTGTTTGGTAAACCAAGCAAATGAAATATCTTGAATGTGTCACTATCCAGTGTGTTGTACTGTACATTTCTGTGTATATTCTGGTGTATATTCTGGAGCATGTTCGGTCACCCAACTGATCCAAACATTTTATAACAGTGCCAGTGTGTCCCCAAGTCTGAAGTGGAAGGGTATTAGCTTGGACTTGGTGCTGCCCTGGTATGATCACATACTATTTGGTCAATTTAAAAGTCAGTAGAAGTACCTTGCAATAATCCATAATATATTGCACAGGTATATTCTTAGTGATTTTTATGGCTTTACAGGAACACTACTGATTTATTTTTTTTTTAATCCTCCTTCAGCTATAGACAACAGAACAAGGCTCAGTATTCAAGGAATGCTTGTGCCAGCACCAAATACTTATACAGCTTCCACAACTGTCAGTGGTTGGACTCAATGATCTTAAAGGTATTTTCCAAGCTAAATGATTCTATGATTCTATCCTCATTCAGTATTCCATAAACAAAAGATCTTTTGGCTGAACAGTTAAAGTTCATGTTTAACTAACAACCCACCATGAATCCCAAGCTCTTTCAGAATTACAGCTTTTAATATAGATGTCCCTCATCCCATGCCTGTTTTCTATGTCATTGGCTCATACACATATGCATTTATATTTGGACATGCCCAAAAAGGCCAGAGTCCAGAAGAAAAGGCCTTCCTTCTGTTGATATTGGATCTGGCCCACAGGGAGTCAAAAACATACTCTGTGAAATGAATGGATTGCAGTATGAGCGTATGAAATGAATATCTCACCTTTTTCACTGCTAGGTGCTGTGCTGATATCCTACCTACCAGAATCCTTGTTGAACATGATCTGAAAAGATATGAGCTCACCTTAAGCATCCTCATGCCAAGTTGCCTTGTTTGTCCTTGGCACACTGAGTAACTGGAGGTTTGGACCAGCCAGTAAAAAATTATTTTGAATGACATGTCTGTTCTCTCAACATACAGAGAATCTACATGGAATCTGTTTCTCTCCATGAGGTGACAACTATTCCTAACAAAACATCTGAAAATTTACCAGCTGTTGTCCAGCCATCTGCAGGCTAAAGATGGCATTGCCGTGGATCTCCAGGGCTGTTTAAGCAAGATCCCTTGGCTGATGCCAGATCATGGTTCCACATAACCTAAATCATATTGGATTACAATCACTTTGCTCTCTTTTAAGATTTCTAGGGCTCCTGAGCACCACATTTCCCTTTACCCATGACACAGTGACTGCTTCCAGTTCTAAACTACCATCATGAATTCAAAGAGGTAACTCTGAAAAAAAAAACAACAACAAGGAAAAAAAGACAAAAAATAAAAACTAAGGGAAATAAAACATAGGAAAATGGTAAAACAAAGAGCACAATAAATGACATTAGTATGCAAAAAATGAGGAGTCACAACTTAAATGTCTAGAAATCTTTTTGATCAGTATCTGGACACATTGTTTTAATCCAAAACGTTAGGACACTTAAGGCCAGACAAAAAAAACCTGCTGTTTAATGCTTTTTCTCATCCTTAAATTCTACAGCAGAAAAAGACATACTGGTTAATATATCAACCTTTAATCCCAAAACAATGTTAAATAGCAGCCAGCTGCTATCTATGCTAGATATTTCAGCCTTTGAAAGCTCACCAGAAAATTCTGAACATCTGGCTGGCTACTGATATTCATTACTAATGAATGTTGATAAAATAGAGAAATTCCAGAGGACTGGAAAATACTATTCTTATGTCAGTATTACAAATTATTAAATTGGATCATTAGGATAATTCTAAGTCAGAGAGAAAATAATGAAAAAGTTGATACAGAATAAATGTGTAGATATAACTAAAACTGATAAAAATTTATAGAATGTATTTGATTACTTAAACGAGACCATAAGTTGGCAGATAATGGTAAAAGTTTGGATTGATATTCTGAGGCTTTTAAAAGGCATTTTGATTTAGAAACCAGAACGACATATAATCAATACAGTTCTCATTAAATGGATTAAAGACTAGTCAGGAGTTAGATCTCAAAATACCTCAGCAAAAGAGAATTATAACTGTCCAGCTGCATTTTGAGCATAGGCCCCTGAAAGAACTTGTTCTTGATGTTTTTTAATCCTCCCCTCACTTCAAGGGGCAATATTTCAATCATGTTTTAACCAAAGGATTGCCTGGAGTTCTTGCAACCCAGAAGGCAAGACTAGATACTGACAAAACTCTGGCTGTCTGATTTAAGAGCACAGGGTCGGGTATAAAAAGAATTAACATGAGTCCAGAACCGTAGCTTGAACTCTTTGATGTTGCTTCATACTGAAGGCACCCCAGTTCAATAGATTCCACAATTTTTACTTTTGCATTTCACAAGCACCCAATTTATGCAGGTATCCAGGAATGCCTCAGTCATGACTCCTAAGCCCCACTGTTTGCCAGTGTCTTAGGAGTGGTTTATTCATGGTTTTCATGGTGTGCCCAGTGCAGAGCAATCAGACTTGCGTTCTTCCTCTCTTTTTTGAGTCTTAAATCTTCTCTGTGAAAGGCAGTTAATTATTCAGCAAGTGGAGTAGGCTGCCCACCCTCTTCAGAGCATGAGGAATAAGAATATGAGCTGCTCACTGTGGGACATGTGGGTGTGACTACCCTCAGATGAGTAAATTAATCTGGACCTGCTGCATCTGAAGTCAATAGGCTACTATGTAAGTGAGCTGGTATTAGCTCTGATTCTTCTCTTTTGCTGTTTCAAAGGAAAGGAAATATTTCTGAAAACATCAGGTCAGCAGAAAAACACCAACTCCTGACTTTCAACTTTCCTGCAGCTCCAAGTTGAAGCATTATTTGTATAAAACCCGAGGTCTAACACTCAGCCTTGTCCTCAAATAGCTGCTTGCTCAGCACGTTTTGTTCTGAACCTTGTTCTGAGGTCCTCTCTCCCCACATGGCAGGGACCAAACACGCCATATTTAGAGTATCAGGTTCTCCTGTAGGGTCTGCAGGCACAAATCTTTTATCTACCATTAACCTCAAAGGAGTAGCTGTCAAGAATAGAAAAAGAAGCTGGCAGAAGTCAAGAGTAGCTCCTATGCCTAATATTTGTGCTTAAAATGCAATTAAGGTGTTTCTCTCCATCCTATTCCAACCTCTCTCCCCAAAAACTCTCTGGTCAGAATGATGAGCAGCTTATTTTCTTTACTCATAGGATAGTTACATGTGACTGGTAACATAAACACTGCTTTTTTTCAGACTATTTAAGCAGAGATTAATCATTACATAGTGCTTCGTGTGGGAAGGCAATGGAGGACATGTGTCTGGAAATGCAACATACTGGCATAAAGTTCCTGTAATTGTCAGGAGTATGGCAATAATTGAATACTTTGCGTACTTGGCTAAATCAGAAGGAAGTCATAAAAGATCCTGAAAGTGAATTCAGTTATCTGATTCACTAGAAAACTATGACCACCCAGGAATATAGAGCAAGGAGAAAGAAGGATTAAAATGCTTTAATAAACAATCTGTCAAGGCTGGAAAAGATAGTTTATTCTTGGTTACAGAAATTTAAATAGATGTATTTTAAACCTTTTTAGCTATGAAAACTTAAAGAAGAATTATAAAGAACAGCTTAGTTGGAATAATGTAAATGAGATTTCCATGGATGAATTCAAGTAGAAACATTTTGAACCATATTCTCCATGCTTATAAAAATATCCTCTCAAAGTAAAATGATTTGCTAAGTAATTAAATATATAAAAACCATACCAGAAGTTAAGATTTAAAATAGACCCGTGTAGTGAAAACATCAGTTTTACACAGGATGTGTTCCACACTTTTTTCTGTCAAAACCAAATAAAAAGAAATTATTTATTTGTGCATAAACAGCCAGAATTTATCTGCAAGTCCTTTAAGTTGGCTTTCTGGCATGAACATGTTTCGAAATATAAGGCAAAGTGGATCTTGAGCTGCAGCTTGGAGCATTGTGCTCCACCTGACAATCCTGACCCTTCTCTTCACCGTCTCTCCGCGCAGATGAGGTAAGGCTGTGGTTGTAATGTCATTCCTAATCTTGGTTTGAGGTCTGGAATGACGCCATGAGGGAAATGCAGGTGAAATCGTTGTAGTAATGAAGTAAAAAACAGGAACATTTCCATCCGAGCTAGCTGTTCTCCAAGACAATGTCTTCTTCCTGGATTGAAAAGAAGGTTTTAAAAACACTTTAAATGTCTGCAGTTGTATTTTCACTCTTACTATGAATAAGAATGATAATTTCTGTGTTCTAAGAGGAGCTGTACAAACTTGCTGGTAGTATTGTGTAAGAAGGATAGTGATAATTTACAATAAGAAACAGATTTTAGAGAATTTGTTGCTCTCACCTCACAAATGCCACTGAAACGAATTGTCAAATTTATTTAGATATATTTATTAGCTACTTTTTCTTGTCTTGAAATACCAATCTAGACAGAAGATGCTTTAAAAAATTATACTGTTAATTTCAGCCTTTTCCCCTTACTATTTTATTAATTACATCTACTTCCAGTCATTATTAACTGGCAATTATTATAACTTTTTAAGGTGTATTTTTGTTAGTTTATATATAATAATGAGCTCACCTATATAAAAGATATTATGCCAAAATTTGTGATCTCCAGATTGCATTATATTGAATATCTTTAAAATCTGTTTCATCAGAACAGAGGATATCATTCTGTCCCTTTATTGCCATCACCTCTATGTTATACATTTCTAGATTTACGAAAAGGAACAGTGGAAGGAAGCACTCTTACCTAGTGAAAAAGGAATAAATGCATCTTTCTTGACAAACTGCCCACTGCTGTCCAAAAACCTCTCAGGAAAAAACACTTCTGGATTGCTCCAGTATTTTTCATCAAAGTGAACGGAGTAGAGGTTTGTAATGACTGTGGTGCCTTCAGGAATTGAGTAACCACGCACAACAGTATCTTTGGAAGTTGCATGAAAAATCCCGAGTGGAACTATGTTACAGAACCTCAGAACCTCATGTAGAACAGCCTCAGTGTATGGCATCTTGCATTTCTCTTCGAAGGTGGGCATTTTGTTTGGGCCAATGACTAGGTCGACCTCTTTTTGAACTTGGCCTGTTAGGAACAGCAATAAAAGCTGATGTTTATTGTGCAATAGCCTTTACATTTTAATTTAAACTAAAATATATACTTTTAAAAGACTACCGAAACATGAAGTATCTTATACAAAATATAGTAGCTTACAAACTTTTAAATTTAGACTCTATTTCTTGTCCAGCTAGTAGCAATTATTCCTAGCATATATACCACTACTCTTCATTTAGAATGTAATTATTCTCAGTAAAATCGTGTTTTAATATAGTTTTCTTTTCTTGTGTATATTTTTATTTCTGGAGCTCTTCAAAACTAAAGAAACAAGCAAAAGGATGTAAAAGATAAAGTACATTAAATACTTGAGTGAACACAGCCACTTGAACTTCCCCTTCTTTAACTCTGCTATGATTCTTTAGAATTGTCAGAGTGTAAAATCATTCACTCTAGAACCTAAAATATCTGAAAAAACACAGTGAGAATTAACGGGTACAGGAGCCAGAATTTAACTGAAAAGGAACAAATTCAACTAGAGATGAAAAGCAGCTTAGTGAAAGCACACTTGTGATGTAGTGGTGTGTCAGTGCATATTGTAATAGTTGGACAAAGAAATTCTAAAGAAATGAAAAATAACAGTAATTTTTATTTTTATCCAGATGAACTGTTTTTAAATCCAAATTCAGAAACTCATTGTATTGCAAGATCTGAGATCAGATTATTTTAGGTGAGTGAATCTCTACAAAATCGGTCAGTGCATAGCAGACACAAAACTACAAAGTTTTCTTGATACTGAGAAACAGTATCTTGGTCAGATGCTAATTGAGAAGAAATAAGGATGTTCTTGTTTTAAGATATGAATGTTGTTTGTGAGCCAGGAGAGACTGGTTAGAAGCTTTGATTTAAATGGACCTTTTTGCATTTGGGCTTTTCATGTAATATAAAGCATAAACATATCCTATTTCCTAATTATTACCCTTAATACAGATTTAACTAAAACATGGATCATGTAAGTACCTATAAAATCAGATTTTTTTTTTTAATTTTACTAAATGTTTTTATTTTTTGTAGATTTTCCTATTATACTGTGTAAAGCATATAAATTAATTGGTGGAACTCAGACATATGAAAAGCAATATTTCTTTTTTAAAAAACTCATTTATAACATCTGGAATGTGCTGACTGGTTATAAATGGCAATCTTAGTTTTAAGCTTCCACAAAAAAAATTTTGGCTGAACTGATTGAGCTGAAGCTACATATTTCTCTTAAGCATGTCCCTCAAATTCTTTAAAATTAGTATCTCAAATCCCATTAAATCTTGTTTTTACCTAGGCTAGAAGAAAGCTTTCCCATTTTTAAAAATCTTTAATCAGTTCATTCAGTTAATTCATCAACTAACTTAAATAGCTGAATAAATGAAAGTAAGAAAATATGTAAGAGGTTATGGCTCTCTGGAGATATTTGAATAAACTTTGGTTCTACTTGCTTAGCCAGATATTTTAACCAGCTAAGTGAATATGGGACTTAAAATAATGATAACAGTAGCAACAACAGAGCTTTGGCATCAACTTCTTTATTTAGGCTGAATGATTTGTACTGTTTATAGCATGCCAGGCCTTAACACATAATACCATCATATTTTCACTTTCTTTTTTTCCAAGTAAAGCTGTATTTACTTTAAAAGTAAATATAAAATTTGATCTCCAATTTTAGAATTGGGCATTTTATGCCCCCAGAATTAAATTAAAAATTATTCTAGCTGAGAAAATCAGAATGTATAGAGTCAAGCACATACTACCATAAGAACAAAGTCTAATTTTTCATACATAAAGATACCTGATTCCTATGCAGAACTTGAGAGCTCAAAAGCCTTATAGCTACAGGTAGTGCTATTGTCCCCACTCTGAAATGATGATGAAATTGATGTTAGAGCAATGATTTTTGGTCAAAGTATCAGCAGTAACTGTCCAAGTTATCTTGGCTGCTCTTCCTCCAAATACTGGAAGTCCCTAATTGAACCAAGCACTGCTAAGGTTTTGACAGGAAAAGTGAAGTGGAGGCAGTGAAATTAGAGACATGACTGTTCACTTCTAAAATCCAAACTTCTGCACAAAATGTTTGGGCTGACATTCAGACACCTATTGCTGTCTTACTTCAGAGTGAATGTAACACATCTTCTTTGTTTTCAAATGCCATTTCTGTTCTTTCAGAAGTATGAATATGAATGTCTATAACGTGTAAATTTATTGTGAACTGAGGCACTTAAGATAAAAAGAAATAGTACCTAAACTAACTACAACCTGATTTACATTTTTGCTGATGTTTGTATATTTTTAATTTAGTTTATTACTTTCATATTTAATTGCATTTTCTTATTATTTATTAACAGCACAGGTTAGTATATCTGCCAACAACAGACCATGCATCACAACACTAAATTTAAATATATTGAAAATACTTAAAAATATTAAAGCTTCATAAAAATGTATTCACAAAATAATATGTTAAAATTTTGTCATGACACTTGACTTTTGATATCCTCTTCATCTGCATATAAAACAAACTTTTCACCTCTGTCCATAGTATGTTTGGTAAATGATACAATAGAATAATATACACAAACCTTCTTTTTGGCAATGACTATGGATCACTGCACGACTTTGAAAAGGCATATTAAATTTGCAATAAGAAAGGGTATCAGTTCCTCAAAATATCAAATTTCTTACCTTGAATGTTTGGATAAAGAGCCATAAATAACACTGCCCATCTTAAAACATTTGTTGTGGTTTCTGTTCCAGCTATGATGAGCTCTCCAACAGAGAAAATTAAATTTTCTCTTGAATATGTAGATTCTGGATCATTTTCATTGCAATCCATCTCATCTAAATATGCATCTACAAAATGTCGAGGTGATTGAGGCTTCCTATTTTCAGAGACACGTTCAATGAGATCATGAAGAAAGTCATAAACTTCAGCTGCATTTCTAAACAGCTGCTGGTGTTTCCCAAATGGCAAGATACCAATCCAAGGAAAAGCATTATATAAAAATACAGAAGCACTAGCAGCTAATTCAATGTTTTCACTAAAAATCTCAATCATGTGCTGAAATTCAGTATCTTCGTAAGTAAAACGTTCTCCAAAAATAATCAAATTAGTAATGTTTGAAACAGCATTTGTTATCAAGTGCTTAAGATCAAACGGTCTGCCTTTGTATGTATCAATGGCATCAAGAAAAAACACAGATTCTTCTGAAATTTTGTGTTCAAAGGACCTTTGACCATATCCAAAAGTTCGAAAGGTATTTACAGCTAATTTGCGATGTTCTGTCCATCCTCTGCCATATTTACTGTTCAGTAAGCCTGAAAAAATATTTTGACACGTATTTTATGCAACGCTTAATTTCTTTTCCCCCATAAGATAATAAAATCATTTAACAAGACAAAAAGAGAGACAAAAAAAATTTCAGACATCTTTCTATGGAACATAGTCCAAGACTGACAGTCCTTTCCAAGTAAAACTGTTTAAGAAGCATCAAATATTTTATGAAAGGAGACTAAGCAGAGAAAATGGCTAAAGCCAATGTTTCATGTGATTATGTCCATCTATTGGACAAAAATTACATTATTATACAGAAGACATTAGCACTCACCTCCCATGTTTGTCAGCTTCTTAAACAAGGGAAGAGACGGCCTATCGGCAAAGATTTCACTTTGATGAACGAGGCATTCTTTCACTGCATCATAGCCATTCAGTACAACAGCAGATATACCTCCGAGGTCAAGACTGAAGATCTTTGGGGGAAAAAAAGAATAAAAATTGTAAAATGCTATTACCACCAAATCCTAAGAACAAATAATGAGAACAAGCAATGAAAAGGTGAAACAACACTAAACAATGCAAAATACTTGAATAACTTTCAGTAGGGCATACAGGTAACCAGAGGTGGTACAGTTGTGGCACTACAGTAGAGTCTGTTGTGAGATAACTTGCTCTGTTAAAAGATAAAGCAAAATACTCCACATTACATTCTGTGCTTTGCTGTGCACCCACAGCAACCAGCTCTCCAAAGTAGGGACTGGGATACTTTCACAGTCATCAAAAAAATGTGAATTTGGTACAAAAATGCATATTTTTCAGAAAAAAAATGTTCTTTCTCCTAGCATTAGTAGATATAAGTAGGTATTAGTAGAAGTATATATTTATCTAATAATATTATGTTATATACTTTATATATAAAATTTTTTAGTAAGCACTAAAGTACATGTATTGTCTACTTTCTTAATTTGCTGAGACCATTTCCACAAGAGGGAGAAAAGCTCTATTACTGTATCTGCTTCTCTTCCCTGCCTGAGTCAAGGTAAATTCCAACAGCTTAATTTGGTTAAGGGCAGTATGGCCGAAATTCCTATCGCAGACTCCCAACATGTCACTTAAGAATGGCAGACACTGAAGTGGTGTCAGTTGAGAGAACAACCAGGCTGCTCTCAGTCCTTTCTGCGTCTGAACCCGGACACCAGCTTACTTTGCACAGGCTCCCAAAGAACCAGCAGTGAGAGCCATCAGGAGAGCCAACAACTGACAGCACAGCCCAGCTGGGCCCATCTCCTGTTTCCACAAGTGGTTATCATTAGATGCTTTGGAAAAAGATGCAATACAGCCTGCAGAAGGTATAAACTTCTGCAGGATAAACAAAATAAAAATCTTAACCTAAGTTTTAAAAACTGTAACCGACGCTAAACTCAAGATTGAAATCTTATGTCCCTTTCCATACTTTCCTTAGCGTTATAAATCTGTATTTTTACCTATATAAATCTCTGTGTTTTTCTTCATCTCAAAGCTGTTGACCTCCACAATAAGAAATTATATTAGTCTAAATACACATTCTGCGACAACTGGGTTGTCACCAAAAGGGTTGTCAGGCACTGACTGGAACAGGCTGCTCAGGAAAGTGGTGGAGTCACAATCCCTAGAGGTATTTAAAAGCTGTGTAGATGCAGCATTTGGGGTCACAGTTTAGTGGTGGACTTCATGTGAGGTTAATGGTTGGACTCAATGATCTCAAGGGTCTTTTTCAACCTAAATGATTCTAGAGTCTGTGACTATTTTATTTTAGCAACCTTGACATTTTCACTGTTATAATGGCTCTTCTTTTCTGTGTGTCAAGAACACATTCCCAAGAGATTTCTGTATACCATTTGTGAGTTTTGTGTACTTTGATCTAGCTTATTTATCTTTATTCCTATGTCATACATAACTTAAAAAAAAAATTCTCTTATTGTATTTTTCCAGAGCACCCCAAATAGGCCGTTTTCAAGTTCCTCAAAATTCTTCAGGATCTTTTCTGACAGCAACTAGAACTACATACAGCATTCCAGGCAAGTAGAAAGCTTACTTTATTTGATGGCACGTTTTTCTTCCCATTTCCATTCTGCTTGTCCTAGTATTTTGCTTGAAACACATTTACTTTTTTTTCCTACTGCCAAAACACATGCCTGCTTTTCCCCTTTAGATCTAGTTTGGAGTTAAATTTTATGATGCTTGTAAGAATACACTGCTGATGAAAAGAAAAACCTGATCTGTAAGAAAGTACAAAAAGAAAATAAATCCACTCTTACATAGTAACACTAAGGGACTGTAAGTATCCCAAATACATCACTGAAGGTACATTGAAAGTACACTGGAGGTACTTTGAAGGAAGATGTTTTCAGTGAAAATGTTGCCTTATCCCAGTGCCTGCTCTTTCAGTGTTGTAATTTTGTTAATTTCAAGCCCAGGACTTGTGGATATGAAACAAGGGAGTTATTGCCATTTACAGGACACCAGTTTAAGCATTACACTCCCCCCCAAAAAAAAGAACTAAGAGCAGGAGCCTAAGGAGGGAGCTGCGGCAGGAGAGATAGGTGGAAATCCTTCCCGTTTGCCGCGGGCCTGTCCCGGTTCCTACGGGACGGGTCCCGATCCCGTTCCCGGCTCCCGTTCCCCGGCGGGGCGCTCCGCCCCCCGCGCCGCTGCCCCCGCCCCGGGGACACCACACCGAGAGTCGCTCGGGGCCGCTCCGGGACAGCTCCGGGGCACGTCCCTCCCGGCTGCTCCTCCCCGGGTTCCGCCGCCTGCAGCGAAGCCCGCCCCGCCCCATCCCGCCCCTCTCCCGCTCCGGGGGCCCCGAGGAGGAGGCGGCGGGAGCGGCGGTACCTGCCCGTGGATCTGGCTCTGCCGCCGCATGTAGACGTGCGGCTGCTCCGCGCCCAGCGCGGGGATGTTGCCGAGGAGCGGCAGCCCCGCGGGGCCGGGCGGGAAGCCGGGCGGCCGCCGCTGCTTCAGCAGCTGCCGCACCACCAGCGTGAGCAGCAGCGCCAGCGCCGCCGCCAGCGGCAGGAGCCAGGAGCCGCCGCCCGCTGCTGAGCCCGGGCGGTGCCCCGGGTCCGCCGCCGCCGCCCGCATCGGCCCGAGCCGCCGCTTCCTCCTGCACCGCCCCCGGCCCCGCGCATTGGCCCGCGGGGGCTCCGCCCGCCACGTCAGGCGGGTTCTGCCTTTTTTTTTTTGGTAACTCCCCCTTTTCCTTTTTTTTTTTTTTTTTTTTCCTGGAATAATAATAAACCCAGCGCTGGCTGACTGTGCGCTCTACACGCTGACCCTTTGGCAACCGAGAAAAGTAGCCGGCAATTCTTCGCTCCTCGTTAAAGACTCTGTGGAACCTAAAATCCCCGGTTTTGAGAAGTCTTTTCCCAGAGCCCCTTCGGGTCTGCGGAGCCTTGAGCCAATAAATCCCTCTGTAATTCCCACTGGCAGATCTTTACCTTGCGGATTTCCTATAGTAGGTGGGTGGGTGGCAACTCCATATGTCGTGCCTGTGGTTCCCTGTGCTGTGCAGCCTGTCCGCGGGTCACTGGCCCAGCCGCCAGCGGTGCGGGAGAGCTGCAGCGGAAAAGGGCCTGGTGTGCCTGTGCTCACAGGCAGCTCAGCACGGAGGAGAATGTCCCCAGTGTGTGACCGAGCCGCAAGGAGATCATATACTTTACTTAACGTGTAAGGGTTATTGTTATTCAGTGGGATGATCCCTCAGCAAAAGGGCGCGAGTTGCAGAAGAGATGGAGATTCAGAAGGCAATTCTGCTGTGCCATGTGACATTCCTGCTAAAACACTTCATAAACAAACCCAGATTTGTTTCCACTTGCACTGGTTTTGCTAGTCCGTTACTACTGTTTTACAAGCAATTTTAGGCATAACAGAAGCATTCCTGGTCTGTTAAAATTTCTATGTCACATTTTTCCAACTTGAGATGTCATTTTTGTTGAATTCAGCTTAGTATCTCTACATAGATTCTTAAGAACGTTCATAAGATCTAAACTGACAAAGAATTTATCAGTTATGGAACCTGGCTGTGGTTACATACTTTATGATCTAAGCATCAAATGCCTAACTAACTCTCAGTAAGTTTCTGTGATAGGACATTCTGCTTCAAACATGGTGGTACTGACCTGAGAGCACATGGAACAAAAGCAAATGTTGCACAGAAGGCAGGTGGCCAACAACTCAAACGCAGCAAAGAACGTTTCTTTGGGAGTACAGAGAGGAGGTAAGAGCTGTGTGTACAACAGGGGAATAGGGATGGAAGCTGGAAAGTGACAAAGTATAGCTCTTTGGCTGGAAAACCATCTGCAAGGGATCTATCAGGCTTCATGGCAATCAAAGTGGCCATCTGGGTGCTTGCTGGATACATCATGGAGCTATGGAGTGTAGAAAGAGAAGAGGATTCAGAGAATGGAATTGTTCGCATTAGCCCAGGTTGGACAGGTTGAAAAGGACGGACAGATGTCCCATGTTACAGTAACTTTTAATGAAGGCAAGTGCAATGATGCTGTCCTGGTTTTTCTCAGCTGGATTTGATGCCTGTGTGTCGTCATGCCCTGAAGGCTGGTTGGGCTGGTTGGTTGCACCAGGGTCTGTGCCAGTTTCCATGGGTCAACAGAGAAAGAAACTCTGACTTTCAGGTGAGAAAGAATAATTCACAACGTACAGACAATTATACAGAATTAACTTACAAGATGAAATTGCAGTTGATTATAGTGAGCGTAGAAACATTAATATGGCACGTACATTGTGCAGTTTATATGGTGAATGGTGTGGTGTACATGCATATGGTTGTTATTGCAGTCTCAGTTAGAAGGATGTAAACCATTATGTACCTAAACTTCCGTCTTTGATAAAAAGAGCTTGGTACTTTTGTCCCCTCATCCTCCCTCGATAAGATGACACTTGAATAGTTCTTAAGGTATCTGAGAAAACACAGAAAGAGGTACTATTGCTTTGGTTGATTTTTACTGCCTATCTTCAATGTTCTGTTATTTCAGTGACTAATACCCAGTGTTTTAGATGATCATGATTACCACTGCATCTGTAGAAGAAAAGAAAGGAAAGGTGATTGACAGTTTTGGCAGCAAGCATTTTGAAGGGGAAACCAGGAAAAAAGACCCAAGAAGAGGGGGGGAAAAGATACAGAAGGAAAGTTGAAATATTTGACTAAAAAGGAAAGAATAGACTTGTGTGGGGAAAAAAAGGCAACAATATTTGACAATTAAGCAGAGGAGAGAACAGTCAAAACTGACTTTACCATGGTTTTGAGTCTCGATGACAGAGAAGAAATGGTGATGTTATCCACTGTAACAGAGGAAGAGAAAGTGAAGAGTGTGACTGCAGAGCAATAAAATCTATTTTGGTCAAGCCAAATGCTAAAAGGGGGTGAATCAACCCAGACTAAAGATCCGAGAACCTCTAAAGGATACATGATTAAATGGAGGTAAAAGGATCAGCATGGACAAATATGACTGAAAGTTGTCAAAAGTAAGTGATAAATAAACCCTTGTGGACAGATGAAATCACTTAAGAATGCAGGTTTAGGGATGCAAGACTCCAATGGCTGTCCAAGGGCAGGATTCCTTGCCAGTTTCTGATTGATCTTTTTTTTTTTTCTTTCATTCATTCATTCCTTCAGAAGTGTGTGGGCAGCTTGTGCTGAATTGCTTCTTTGGGAACGTTTTACTCATCTTAATCATGGATGATCAAATAAGCAAACTCATAGGATGAATAAAGGTTTTTTTATTTCAATTATAAAAATGATGGCTGAGTAAAGAAACCCATTAAAGCATGTATCTTTATTAAATTCTAAAACATTGTAGTCATCAAGTTTTACAATTACTTTGCATTGGAAATTCTGTAAGTAGAAGTTGGAGACAATTAAGTAACAGGAAATGATTGTGTTCCTGTCCTCTCAAGAAAAGCAGAAAACAATTATTTGGCTTCTTATTCTTTGACTACACATATATAGCTTTGACTTTTGAAGAAACATACTGACAGGTGTGGCTGTTCTTTCAGTACAATACAAAGATCCTGATGATTATTACACTTGGGAGAAAAATTAAGTGGTTTCCAAGTTCCATTAAATACCTCACAAACTTATGTTTAGCTACAGTTTGAAACAGTCTTCAGATTTTTTTATTCTTTGATGTTGACATTGTTGCTGCATTCTAGGAAACAAGGTAAACCTTTATCAGGTAAAAGTGTTTCCATTCCTATAGTAATGTCTCTTGTGCAGTGAAATCATGACAATCTTTATAAAATATTATGCAGGAAAACAACTTCTCTATAGCCATAACAGTAAAGGTTTTACTCCTTTCTTTTGAGGGTGGAGGGGCAGGGAAAAGAAAGAGATCTGTACAAATGCGTGTAAAACAGGCATGCTTCTCATGGAAGAAATTAATTTCGTAAGCCCACTGACGAGTTTAGAGTCGTGTGCAGATGTTATCTATTACACTCACAAAGCTCTTTTTAACCCATGTCATCATGCTGAATGATCACCTTATATGTTACAATTACCTCCTGAGCTAAGCCTGATAGTCTCGTGTAACTATTGGTTCCCAGAAACTCTGCTTTAAGTAGAGTAGCAAATATTATGTTGTAATAACATTTGCCTTCACGTACTATTTATCAGCACTGAGAGAAATCTTTTTAAGTCCCAAATTTAGCTGAAGGCACAGGCCTTGCACAGGTTCCTTTTTTAAAGAGTCAATTAAACAGCCAGGTGAGAAACAAGTGCACTCATTCCTGCTCATATGGAGGGCTCTACTGGAAATATCAGGATGTGTAGCTGTAGTACCTAACAATGCCAGGACAACTGCGTGGTTCTGGAAGGGACTGAGGAAAATATGTTTACATACACACACACACAATGGCTTCATCAGACCTCAGTACTGCAAGACAAAGAATGAAATGATGACACAAGATCTTCCACTCTTCTTATATCCTGTAAAGAATAAGCAGGGATTAACTTGAGCATTTAAGACACAGTTTCTCACCATACTTTTGCTGACATGCTCTGATGATATACAAGATAGTATAGTAGTTGTGCAAGCAATCAAATCAAAGTTTTATAACTCTACTATTGCTTAACAAGGTTAGGTTTCTGTTTTGAGGCTGTTTGTTCAACTCTTGTTTTCCCTGCAGAGTGCGTAAAACTGAAGTGGAAATAGGTGCTGATTTTGAAATATTTTTGGAGTGAGCTTTTCCTCTGTAGTTCCTCGATACTACCCTGGTAATGCTGCAAGTCAGACCCTGGCTCTGTTTGTTGAGCTGCTAGGGGTTCTCCTTGTCAGCCCACTGGAAGTGCAGCCTGGAACAGAACTAGGTCTGGCCAGAGCATGGATGACTTTTGCCAGTTGTCAGAGGGTGGGAGCATCTTGCCAGGTGTCATGAGAGAGGGTTGGAGCCTCTGTGAACCTGCTCCAAAACTGAGCTGTGGCAATGCAGGACAGAAGATGACGCAGTCATAGCCAGCTTCCTTGTGGTCTGCCCCTTCTGCCTTGCCAAGCAAACTTCAGCATAGGACAGTGTAGCCCAGTTGGTTTTAAAAAATTTTTTTCACACTGGGTTTTGAATATATAGAGGGAAATTGCTGCAAAACCTAGAGAACTTTTTTTTGCAAGGTAGGAATGTTTCAATGAGATTAAACCAATGCCACGGTGATCTTCTGTTTAAAATGTCTTTCATAAATCAGTCTAGAAGCTTTTCTAAGGCATTTTGGAGGAAAATTTTTTTCCAGAGTGATTAATAGATTTTTCAGTAATTAGCTCAACAGCAGTTCCACGTTCTCAAAAGTAGGCACTGAAGCAGCCCAAATTCAGATTTAATGTCCATTAAAATGGAAACACTTTAGTGTTGGGTTTTATATCAGTGTTCAAGTTCTCAGGAAAGTACTTTTATAAAAAAGAATATTTCATTTTTGGGCCAATTCAAACCAAACTACAAGATGGATAGGTAAAATATTATTTGTGTGGATAAGCTTGATGTTAGCTTATGCTAAATCTGAATATGGCTTTTCAGAGATTATGAGAGCAGGATTAAGCAAAGAATTTAAACAATTAGGGATGCAAGCTTTGCAAAAGCAATTGCATACAAAAGTTTGGATGATCAGTAGTGTTATGTTTCAGAATTTAAGCCAGTCTCTAGTTATTAAAATTACAGTATCACAGAATTTGGAGGTGAAAGATATGAAGAGAGCACATGTTGCCGATTATGTTCCTTCCCCAGAGCATCTCACCTATATGTGTCATTCCTGACAGATGTTAGAGTAACATGCCATAAAACCCTCCACTGAAAGACATGTCATAACTACAATGCAGCCTATTCTTGCATGCCATTATTCTCAGTGGTAGAAAGTACTTTTAATGTGTGGTATCTTCTTTTTTGCCTTTTAAGACTATATATATATATATAAAATAGAGTACCAGATTGTAGATTGTTATTGCTTCATGGCAAGTATTTATATTTTTGTTATTACATTTCTCTGTAGTCTTTCCTTCTGTTAACCGTTTCCCCAATCTTTTAGTTTGTTTCCCTAAATCATGTTATGGGATTTCTGATAATTTTTACTGGCATTTTTCTGGACTTTCTCCGAATTGCCCAAGACTTTTGAGGTATGGCATGCTGTCCCAATTGGAGTACACTAGCAGATCTAGATCTTATCAGCAACAAGAAGAGTGTAAGGATTACCTCATGAGCCTTAAAAAAGATATTCCTTCTAATATACAGCTTGCTTTTACAGCAGCATAACGTTGTTAACTCTGGCTTAGCTTATTTAATTTTCTGCAGAACAGGTTGCAATGAAGTGTTAGAATGGTAGCTCAGCAGGGCTCACTTTGCCCCATGGGGCTTATAGAGTCTTCTTAGGTGGCAATGTTTGCTGACGGTTCATGGAGACAGAATCCTGAATTAGAAAGACCAGGCATCCACCAGAAAGTCAGATAAATAACTCCCTGGCTTCTCTTTGTAAAGAAAGACCATGTGATTTTTAAAGATGGCTTTATCATGAATTATCCCTATCTACAAAAGCTTAATTAGGTGATATGAAGCACAAACTTAGAGCAGAAACCTGAATCATGAATCATGCTCATCTCCCTTGTGAAGAACTTACTGGGTCTGTAGATTGTGGCATCACCAGAGTCTACCCTCTCCTTTCTGTAAAGTCTGCTTTTCTCTGCTATGAACCATTATTGGGAATGGACGTTTTATCTCATCTCTGCAGCTCACAGTCTTGTCTTTCTTTAAGAATTGTATTTTATGATTGAACAAAAATTGCAACAGAATAGATAAATGTGTTAATTTTTTTTAACAGCATGTCAGCTGGTAACATTTAAGAACTTCACTGCAGTGTCTGTGGCTTGTTGACATAATGGCAATATTTACAGTAGATGAAATGGCCACACTTTCAAATGCATTGGTTGAATTATATCAAAGAGTATAATATTGTAAGAAGTTGCATCTAGTGTAGAGAAAGTCACTTTAAAATAACCCAGGTTTTTCTTATTCTCCACAAATTTAAACAAATTTATTTGAAAAAGAAATTCCTTTTACTTGGAGCTGTGGGTTGCATTAGATAATCTGATTTCTTAAAATAATAAAAAAAATCTAGTAATTCTGTAGCTCTTCATTTCATCTGTTTTAACTTATACCCATTGATTATTTTACCTGATATATTATCAGGCACTGAAGAAAGCAGAACAAGTTCTTCGGAACAGATTGCCTCAGTAAATGTCTTACTTTCCTAGTGCAATACTGCAAAATACCCCTCTCTGCTAGTTTTTCCATGAATACTTAACTTCTAGTTTTGGATTTATCAAGCAACAGCAGACCATTATTCTGTAAAAATC
>NW_016690181.1:15772034-15864323 GCF_001604755.1 Lepidothrix coronata | reverse complement strand
TCTTTTTTACAGCTTCAAATACACAAACTCGTCAACTCCCCTTCTTCTCCATCTTACATACAAGAGAAGAGAGATTTGCAAAAAGCAAATCTATCTGGGGAGACCAGATGACATATAGCTGTGGGGGAAAAATAGGATAAGCATTCCTGCTGGGAGTCCCTCCATTAGCGCTGGCAAGGAGCAGCCAAAGTGCTTGCCAACATCCAAGTGCTATATCATCTATACGTGCACAAAAGTAGATCTATTGGCATTCGTACCTATTGGTTTAAATTTACGTTTCTTCCTGTGAAAGCTTAAAGTAGAAATGTTGGCACCTGAAATCCTGTAATCACTGCATCCTACAGGCTCCAGCCTGGGACGGAGTTGCACTGGCAAGAGAAGGACTTGAACTGACTGGAATCAACCATAAAAAAAAATTAACTTTTTCCTCCCTGAAGGAGTAAACTGAAATATGCTATTATAACAGAATGGTCTGGATTTTTTTTTTTAACTTTAAAACGGGAATATTCTATTTGGAGAAAGAGTACATAATTCCGCAAAGGAAATGTGAACGATTAACTGTTAACATGGGAAGAGAAAAGGAACAGTGGAATTGTGGAGAGAGAGAGAGAATAACTGTCAGGCTGGAAGCCCAATCATTTAAATTCCTATACTTTATTTCTGCTGGTGTAACTGTATAAATCACATTAAAACAGCAAAAGAGATGCCGAGCCGTTTCTTAAGGTGCTGCTTAATGCTCGTAAATGCAACTTCAGAAAAGAATACTTTGCAATCAGAACGGGAGTCCTGAAATCGGAAGAGATTTAAAATCAAATACTTAAACTCCTTCTCCCTGGGGATTCCCGAGATGAGCATACGTGCGAGGGAGCTGCCCTTTAAAACGAACTTTCAAATTTGGCTGTGCCGAGGGGAGGAGGAAGCCTTCTAGAGATCATCCCTCTGTGAGGGCTGCAGCTACGAAGACGTGTTAGGAAAAAAAAAAAAAAAACAACAAAAAACCCTAAAACAAAAAACCAAGAAAAGTGGTTTGGGTTGTTGTCTGGAAGAAAAACAGAATCAAGACCTCAAAAAACTAAAGGGCTTTGCAATCGTCGTTCTGCAAAACGAGGGCGTGGAAGCGTCGCAGCGCCCGCCGGTGGCCACCCCCGCGCTGGGAGGGGAGGGAGCAGGGGCGGCCAAGGAGGGCTGGCACCTCAAAGGCTGACAGCGAGGTAAAGAATAAACCCTCACCTCACGGACAGCGACTCGCCTGTGGTTTTCTGTATGTCAGTGTTTCTTTCTAAACTTCCCAGCTAAAATCGCATCAATAAAACATCACCCGCCCCGCGGCTCTCCCCAAATTTTTCCGGCTAAACACCCGGCTCCAGCTGCCAGGAGTGACCCGTGTCATCGGCTTCTGCAAGAACATAAACGAGGAGCCGCCGGGATGTCCCCAGGAAAGCTCCCCGTCCATTTTGACAGTGAAACGAGCGATCCAGCCGCGCTGGGCACCCGCCCCCGGCGCGGCCGCGCTCTGTGCGCGGGGCTTCGCTCGCCACCGTGTCACTGCGGGCGACAGCGGCACAGGCGTCACCCACCGAAGCCGCCGGCGGTGTCCGCAGCCGCCGGGAGCCAGGAAGCACCAGTGCAATGCAGGGGACTGAGGGCAGGGGCGGGGACGGGCGTGGCCGCGCCGCGCCGGGGGTCCCGGGGACTGGCCGCGCCCCCCGCCCGCCTCCTCCGGCCGCGGTCCCTGTGCGCCCCCCGCCCGACCCATCGCCCGCTGCCGGCGACTGCCGGTGCCGTCGTCCTCTGCAAACGCCCAGCGACTTCGGGCGGGCAGGGAAGGCGCTCTCGGGGGACGGTGGGAGCACTCTCCGCGCCCAGGCGCTGCCGAGCATCCCTCCCGACCCGCTTCTCCCCCTCCCAACGGTGTTCCCCCACCCCCGTGGCGCGTCGAGCGGCGTCTACCCGTGGCCGCCCCCGCCGGGCCGGTACTTGCTGCGCCTGGGCAAACACACCACCCGGGCAAACATCCTGCGCGGGCAGGTGCGGTGTCGCCCGCCGTGACAGAGGGTGCTCGGCGGGTGATGCATGGGCAGCGCGCAGCTGCCCGGTAATCCCCGCCGGCGGGGTTCAGCGCCGCGCAGCGCGGGGGCGGTCCCGCCTTGCCAGGTGCCTCTTCCGTGCACGGAAAGGCGCTGCACCTGTCCCTAAAGTAGTTGTGTGATGGAGATGGTGACGACGATAATGATGGTTTCCTTTAGGACTGCGGAGTTACTAGGCTGACCCGTTCCGGGGTGGGGGGCGGTGTGTGCGCCCGGCAGGGCACGGCGCGGACCGCCGCTCGCTGCCGCCGCGGGGCTGCTCGCAGGTGCCAAGCGTCCGTCGCTCCGGTGAGGAGCGGCGGGCATCGGCCGCCAGCGCTCCCTCTTCTGCCGGGGCACCAAGGGTTCCCTGGGGTGCACGCTTCGTGCGGGGATCAGCGCTGGGGAGGCGGCGGCCACGAGCACCGCGTACCCCAGTGCACATCTCGCCTGTCCCCGCCAGCGCGGGGCCCCCGCCCGCCCTTACGTCGCTGCTGTCGGGGCACCCGGGCTCCCCGCTGGAGCCGCGGCGGCTGCCCGGGGCGGGGGGGGGGGCGGGAATTCCCGGGGAGGGAGCGGCCCCGCTCTGCAATGCGGTCCCGCTGCTGCAGAGGTCGCCACGCGTGAGCGCTCCCGCGGGGGAGCGGCAGGAACGGTCCCCCCGGCGCTCCCTCCCTCGCTCCCTCCCTCCCTCCGCAGTGCCCGCCGGCGCCCGCCCACCCCGCGCCCGATTTTTGTGAATGGGACGCGCGGGGAGCGGGCCATGACGTCACCGCCGAGCCGGGCCCTGGCGCCCAATGGCGGAGCGGGGCCCGTCGCGCGGCCGCGGCGGTGATTGGCTGGCGGGCGCGCGCGAACGCCCACGCAGGCTGTGGCGGCGGCAGGTATAAAAGGGAGCCGGCGGCGGTGCGTGACAGCGCGGAGCAGCCGTGACACCCGCACCGGCAGCACCCTCCTCTTCCTCCTTCTCCTCCTGCCCGCCGCACCGCCGGTAAGCTCCGCGCCGGCTCCCGGTCCGGCTCCCTGCGCGGGGCGGGTCGCGGCAGCCCTGTTTCTCTCCCGGGGTGCGGGGCCGTGATGCCTCCGTTCATGTACTTGTGCCAAGGCAGGTGGGAGGCAGCTATTCCGCGGTCTCTCACTTCCTTTTACCGCGCCCACACGGCGTGGAGTGTACGGCCGGGACCGGCGCTCCCTGCAAAGCGGTGCGGCTGCTGGTCACAGAGCCGTAGGGAAGCGGGGCGTCCTTTGGAAGGTGTCTCGTCGTTCCCGTGAGCTCCGTCGAGTATTGGGAGCTGGCAGAAATGATGTTCTAGTTAGGATGTGCTCCTTTGAGTCCAGGGAACCGATGCTGTGAGAAAGAGATGTGCATCTCAAAGCAGCTGTCTTCAATTACAGAATTTTTTTTTTTTTACAGATTTTGTTCTTATGACTGATTTTTAACTTATCCTTTTTCTGGTTTCAGAGTAGAAACATTTATTAAAATTAAACTACTTAGTTCTTATAGTGTAATCTGGAGTATTAGTGTGCTGATTGCCAAGAAGCAAGTATCTTAGGTAAAGTGCTAACAGGGGCACTTCATTCTTAAAAATGTTAAACGCTAAACAGTTTTTTTTCCCTTGTGGCTTGTATCCCATAGGTATCTGTTCATGTTGGACACACTGTCTATGACATTGTGTACAGTAGCTAGAGGAATGTCTTTTCCATCAGTTTGGGGGGAAGTGCGTTAAGCTGAATGCAAACAGCTGTACAAAACTGCAGGTCTGAAAAGCCACATTTTTCTGCCCTGTTATAGTGCTAAGCTATCTTAAAATTTTGAGAAAACCAAAGCACAATAACAATAATCAAAATAAAAGGAAAGGTAACATAAAAAAAATAAGCTGTTAGTATTTGTGCTACTTGTGGCTAAGAATCAGTGACCTCTTTAGTGGAACTTGCAGGATTGAGAGGGTTGGAAAACGGCCATTGCTTGATGTACCTCTTTGTTGTAGAGAGGAAATCATGGTTATGCTGAAGATTTCATCTTTCCTTGCTGTTTATGCCTTGGTTGTGTGCCAGATGGACAGCTTCCAGGCAGCCCCAGTCAGGTAAGAAGCTGGTCCTGTTGCTGAGTGCTATGTCTGAATGGTATGAAAACAATATTCTTTAGAGGTCTAGGAGGGAAAGATACTATAGTGAAGGAGAGACGTGGCTGCTTTTTATGCTGTGTTTGACATTGTGGCTTTTTGATTACATCTGTAAAATGCCTAATGCTGTGCATGAGGGTGGCTTGCATATTCACATCGGTGAACGACATTGTCAATGACATGCAGCAAAACGCATGTCAGACCCCTCTCTCCTGCGTGTGCCTTTCTGCAGCAGCCTGGGTTTTATTCACCCTGTTGTGCTTGCCTCTGCTCAGACCTGGCTTGGAGTCCATAACGGATCGAGTGACGCTCAGTGATTACGAAGCTCGGAGGTTATTAAATGCACTGGTGAAAGAGTTCATACAGATGACAGCAGAAGAGCTGGAGCAAGCCTCTGAGGGGAACAGGTAAGGACTGCAGTCCTGGGCAGGAGAAAGGCAATGGGGCAATGTTACATGTTTGAAATTTAGCAAAAGCCATCCTAGCAGATGCTTTGCAGGTTCAAGATTTTTTTGTTTTCTCGGGGTTATGGCTAACTGTGGTCAGCTAACTGGTAAAGGATGATACTGCAGAGACATGCTAATACTGGTGTTGGACAGTGTCTTCCATCTAGTTAACCTGCTTCTATCTGTCTTTTACATCTGAAAGTGGAGGGCGATTTGATCTTGAATGAGTAGGTTGTGTAAAAAATATGGCATCAAAAGGTATGTCTTCTAGTGGAGAGTTAGGGGTGATTCAGTCACTCTTGGATTCTCTGTCATGAAGGTGCATGCTGTTGTAAGGCATGGAAAGTCCCTGGCAGAGGGGATGTGTTCCTCCTAATGCACGAAGCATCACTCTCCCTTAGACCAAAGGCATGCAAGAGCATTTGCATTATCCTAACAGGATTTGCATTGCAATGCATGGTGATGTATGAGAGACTGAGCAGCATGCTGGAAGATGTGGGAAGTTAAGCTTCCTGACCTCTGACTATGAGCATCCAAAAGGCTAATGAACTTGCTTGTCAACAAAGTTGGATTCATTGAAAAATAGTATTTTCCTTCTGACTGCTTTTGTATGAACTTGCCTTGCATGGAATGGGTTTGGATTTATTTTGAATTAATTTTTAAGTTAACTAACTGTAGATTTTTTTCTAGGGAAGAATGGCATGAATGTGCATGTTTGAGGTTACTCTTCCTTTGGCATGTCTTTATTTTTTTCCCCCCTGCAGCCTGGATAGACCCATTTCCAAACGCTGTGCCAGTCTGAGTACTTGTGTGCTGGGCAAACTGTCTCAAGAATTGCACAAATTGCAAACTTACCCTCGCACTGACGTCGGGGCTGGAACTCCTGGCAAGAAACGAAATGTGCTGAGTGACCCGGAACATGAACGCTATACAAACTATGGGGAACCCCTAGGAAACAACTAGACATGCTTATTTCTCCCCCTCTCCCTTTTTTTAACTTGATGCATGTGGATCTAACTTTGATTGCTAACTTTGCTATGTTCTTTTGATTCTGTTTTCGACAGAGAATGTTTGAGATGGACCTAATGTTAGGAAGACAGAGAATATAACATGCATACCAAGCTAGGGAAAAAAATAAATAAAAATGATCAGCACTGCCTTGACATTTCAAATGATTTTCTTAGACACTGATTAAAAAATATTTAAACAAGGCTCTTCATTTCTGGCTGCTAAATGTAAAAGTAGATTCTTTCTTTTGTGCTTGCCCATGCACTTGTTCAATAAACCTATTTTTCTATAAGGATTAGATCTGCTTGGTTTAATAACTTGTTTCAGAATGTGAGATTTCTAGATAAGGCTAGAAAAATTTTGTAACTTGTCTTAATGTTCAAGAGAGGCAATGATAGCAATTTCTAGAAAAACTGAAAGAGAACTTAGAAGTCAAAGTTATACATATACATTGATATGTAGTGCTGTAATCAGACATGCATACAATCCTCTTGGTAAAGAACCTGAGAAGCAAAGAATTCAGGGAAGGCTCATGCATATTCATTCAAACAAACTAGAAATGTAATCCTGTTTAAAACTGGGTACTGAACACGTCCAGGTAAGAATTTTGTGTTCTTTTCCTTTTTTCTTATTTTACAATAGGTCTTTGCACTAGTATATTTAAAACTTGTGTACCTTTAAAATATTTATATTAATTCACCTACATTATATTATCTTGAATTAAGGATTGAATTAGTTCTGTTGCATTACTGCATCTATCTATCTTGTAATTCAAAAAATTGGCATTGGTGTTACAAACATTCTTCATTGTTAACATTAATAAACTGTCTTGTGATGGTTATCTGGCAAAAATCCCTCCTACTGCAAGAAAAAGTCAATGCTTTAGTAGAAAATTCTTCAAGCAAGGACTGTGTGAATGAGTATGCCTTGAAGTTCCTATCTAGCAAAACTGTTAGCTGCAGGCTGAACTCTGAGCACAGAACTAATACTGTTGAGGTCTGTGACCTATTCCCATGGTGAAGTGCTGTAGCAGACAAAGGTCTAATTGCAGGAAAGAGAGGTTTCCCTCATTCCCATTAAGTACCTGGAAGCAATATTTTTATGTGGTTCAGCCTCTGGAAGCAGCTGGTCAGCTGCTGTGCAGGTACAACCCTATGAGAGTCACTGACAAAGCTCCTGCAGTCATCAATGATGTTGGAATTCCATGTGCTTTCTGGGTGTTATGGAGCATAGGTGTTGAAGTGAGGAGTGAAAGATCAGTGCCTGCTTCTGCCCTGCAGCAGCACCACAACCAAAATGCAGATCTGAGCTTTTGGATGAAGCAGAAACTGGTTAAATGCTCTAGATCTGGACCTCCTTGGCACCTCTCAGTGGTCATGCCTAGCTGGAGGCAGGCAATAGCTCAGGTGTTGCTGAAAATGTGGGCTGGCTTAGTCTCCAGTCCAACTGTCCAGGAAAGGCAGGGCTTGGCCACCTTTTGTAAAGTAAGCTTGACATTTAGAAAACTGTAAAGATGCATCTTTTAGCACTTGTAAACTGTACACACAGAAGGTGAGAAATGCTCGCTGCGGAGCAAGCCTGCTTTTTCTGCTATGGAAGAATCTTTCCTAGTCATAGCGTCCTTTACTGATGTTCTCGTGCATGCAGGGTGTGTGCTGTGGGAACTAACTCTTCCTTTTCCTTCCGAAAAGCAGTGTAACAGCACAGAAGCGGGCGTGCAACACGGCGACCTGCGTGACCCACCGCCTGGCAGACTTCCTGAGCAGGTCAGGGGGAGTGGGCAAGAACAACTTCGTACCAACCAACGTGGGATCCAAGGCCTTTGGCAGGCGAAGAAGAAGCGTTCAGATATAAAAAGCTGTGTGATAATGTGAACATGGTAAATGCATTGCAATAGTCAGAATCCCACGGTGCAGGAAGCCTGTGCCATTACCCAAGTTTTAGTTTTGCTGCACGAGTAACAGACCTACAGTGGTAACCTCTGAGAAAGCAGGGCAAGTAACAGTATAAAGAAAAAATGTTACAAATAGAACAAAGGCATGTTTGGACTGTGCAGAAGAGCTTTTGTAGATGTCCTGCTTGGATAACTATCTTCACAGAACATTAACTAAACACAACAATTTGGTTGCAATTATTTGCTTATTTTACCAGCAGCATTTCATTATCAACATATCAGTAACTCTGGTTTTCTTTCTTTCAGATTGCAATGAGACTGAAAACTCGACTTTAATTTCTAATGGAAGCAGCTCTTCTCCATAAACCAAGACAGCCAAAAAGAAGATTAATTTTTCATCCTAATATTGAAAATGTTTTATTTAATACAAATGAAAACACTTCTGTTATGTATAGTACAAGAGAATCTAGTTATTAAAGTTAAATTATTGTATATTCTTTTTATATGCAACTCTATTTCAAATAAAATGTGACAGCATCTATTATTTATTTATCTTCCAGCTTATGTGATCCATGCTACTTATCCTGGCCCTACTGCCAAATCTCGGGGATTATACTAAACTGCTGCCTGGCAAGGCATGTGTATTATACAGTGTGCTGTGCCTTGATGTAAAACAACTAACCTGATTGTACAGTATGTTTAAAAAAAAAAATCACTTCAATATTGTATTATTTGTGAATTTACGCAAAATTAAAAAAGGTATTTTAGATACACTTGGATTGAGAAACTGATTTTTCATTTGGACCCACTTATGGAAACATTTGGCTCTAAGCCAACATCATTGCAGATCAGCTAGCCCATTGATCTGCTCTGGCATTATTAACTATAATACTAGAATTTGAGTCAAAAGTTCAGAACAGGAAGAATAGCTGCTTTTTATATATATTAAAAAAACCCCACAAACAAAAAAAGACACGACTTAGTAAGGTTTCTGCTAGAAAAATAAAAAGAAGCCACAGTTACATTTAGTAAAACCATGGAGACAAATTTCATCATATGTGGTTTAAGACTAAATATTTTTATACAGGATGTAGTTCAGATGTAATGGCCTAACATACTCAGTAGATTTTTGTGTAAGGTCAGAAATGTGAATTAGAAAGGAAGAGAAAAGAAGCTACGGAAATGTACATTTCTTTGAAGCAATCCTGAGACAGAGTCTATTTAGGGATCAGGGATAAATAATTAGAGTGAGTGGAGAAGAGGGTAGCTGGAAGCATTCCATGGACTTCTAAGTAGTGCTGCCAACTTCCTTCTTAAAGCTGCTGCTGTTTCACTTTAGTAGCTGAGTCAGATATTTGTTTAGATTTGTTGCGTGCTTTACAGCTTGACCCTAAAATCTGCTTCATCAGTTCAGATGAATCCCAGAATGAGTAAAGGAAGGGACCACAGTGGCTCATCTGGTCCATCCTCCCTGCTCAAGCAGGATCGTCCTAGAGCACATTGTACAGGATTGCATCCAGGTGGTTCTTGAATACATCCAGTGAGGAAAACGACTCCACCTTGCTGTGCAAAGTAGAGGTTAAGGCTCTCACAATATCTCTGTCTGTCTCTGCTGCAGGTGTAATAGCAAAAGAGAAGCTTGGTCAGCCCGATGTAGAAACAGTCAGTAAGGCCTTCCAGTGACGACACTTCTATACCGTGCTCGTTCGTGGCTATGATTTTACTCCTCTGGGAACCCTTCAGCCCTGGTAAGTCAGTGTACAAAGTAGATCTTGTAGGAGATACAAGCCAGTTTATAGGGAAAAGTTCCAGTGCCTAAATGGGCAAAGAAGGGATGTTCAGGCTTGGCTTTCAAATTCGTTGCCCAGAGGTAGTCTAGTGCTTTTTTTTTTTCATTTTTCCCTGAAGTATCTGAGTTTGGCCGTAACTGGGTGTCTTATACCTGCATGGTGAACCACCACACTATCTTTGTGCAAGGATCTGGTTGGGTTAGACCAAACTGCCAGTTTTGGAACCTGTAAGCATTCTCTACCATGTTTCAGGTATTTTTCCCCATTTTTCTTTACATGAAGTGGGAGGCCATATGCTGGGGTCACCTGGCTACCTCAGCAACACATTTCTCTGTGACTGCAGATCCTCTGGGCACAGGTGGCAGTGTGTCTCTTTTGTTCCCTACCACAGCACATAACAGCTTAATCTTCTCCAAGATAAAACACTAAGCACAGTTATTGGGATGAATACATGTAATTTAGTGATTCATATTCAATAAGAAGCCAGGCAGCATTCCTAGACCCCTGCTGGCTTCAAAGTCTAAATGGTCAGGCAGTTTATTTTTTCCATTTACAGCCATTCTCTACTGAGAGACACCTGAGAGTGCTTTGTGTAATTGAATGGCATCTGTAGTGTCCATCTAGTCTAAAAACTGTTAGTCCTTCTTTTCACTTTAATGAAGTTATACGTTTTTTCTGTCAGACAAAGGGATTTTCTCAGGCTAACATTGTACACCAAAACACAAACCTTACATGTAAAACATTATAGTAACCTTAGTGCTGGTTTTTACATTGTCCTGGTTGTAGAAATATCGGATGGAACTTTTGATACATGTTTTTTGTTTAGATTGTTGTTTTCTTTTTCCTTAGGAAGAAATAACTACTTTCCTGTCTCAAGATCTATTCCTGTTATATCTTCTCTTTTCTCTTTAGAATGTCTGTACAGAAATTCAATACACTCACCTATACATATCCCTGTAAAAGAGAGAGTGCCAAAGCACTATGGAAGCAAGGGTGAATATGAAAAAAATTAAGGACCTTTACATTCCTTTCCATTATGTGAAGCGATAGAAACCCTTCACCAGGAAACTGAGTTGCTCATTGCTGCTTTCAGAAGAAGCAGGTTGTTGTTGAAACAAGAGAGAAACAAAGATGTAAAAACTAATTTTTTTAAAAATTTCTTTTTATTATTTTTATTTTAAGGCAGAAGACATGGTAGAAGGAATTGCAGAGACTCTAGAGGGTTGTCAATCCCTTCAACTGACTGCGAACAAGTGGAATGAATTGTTTCCATTTTTAAAAAGTACCATTCTGAGTAATATTACCCAAAATTATCAGCTCTTAAATAAACCCTAAACTTTTACCCCAGGAGCAAATCTTGTTTGGAATTAGCATTTAATAAGGGAAAGTATGGTTTCTAATGTACTTATCTTTCCATTTTAATTACATTGCCATTCTAAGCATGCTTAAAGCAGGTGGAAAATACAGTGTTAATGCAATATCTGTGAGTGGCATCAAACTCAAGTTACTTGGTATTCAGTCATCAAAGACACTACAGATCAGTCACTCATGAGTGTTTGTATTGTTTATGAGGCAGTATCATCATGACTATAGTTTTGTTCTGATATCTTCAGATATTTGTCTGTTTTCTTCAACCACTAGGGTTTTGGTTTTTTTTAATCCATGTGCAAATGAAGGTTTTGAGAGAGTACTTTTCAAGTAAACAGAAAAGGGGAAGAAATTTCCAAGAAAGAAATATCTGAGGATAATTTATGGTAGATTGTATTCATGTAGCTATAGAGTTTTTTAATTTGCAGACTGTTTTCTAGTGTTTTGGTTTTCCGGTACAAATATGGGCACATGCACCACATGGGCCCAGGAAAGGTTATGAATTTTGCCCAGTTCTCTGCTCTGAGCCGATGGCAGGTAAAAAAGCACCATTTTGTGCCAAGTGACAGTGAGAGGAGGGCATCCAGGGATCATTCAGATGCTTTTGCCTTGCCGGTGGGTGCAGCTTCCAGCTGGACGTGAGCAGGGGCAGCCACTTGGGGTGATGACACAAGGCAAACTCACCTGCTTGCCTGCTGTTGTCATGAGCCTCCAGATCTGCTGTGCACCACATGGGGCATCAGGCAGCCATGGGCCAGCTGGTGCCGTGCCAGGTGATGGATAACAGGAACTAATATCAACATGTGTCCCCACGGACCTTTGCAGCTGCCAAAACAGAGAGGCAGGAGCCGTTCAGCTGTGTGCTTCTTGTCAAAGGGCAGGTGGTCTTCCGCTCCTATATCTGACTGAGTTTTTGATTCAGGACCATTCACCAGGACATCGCTGCACATATCACTAGAGCATCATTTTGAAATAACCCAACTGGACTTTCACTGTGTCTCTCTCCAATATTTAGATCATTTTTTTTCTCCTTCTGTTAGTGAAATTTAATTCATCTTCCTGAAAGCTTCCATTATCTGCAGTGTGAGAAAGGAGCAGAGCTAATGCTATTGCTTCTGACACTGAACACTGCCAAAAGCAACTTATAGCAGGCAGTAGTAAATTTTGGTATTGGTTATCTAATCCAGTATTGTCATGTCTAATTAGCAGATTGAACATCTCCACAAGGTGAATAGTTTAAAATGTGCTGGAGAATTTGGGTCTGTGCGTTTTTCTAGACTGAACAGGTGAACACTGGTTAGTGATAAACTGGATGTTTCCAGCCTGGCTTCGCCCATGTTGAACACTGGCAGCTTGGTCCCAAGCTGGTCATGCTCAATGCTTCTGACAGTCAGTTGAATGCCCTGGCAGCTGGAAGGGGTCTGCACAGTGCACACATTCGCTGCCTCTTTATTGTTCTAAAATGCACCCCATCCTTCCCCTGTTCTGTACAGAGTTATCCTCTACTTTTGCCTTCTAAAACTGTTCTTTATCACAGAAAATGTCCAAGGAGTATGGTAACTATTTCTTTTCCTGCAGAAAGTAAATAATTCCCACTTCTAAATTACGCCAAGCATTGCAATACTCTCTCCATGAGATTTCTGATCTCTATGAAATTTCCCATTCGATGGAGTAATCAGAATCATTGCAACATTTCTCTTTTCTTTCTATTCTTGGCTTTATCATAATTCTTATTTTCACCAATTACTCTTTTGGCTGGGGCTGAGCTGGGATCCCAACTAAATTATTAGTGTCACCTCCACGAAAGCACATATTGCCTTTAAAATCTGAATGTATGCCTCTGGGCAGGTTTTTTCCACCCCGTAATGTGAGAGAAAACACTCCCATTTGTATTACACTCATATTGGCTGTCCACAAAAGAATGATTACACTCTTGCTTATTTAGCTTTCTATTTACTTCTGTTGTTTTCTTCTCCTTTTCAATGGCTTTTCCTAACAACATCTTGTCACATCAGCACATGAGCCAATTTGACATTGCATTAATCTGTCCAGGGTCCATGAACTACAACATATATCCGTTTGGCTTTCCAACTGCTCTTTGAGAGCCTTGAAGCCACTCTCTCAGAGGAGCCTGCATGGCAAAGAGTGTGGTCATCTGCAGGTGACAGTCGTGTTTGGTAGAGACACAGGTACAACAGGCTTGAGTAACCCCGGCCAAGGTTGTCTTGAATAACTGCTTCCAAGATAGCCAGCAAACATGAGCACTTGAGATGCTTAAGAAAGGAAATTGCCTTGGGATGAAGCAAAGGAGAGGAAGCTATGACGGCTTTAAATGCTGAACAGTTTGTGTAAATGCAAAGTGTGGATGCAGAAGCAGTGGTGTTTGGGAGCTGCCTGCCAGACAGCTCAGGTGTTCCTCTGAGAGGCCACCTATCATATTAGAGCACAGAAGGTGGAGAGGACAGCCGGATTAGTGTTTTCAGTATGTTACTTTGTTTTTCTTAACATGGTGTTTTGTGTCCTGCCAAGCACTGCAGGTGTTCTCTTATCTCAAAGTCCTCTCTGTCAGTCAGCTCAGAAAGGCTGGATGTACCTGGTTCTGGGGGCTGGCAGGTTGGTTTAAGGCAAGTTGCTCTAGGGTTGCCAGGTGCCCCAAAGGCAGGCTGTGCCCCAGTCCTTTCACAGGGCAGGAAGAGGGATTGATATCTTCTGCTTCCCCAGGCTGAAGCCCCAGCCTTGCCCGGTGGCTGAAGTGATCATTTTGGCCCCCGAGAGAGAGGCATATAAAGGCTTCATCCTGCTGCATGAGCTGCCCATTGCCTGGCATGACAATACTGTCAGCTGCTTTGCTGCCTCTCACTGGCTCCCGTCCTCCCACAGCAGCTGTGACCCAGAGCATTGGGCATGCTGGAGGCTGCCTACTCCTCCTCTGCTAGGGCTGAAGGAGGTAGTCCATGGACCTCAGTTGTCCCTTTCCTGGTAGGTTCCACTGACCTTTATTGCTGCACAGCCAACAATTTTCCTGTATAGCTTTGCTGCAAGTCAGAAATCATAATCATAAGGAACAATTTTCTTTTGCTGTTTAGAAAACCAGAGATTTTGCTCACTTTTTGTTTGCTTCCTCTCAGGCTGTTTCTGCTGGTATTGGGTTTGTGTGGCAAGGTTTTGGTAGCAGGGGTGGCTTCTGTGAGAGATTCCCCTGCAGCCGGTGATGCAGACCAGGGTGAGGCAGCAGTGCTCCTGCAGCCCGGGGAGGTCTGCACCCTGTGGAAGGGATGCACAGTGGAGCAGTTTCTGAAGAAGTGCAGCCATGAGAAGGACTCATGTTAGAGAAGTTTGTGGAGGACTGTGTCCCATGGGAGGGACCCCACTCTAGAGCAGAGGAAGAATTTGAGGAGTCTTGTACCTGCATAGAAAGGAGCATCAGAAACCACATGTGATGAACTGACCACAGCCCCAGTTTTTCATCCCCTTGTGCTGCTGGTAGGGGAGGAGGTAGGGAAATTGGGAATAAAGTTAAGCCCAGGAAGAAGAGAGGGGTGGGGGAAAGTGTTTTCAAGATTTGGTTTTACTTCTTGTTATCTTACTCTGATTTATAGGTAATAAATTAAACTAATTTTCACAAGTTGAGTCTGCTTTGCTCATATTGGTAACTGCTGAGTGACTTCTCCCCATCCTTATCTCATTCCACAAGCCTTTTGTTTTATTTTCCCTCCCATGTTCAGCTGAGAATGGAAGGGAACAGAGAGGCATTGGTGGGCACCTGGAATCTAGCCAGGGTCAACCCACCATACTGAAGGAGCATCCTCATATGCCTATTTGGAGTCTTTATACTTTCTTTGCAGCTTTGCAAACACTTTGAAAGTCCAAATCTATTATGTCAGACACATTAATTTGCCCATTATTCTACTGACATGTCTGAAAGGTTGTCATAGGTCTTTACTGTGTCTTATTGTGGAGGGAGCCAATTATTCTAATTAGCATATGTTCCTAAAAAAGTTGCATAGATAGTTTATAATTCCATTTTTAGGTCATGATATAATCATGTTTTTATATGGAACAACATCATGGTTACTATTAGTACTGGGTAGCAATGGCTCATTATTGCAAATGAATTTGAAGCAAGTGGATTGGGGGAAGGATGACAATCATTTCAGTGTGGTGACTTCCATGAAGACAGGAAGATTTTATCTATGAAATAGGCTTAGTAACTTTTAGGTACTTTTTAACGTCTGTCCTCCCAGACAGGCTGAAGAAGACAATGTTGCCAGGAATGTTTTTGAGTGTGTGTACATTTTCCAAACAAGGTTTGGAAATACTCTCCTCATAGGCTGGAACAGTCTTCTTTATCATTTTGTGGTTAAAGATACTATCTAAGAGTTAAATTAGTTATGAAAATGAATATTGATTTGTGTTCTTAATGTAATAGAAGCAGAGAATTAAATAGAAAAAGGAAATAAATCTGACCTTTAAATGCTGGAATTGCAGAGTTTAGATGAAAACTGCCTTAGTTTTTTTTTTTAGAAGATTTACAGATAAACAGATGAGAGATCAAGCCATTTTAAACACTTGATGCATATTGACAATGGAGGCAAAGATTTTTTCATAAACTTTATGCATTGGCTATTACTAGTTTAAGCTTATTCCTGGTAAGGTTACATATTTCAATGTAGAAAAACTTTTCTTTGCATTACATGAAGGTGTGTTTTGCTTCTCTTTCCTAACTCAGGTTCTCAGAAGAGACAAAATATTTTTATTGTACCCTTTTCTACTAGACAATGGCAGAACTATGTGTTACCTTGCTCCTCATGTGTCGAAGCACTGGTTTTATAACTTAATATTTTAAAAATAGATGCATTTAGTACTTAACTTACTGATATGTCCTTGTGACTGAAGTTTTTGATAGGATTGGTGTCTCTATTCTGTAATTCCAGTGACCCTCTGAAAGATGATGGAATACCACCATATAACAGCAGTATCTCCAGCTGCAGCAATGGTAACTGAAAATCTTATCCCTGGGTCCTGCCTCTTGTTAGCACAGGTTGCCAAAGTCTTCCACTCACAGAAAGAACAGCCCAGGTATCCTCAGGCTCCATAAGACCTTTATCTCACTGTAATCACCAATATTTCCTCTCAACAGAAGTTTTATTTCTTATTTGTGTATCCCTTGCAACATTTCCAGAAGCTATGTTTTAGAGGCTGCCACTGGTGCCACCCTAATTGTGTGACAGGCAGAATTTGAGGTAAAACCTCTACTCTTACAAAAGTTTATAATTTAGCAGGTGAAATACACTTCTAGTTCAGTTGCTTGTGATAATATCATAGAGCCATAGAATGGTTTGTGTTGGAAGGGGACCTTGAAGATCATCTAGTTCCAACCCCTGCTGTGGGCAAGAACACCTTCAACTAGACCAGGTTGCTCAGAGCTCCAGCCAACTTGGCCTTAACACTTCCAGGGATGGAGCATCCACAACTTCTCTGGACAACCTGTTCCTGTGCTTCACCACTCTCATAGTAAAGAGTTTTTTCCTAATATCTGATATAAACGTACTCTCTTTCAATTTGAACCCATTCCCCCTTGTCCTGTCACTACATGCTCTTGTCCATTTTTCCCGTAGGTTCCCTTCAGGTACTGGAAGGTTGCTCTAAAGTCTACCTGGAGCCTTCTCTTCTCCAGGCTGAACAATCCCAATTCCTTCAGCCTTTCCTAATAGGAGAGGTGCTCCATCCCTTTGATCAACTTGGTGACCCTCCTCTGGGCTCACTCCAACAGGTCAAAATAAAAGTTCACTTGGTTGTTTCTCACAGCCAGCCAACTTTAAGCTGATCATGCTCCATCAGCCTCTTAAACTGTGCAAGAAAACTGCTTTCTCCATCAACCTATGGGATCTCTACCTATGGATGCCAGGATTAAATTTTCATATGGGTCTATTCATTTCTCCAGCCAGGTTTTACCATCTAATCAGAAATTCAGCCTGAAACCTGATGGGTTTCAAAAGGTACAGGCTTCAGTGTACTGACTAGGAAAGCCTGTGATTTGTCTATCAGGTGACTTTTGCTCTATACCATATAATGACCTTATTTAGTGTCCCATATCTCTCACAACTCACTATTTTCTCAACTTCTGTATATCCAATTCAGTTGGCATTTCTCTGGTGAGCCAAATATCCTTTACAGCACTGACAGAGTACTTTAAATTGATATAAATATAAAGTGTATCTATAAAGCCCATTTATATTGCCACAGAAGTATGAAGTGCCTTTAAGATAAAAAAGAATCTAGACTTAACATTTTCATGTCTTCGGTTCTGTCTGAGGTTACAGTTGTATCTGGCAAGAAGACAGGGAAAGGCTAAACTTTCTGTTTCAGCATAGAATTGAAAACTATATAAACCTGCTTAAGTTAAGGGATTGATTGGTAAATACATCTTCTAGAAGCTAGAGGGCACAGGAGCCACAGAAAGTCTCTGGTATAACTCAGTTACCAAGAGGTGTGAGTGAGTCAGAGTAACTTTTGAGTCTTTTCACATAAAATGGCACTTGCTACTCAAGTTCAAATCAATTTTGTTCTCTCTCTAAAGGGAAGTTACTGAAAATGAGAAACGTCTTACTGGATTTTTTTTTCAGATGGTCTAAAGGAAAATCAATTATTTGAATTGCTATTGGTCTAAATGAAGATGTTAAATATGCTTTCCATTTTTAATCCAGATTAGTTCAGTAATAAATTTATATTCTGCAGGAGCTCCTATTATTAACTGATAAATATTTAAATGGGAAAAGTCAAAGGTAAGTTCACAGGCATAGGAGCATTGCTCTCAAGCATAATAACCACAAACTTCAGATTTTCACTTGTCTAGCTGGTCTGGTCAAAGTATTTGATAACTTTTCTTCATCCCTACACAGTATCTCTGTGATAACGAAGTCCTGCTGTGTTTTATGTTACAAGCCACATGTCTATTAGAGTGATACCTGTGTGAGAGGGACACTGGCAGATTTTTTGCGATATACACCAATCCTTATTTTGTTTGCATTAGAGAATAAAATTCACAGGCCTTGCCCAAAATATGTAAGAGGAACAGAGCATCCTGACCTGCTCTTGGAAGACCTCCCCAGATTCCACTGTGTTTTGTTTTCAATTCAAATTAAGCCTGTGAGAGAAAAGAACTTTGCCACAGCATGTAGAGAAGATGCATGTGTCGATTAATTTCTCAGGTCAGTTGACTTTCTCGTTAACAGAAAATCAGAGGTACTGTGAGTTTGTAGGACTCCAGTGTCACAGAAAAAGATTCCCCCCAGCCTTTGTGAATTGCTATGTTTTCCACAGGTTTTATGCCTAAAGCCTGATGAGTGCTGAACCCCGGGATGATATTGCAGTAAACAAAAAAAGACTGATGGAGTAATGAGACTCCACTGAATTATTCATTGGGTCCTAAATGATGCAGAGAGAGTTATCATAGTGAACAGCCCTGAACACGAGACCAGTGCCAGGCACAGCCCTGCCTGTGCTGTGCACCTGACCTGTTTTTCCAGGTAGGCATCCACAAAAATGAATGTCTCGTATAAATGAGCTGGAACAACTGTGTTTGGTAGCTGTCCAAGAAAAAGAATAAGAATTCATCTAAGAATAATCAATCTAATTCCAAAAAAAGCCTAGTTAAGTGCATGCTCCAACACAATGGACGTAAAATTAAAAGCACATTCAGGGACTTTGCTGCAAAGCAATGGACTTCTACACATCTTTAAAGAGAAACACATCTTCAGGCTTGTTGTCTGAAATCTGATGATGGCTTATAGTAAATATCACAGATAACTGCAAGAACACAGAGAGTATGTCAACACAGAGTGGGTTGCAAAAACCAGTGTGTACCAATAACACAATTTTAGCACATGAAGCATTTTCCCAACTGGCCTTTGGAAGCTGAGGAACAGTACAGCCTCATCCAAAAGGTAGGTATCTTGAAGTATGGTACTCCCACTGCTGTCATGGTTTAATAATTATCAGTGGTGTGCTAATGTACTGAATAGGGAAGTTAAAAAAGGGTGTCCAGCACAGAGAAGCTGTAGTAGAGAAAATTGTGATTGCAAGGTCAATTGTGTTTATGAAATGAACTAGCCTTTCAAATAAAAAAGTATTTGGAAGTTTATTTTTGATGGTTCTGTGAAGGAGTTTCTTCTGAAGCCTGCCAGTAGTGGTGTAAGTGAAGCATTGTTTCATTCTACAGCTCTGGAGGAAAGATCACATTGCGGGGGAGGGGAAGGTAGAAACCCCTCTGTAGAATGAATTTGGAATCCCACCCTCCCACCTTCCCAAAAGAAGGTTTTTTCTTCAGAACGCCATTACAAACTTTGGTGGAAGCATCAAAAGGTTCAAAATTACCACATGATAGTCTGATTACTGGTGTCCACTCATGGCAGAGAATCACTGTCAGGGAGAATCGTGCTGTCACTTTGGATTTGTTCTGGGCTTGAATGTTGCAGTGATGACAGGTGCTATAAGAAAATAATGGGTGATACCACGGGGTTTGCGAAACATGCAGTGTCACGAGGGCTGAGGAGTTATAAAATACTGTTCATTGGGTGCCATCTGTGCTGCCTATTCAGCGAGGCAGAACCTTGTAAAAAAAGAAAGAGTAAAAGCGTAGAAGTCAGGGCAGCAATTTGAACTGGGCAATAACGAATCAAGGGAAAGCTGGTATACTCAGGCTTTCCTCTATGTGACTTTGTAACATAATGTCTTTTTAACACTGTACTATTATAATATCCAAGTAAATACTAATATGCAGACCAATTTAACTCAGCTGATATCCTATTTTGGATGTCTGGCTTCCTTCTTACGGTGACCACTGCTGAGCTGTCGTACTACTTGAAATTACCTGAGAGCAAGGTACAGATGTTCCTTCATAAAACAATTTTTTTAATTCTCTGATGATTTAAAAAAATATATTTTACAATTTATTACAATGTTTTTCTTATTCATTAAAGGGAAAGTTCATTAAAGCTTATTCGGATGCCTTGTAATCCTAGAGTAAAATTTAACACATTAATCTGATCCTTTGTCATAAGAAATAAAAAGTTATTTGTTTTGCTACTGGATATCAAAGCATATGGCTTTTGGAAAATGTGACTCTGCTTAAAGGCATTTTTTCCCTCACAGTAATTTGCGGGAGACTGAGACATAGTTCATCCTAACAGTGCAGGTTTCAATTTAATAGAATATTATCAACTTTATGTGGTAGAAGACTGCTGTCTTTGCATTTCTTGTAGCAGATGTGCATACCACCTTTGCTAGCTCCACTTGGTGAGATCGTGTTGTTAGGTAGAGGCATGGAAAAGTCTTAGTGCTGTTTCCCTGAAATTATACATATTTATGTGTTGCTACTGTCATAGGCCTCCCCCTTCCTGCCTGGTGACTGGAGCTATCTACAGCTGTCTTTGTTCTCTGAGCTTGACTTGTAAGAGACCATAATTTATAGGGACAAGAGAGAGCAACGGAAAACTGTTCATTCTAAAAAGTTATGTAATCTTGACTTCTCCTGCACAATGGGCTTTCAATTTCTGACTTGATTTTTTGTGATATCTTTGTCTATAGGGCTGAAATAGGATGATGCTCAGTTACTGCTTCTCTGAACCTTTGACACTCTCACTGGCTATTTTCTGTGTGTTATTCCCTATCCGGTCCAGATGTTTCTGCACATGAGCCACTCAGCCATTCAGCTTGGTTTTTTTGGATGGCAAGGCCTTGATCTTGTCTTGTGATGGAGGACAACGTTAGAGTGTGGAGACTATGCGTATTTTGTGGAAGGGCTCCAGCGGTTTCGGCGTTCTTGCGTGATTGGATGTGGTTAACAGAGCCACAACTTTCAACTGCTGCTTTTAACTGACCTTGGCAGAGGTTGTGTGATTTCTGTAGTGTTTCTTTGGACTAATTTGGGTGCCCTGGTTTGTGTTTCTGAGAGACTGTAATTTGAGCTTGTGGAAATCACATGTGAATGGCGCTGGGGATCACTGGGACTCCTCTCAGCCTGTGCTTGACTGATGCAGCCTGTGCTCCCAAGGGGCCTTGATATTTTAAGCCTAAATTCGGGTCTGTTCCTCCCTTGAAACATATGTTGACTGGTAGTATTTTTAAAAAAAGATTATGTTAAAAACAGGTTGATCACTCCTCAGGCCAGATTTAAACTAGCTCTGCACCAAGCAGGTCTTACTGGAATGACAGAGCCCAGCTGAGCACTGTGTCCGTAAACAAGACAAAATGGGAAGATTTTTCAGAAAACCTTACTTTGGGATATCTTGGCAAAACCCTGATTAAACTTCTTGTTTTGGGCCACAGTGCTTGTATGGGTGGGAAGAGCACGTGGAAACCTTGCCTTCTCTGCAGAGCTGTCAGCCTAGGTCAGGCTGTCAGAGAAAGGAAAAATTGGGTTTCCTCTAACTTTCTCTATTGCTTGTACAGCATTAAGTTGCTGGAATAAATCCAAGAGGAAGGCAGAAAAGGAGAAAGGAAGCTCATGTTTTCTAGTAAGAAGATTAAGAAAAAGCTTGAGTGGTGATTGTGCAAGGACTTTGGTTGTGTCTTGCTGTAGGCACTGCCCAATTACTGTGAGGGGCAAGACAGAGCAAAGGCTAAGCAGGGACTGAGAATACACACAAGTGAGACTATGTAAGAAGTAAAATAGGAGGAGATAAACTGGAAAGGGCTAAAATTCAAACCTTTAATTCCAAGAGGGAAGATTATTCTGCTTCTCCCCCTTTCAATTTTTGGGTGGCCAGTCCTGGCTACCAGCTGTATGGAGGAAGAAATGTGCCCTAGTCTTAACAGAATTTGGGATGCTGTTTAATCTGCATTGTTGTGGTTTAACCTGACAGGCAGATAAACATTACACATCCACTTGTACCATCTCCCCCTGATGCCAGTCAGATGAGGGAGAGAACTGGGAAGAAAGAATAAAATTTATGAGTTGAGATAAAGACAGTTCAATAGGAGATAAATGGAAGGGAAAATAATAACAATCATAATGATGATAAAAGAATTAGAAAACACAAAACAAGTGATGCTCAGTGCAATTGCTCACCACTCACCAACTGATGCCCTGCCAATTCCTCTGCAGCAGCCCCTGACCAGCTTTCCCCCAGTTTCTGTATTGACCATGCCATCATGTGTTATGGAATATCCCTCTGGCCAGTTTGGACCAACTGTCCTGGCTGTGTCCTCTGCCAGTTCCTTGTACACCCCAGTCTCTGTGCTGGTGTGGTGGGGTGAGAAGCTCAAAAGCCCCAGACTTACCCAAACACCATTTAGCAACAACTAAAACATCAGTGTTTTATCAACATTTTTCGCATCCTATATCCAAAACACAGCACTGTACCAGCTACTAGGAAGAAAATTAACTCAATCCCAGCTGAAAGCAGTACATGGATGAAATGAGGAAGAGAAAAAAAGGAAATCCAGGCTCAGCAGAAAGAATAGTTTTTGTTGAGTGAATGCAATTGCAGGATGCAACCACATCTAGTAGCCAGGGATAGAAAAGAATGTTGGTGGTACCCTTAGGAGTGTTAAGGAGCACCGGTGTCAATGACAGTGCTTACTGACCAGTCTGAGCCCTTACAATGAGAACAATTAATACCAGATTCCTATGAAGGTGGTGGAATTTGCCAAGCATCCAAAAAACAAGCAGACCATTTTCAGGTCCTGACTATTTCCTAAAGAACTGCTTGACCCCAGGGGCCTGTAGCAGCCATGACAATCTTCCTTTGCAAAGCCTCTTAGAATAGTTCCATTCAAATACAGACATAATTACACCTCTCCTCACAATATTATATTTCAAATATCCTCCCAGTAATCAGAATCACTGCAGTGTGTGAGTGAAGAGCTCCTTTATCCTTACAGCAGAAAGCATATGAACTGTTATGAGCTAAAGAAGGTTTATAATGGGAAAGGCTAATAGAAAAGGCTTTGAGGCATCATCACAGTCACGAAAAAGGCATGACCAAATCTGAGTCTGAGAGCGAGTGACAATGCTGCCCCTTTACTAGAAAATACCCCAATGGAGAGTGACCGAGAACAAGAATCCTCTGCCTCCCCCGCAGAAAATCACGGCCACAGAGAAGTTGTTGTACATTTCAGTTTGTTCCCGTGGTTTTAATCTTCGAATTTGCTCTAATTATTCCTGTTCCAGGCTGATTTATGTTTGGCAACTTAATGTTAAAGTAAGTTCCCTTTAACAGAGCAACACTCATGCTTGTAGGCAGGATGGGGGGAATATGGCGTGTTCAGATGCAGTGGGAAGCAGTTTTTTGGCAAAAAAACCTCTCTGATACTGGCGGCGTGCCTACAGATTTTTCCTTGTTTGTAGTAGGCCCTCAGTTTTCTGTCTTCCCTTGATGAAGAGCAGCAGTGTTGACTTCATAAGGGATTCCTTCCAGTTTGTTTCACAGGGTTTTTTTGGTGCTAATGCATAGTTTATTTAACAACTGCATGTTTTTTACATAAGCAGTATGTAACACAATAGTCAGCCCACAAGAAGTTTCAACCAGCTGTTCAGTGTTATGCTGCAGCACTCAGAGCTCTGCTTTCCAGAACAGAGCAGGAGTTCTCAGCATCCTCACTCTGGGACAGTCACTTCACAGGTGGGAGTGGGGAACATCTGACAGCTGTGTAACTAGGAAAGTCTGTAAAATCCCAGCATCTCATAGGAACAAAATTTCCCCAAGTTTTATCAAAATCAGCATCCCAGTGGTTCCCTACTAAGGGAAAAGCAAGGAATTAGCTGCTTTCTTCTTTCAGGAACTGCTTGTCATGTGGAGATGAGCTCAAGGGGTCTGTTGGAAGCAGAGGAGCCATAATGTATGTAATACAGCACATGGCAAAGAACTGAGAGCAGAAAGTTTAATAAACAGCATGGAAATCTGTAGGAAAACAACTTTTGTTAGTTCTGCTGCCTGTAGAGATGCAGACTTTGCAGTTTCTCTTCGATGGGTGTGTGTTCACAGCACGGAGGTGTGTCAGCTGGGGGGAGTGACTATTTTTCCAAATAAAAAGCAACTTGTAGTGGTGGTTTGATCATGGAACAGAAAGTGGGACCACAGAACAAACAAATGGTTGAGGAATAGGAGCCAGAAGTTATAGCCAACTGACTCTAAAGGTCGGACTGATGGGTCTGCTGTCACCTACACATGAAGACACACAAGCAGCATGCAAATTGTGTTTCAAATGGAGGAAGAATTAGTAATGAGTGAGCTCTACGCTTATGAGTGTTACTTCAAGAAACTTCGCTGAAAGTCTGCAAAGTTTGTGAACTGTAACCATACAGAGAAACAAAGTGAGCTGGCTTGACTGAAAACGTGTTATTTGCTAGACTAGCAGTTTGCAGAGATATGGTTTAGCACTAAGTGAGGGTTTCTAACTAAAAAAAGAAAAATATTGTTCAATACATAATGATTTGTCTGATTATATGCAGGGTCTATTTAAAGTGGAGACTCGTCTACTTTAAAAAAGAAAAAAAAGTTGCAGTGAGTGTGTCCGAGTGCATTTACTGTTGGAAGCATTGGATTCCCATATATCGTTCAGTTGGTTTTAAAATGTATAAGAAGAAATGCATTTCTTCATACCAAATTGTCTTATCTTTGATAAAGTGTAGGTGATCCCATGTTATATCTCTGGTGCTATCAAAGTAGCATTTGACATAATGAAGGAGATTATACATGTCCCATGGTCATCAATATTTCTGAGGAGAATAATAAGGACTTTTTCTGATAATTACTCTGCGGAAAGGGTGCTGGTTCTGCATGACAAAATGGGTCAGCTGGAGCCGTAGCTCTGTGGAAGCCATCCAGGAGTGTTTTCCTGGTCCCACTAAGTCTCCATGAGTTGTGAGGACTGTGGGAATTTGGTTTCTTATGAACCCACTAATGAAGAGTGGCAAATGACAAATTCCTGCTGGAATTTTTTTCCCAGTTTTCATTAACCTCTGTATAGATATTATTTTAATTAAAATAATCTTGACAGCACCTATGAAAAAGTTGTGGGGGTTGTAACAGTAATTAAATGTGTTGTCAAAAATGATAAGCAGCCTGGTATCACAGGAAGGAAATTAACACTCTGACCAATAATGAAACAGTAATCTTAATCCAGAGATTTTTTCCTCTCAGAAACTCTTTAAAATGGATGGATTTTAGAGACCAGGCAATTTTGGAACAAGACAGTTAAGCAATCAGTGCCATAAAACATCTCCATTTTAAAAGTCAATGTCATACTGGTGTAATAGTGGCTGATAGCCAGTCAGCAAGAAATGTGATGTTAATTAGACATTAATAGTGCAAAGTCTTGATGATTTTCCTGCATTTTGGGTATCAGAATGATTGGGAATTGTGTTCAGCATTAGGTGCTGGTGGTAGTGGAGTTTAACAATGATCTGCATCAGTGCCAGCTGTTTCTTTGGGTTGTCCACTTCAGAGAGAAGGTGCGGATATGCTGGCAGGCTGTTTACTGCTGTGGGAAAGATAGGGTTTGAGAGCCTTGGTGTCTAGGTTATGTTACCACAAGTCTTTTATTGCATGGGAGCTGTGCTGAGCACAAAATACGTGAGTATTTTGGTAAATTACAAACTCCCTAAATTACAGTATTTTGCTCATCTTGAAGGCACTGTTTGTCCTTTAGATGAACTGGCATCAGATTTGGGCAGGCACAAGAAAAATCAAAACTTCTGTGCTGGTCCAGACTGGAAGGCACCATCCTCTCCCCCATCACACCAGGCTCAGAAGATGCAGGTGAAGTTGTCTTGGGTGCAAGAACTGGGTCGTTCTGCCCAGCATGCTCACAGGGGTCTGGTGAGAAAGGTTGCCCAGAAAGGAGCAAACTGTAAAAACAGTCACAGTGTTACTATGGGAGAGGGTATCAGGAGTCTGAGCTAAGGCTTGGATTCAAATGGCTCCTTGGTAAAAGAGAACTGGGAATAGTTCATCAGTAGGCACCAGAGCTGATATGGGCAGGCTTGTAGGACCCAGAAGTGGATGAAGCTGTGCTTATTCAGAAAGTCTGAGGGAAAAATGAGCCTGAAGAAAGTTTATGGTTTCCTGGGCAGCCCTGCCTGAGGTAAAGTCTTCTCTATCTGTCACCAGTGAAAGATTTGCAGGTATCCTTGTATCTAAGGATTAAACAGAGAAATTCAACTCCTATGTCAGCAAGAAAAGAGCTGGCAAATTTAATAAAGATAATCCTGCCTTATCCTAATCCTGTCTTCCCAAATGTAATCCAAGCAGAACTGCACCTTAGCAGTTAGGGCTCATTTTGCCCTTCTGCTCCATCCCTGAGCTCCAGCTTGTGCTTCTCTCCTTCACATTTTCTTGTCCCACTCTTAGCAAATATGAGAATTGAAGAATGGAATGGTAGCATGTCATGTTCCTGGGAATGGTAGTATGTCATGTTCCTGGTTAGAGAAACTTGCACATTAATGTGCCTGAGATGTTTCAAAAGGGGAGCAAGTTCCTAGTTCTGCTGAAGCTTTAATAGCCTGTTGTCTTTTCTGATAATGTGTGGGTACCCATCTACAACGTGCAACTGTCTACACAGAGGTTTTTTTAATCTCCTTTTTTCATCCCTAAAATTAAAACAAGTCTATTCATTCAGTAGAAAGCTGTATCTCACAAGAGCTGTGATCTGAGGAAGAAGAAAATAAGTAGCAAGATGTTAATGGAAGAGCTTATTTCTTGCTTGCTTTGCGATAATGTCCAGCAGTGTAAAAAGACTGGATCCTGTTATTCCAGAGACTAATTCAAAATGCAGTAAGAGATGTCCAAGGACATCCACACTGTAAGGGAACTTGAAACATCTGAGCAAAAAAGCAACATGTAAGTATGAAGAAGAGGGGGACAGCAAGTACTTCTTTTCTTCTCTGTTAAAATATGTACTGTTTGTTCCTCACAATCCTCTAACTTACTGCTGTGGTTCTCTCATGTCTTCTAGTGCATGTGGATGAAGGCTTTGACCTGAGGGATGGTGACAGCCAGGACCAGCTTACTTCTTGGACTAAATCAGGAAGGAGATTTCTACACTTAGAAGTAGCATGGAAGGTAACCCAGCAGGCAGCAGTGGCTGGAGAAGCCCTAAGACAGGTAGGGCAGGGCATTCTCTCAGTGAGCAGGACCCGCAGACTGGAACTCAGAGCTGTAAACAAGACTAAAAAGGGGTATCAGTGCATAATGGAAAAGGGCAGCGATGGAGGACATCAGAGGAGGATTGATGGGAGCAAAACAGTAAGTGTGAAAGGGGCAATGGGTGAGGAATTTGGAGCAGAGAGGAGAAGGCAGCGGGGACAAAAGTTCAGCCTCCTCCATGATGACAGTGTTTTGTGGAATTGAACTAAAAGCTTCCCTTGTGAGGAAAGTCTCGGGTCTGAATAGCTCAATGGATCAGTAATGATGTTCACTGAGTTCCAGTGTCACCTTCCAGACTGAACCTACACAGGAAATGATCATACTTTCTCATTGATATAATAAAAATAAAAATTAAATCCAACAGAAGTGAAACATATAATTTCCAAAGTATTTTCCTACTTCACAAAGCCAGAAGTTTAAAAAGTTTATTTTGTAAGACAGCAATAGGCAACATGTGAAGTACTTCTAAGGTAACAGCTGTGTTGAGTAAAAACACTGGCATACCAGACATAACATGGGTGGTAAACCAAATTTTTAGTACTCTGAATAATATCATTAAATTTTTTTACTGAAATTATTTCATTAAAAAAGATCAGCCTACATATGTTGAAAATTTGGTGTTATCCCACTACTCCTGACAACAATGCTGTTTTAAAAAAAAGTTTTTACAATTTTCTTCCAGTAAACCACATCTGGATTTTTAACCTCGTTAAAAGTTATCACTGTGCTTTTAGATCAGACTGTATTGTAATGGAATTGTTATTTATCTCCAGATTTATCCAGTTCCTCCTTTCTGGACTGCCTTACATTTATCAGGGTCTCTAATTACATTCCTCTACTAGCTGACCACTACAAAAATTGAAATCCTCACCACAAATCTGTAAAAATGTTTCCACTTGCATTGGGAGACAAAAATAGAATAATTCCATGTCTTTTTGGACGGATGCCTAGCTGAAACTATGCAGGGTTTGACTGACAAGAGGATGTAGTCTTTGCTGAGAGCACTTTCTTTAAGGTTCTTTTTAGTCTTCAGGAACATTTGACTAGATGAATGAGGAGAGGATTTATGCTAGTTTGCTTTCATTTTTGTTAACTTTGCCTCCTTTTTTGTAACTTTTGTCTCCTGCAACGAAATCTTTTCAGCTCATCGGGCTTATTGAATATATAATCACAAGCTGGTAAGTAGTAACTTCAAGAGTTTTGGTTTGAAATGGCACTCTATTCTTTTGTGTACAGCTGTGCTAGAAGACTAAAACCCCTTTGTGCAGATAAGCAAAACCAGAATTATTTAAATGCTCTGTATTTGCCAGGGTTATAACTGTAAAATGTAGTCTTTCAGTAGTGAATAAATACAGTTAACACATAGCTCAGCCTGCAAATGCAGTGGAGAGACTTTGAGTAAGTTCAGAATTATTTTGCATCTGAGTGATCTCTCCTCACTGTGCTGCACGGTGCTTTATCCGTTTCCTGGGGAATGTGGACGGGAGCTTACAATGCACAGCAGGTAATTGGCTGCTTCAGCTGGAAAAGCAGAAAAAGGATATTTGTTGGTATATGCAGAAAGAAAATGAGGGCAAGTGGTAATTACTATTGGGTGATAATATTTGTCCATAGTCTTCTGAGCTGTCTGTGAAATTAAATCTATACTGGTACTTCGTAAGGGTAGTGAGTCTGTTCAATGTGAAGTTTAAGCAGTTGAGCAACTTTTTCTGCCAATGTATTTTGGACTGGAACTTTCATATGCTTTGAATGCGACAAAGGAGGTGAATATGTATGTGACAACACAGTTTTTCAGAATGCTTTCTTCTGCTGCTCAAGGCTCGTGTTTCTGTGTTTTAGCACACATTCTTGTGTTGTTGCTTATTTTGAACCATATCTTCACTTTATGCGAATGGTCTTATCTGATGTCTATGGTAAGTGAACATACCTCAGCCTTTAGGAACTCATTTCTGTATTTCTAAAACTTGCGTACGCTGAGGCAAATATTTCCTCTTGGAAAGGGAAAGCTATTACTGGGTTAGATACTTTTTCTCAGTTGCACATGTGGCAGTTTCTACAGACAGACCAAAAAGAGCTGTAATGGTATATCTATGTTTTTTGTTTAAAGTGGTTTATATCCAGATGGGGTGTGGAAGTGTGTTGGCAGTGTAAAGTCCTTTGCACCAGGTTCCTTTTAAAATAGGGTCATTTTCATAAAAACTTTTTATTCTCTGCTTTTTGTATTCCTGCTCTCTTTAACTAAATAAACCATGTAGTTTAAAGTCAAAGCTGATAGATACTAGAATAACATCAAATCTGTTTTAATTTTCAAAATATTGTGTAAAACCCCACCTATCTGAGGTTTGATAGTTCAGGGATCTTTGCATATGGGTAAATAAGCATGGTTAATTTTGCTGGAATTCATTGACACATGAATATAGTATTTACTTCAAAAATCTTTTGCAGTTTCATGTTGCAGGACTTCAGTCCTTGGACGGTTTGATTTTGTTTGCTGAAAATCTCACAAAGAACCATGCACACTGTGTTGGAGGTTGAAATTGTGCTGCATCTGTAGAAAAAGACAAACGAAATATTTTATGGATTTGGTAGGTCTACATGGTTGTATGTAGAGAGGATACTTGGAAGACTGAAAAATAGATAGTACATTGTTAGCACTTTACAATCCTTAACAAACAAAGATTTGTTTCCTCCTCTTTGGTAAAGATGAAATCCAAATGTTTCTTTGCTTCTTTTATACACCCTTGTCCTCTTTGAGCTGGCTTTAAATTTTCATCAGTGTCATATGAGGTAAAATGTGTATTAAAACATTAAGGAAAATGGGGTTAAGACATGCTCTGTCTAATAAAAGATATTAGTATTTTTTGGCAGTCATCCTTTGGCCTATGTAATTTTTTTTCCAAAGGGCACTGACATTGCTCCTGGTTTCTTTACGACTATCATTCTGTGTGTCGATGTGCTTTTTACCCACTGACCTTTTTTATTTATTTTTTTCTGAATGCCAAATGCTTAATGTGTCATTTCTGGCAGAAATTTCTGGTGATCAAAGAGAAAATAAAATGAGCTTGAAGAAAGTTGCTGGAAAGGCACATACAGGATGGCACAGGCATGTAAAGCTCTTTTTTCCTCCTGCAGGAGTTGCATACCAGTCTTCATACCTACTTAATGAACACAGGAGGAAGCACATATTTTTCTTGGGGCTGGAAAGCAAATGTGGTCTCAGAGTGCAAGGTTTACTACCAGTATAATCAGCTAGAGTGGCATGAGAGACCGCGTGCCAACTTTCTTTTGCCTCCTGTGTACCTGGCCCAATTAACTCCATTCTTCATTCTTCAGTCATCTCCCCAGGTAGCTACCTGGTGTTAATGGGCCATAAAATGCATGGCACTGGTCCATATGGAAATGTTTTGGGGTGTAGGGGGTGTCTCAGCCCTTCATGGGTGTCTCTGAGAGCGTCAGAGGTAGAAGTGCTGTCTGAAAGGAAATTCAGAGGACATGTACCTGTGCCCTCTCCCTGATTGCTGGAAGAGACATTTTGAATAATGCAGGTCACCAGATGAAAGCTAGATTAGTTTGGGAGAGTAAATTAATGGGACAGAGGACCCAATGGAGTGAATTTCTGTTAAGCATAAAGGAAAGAACTTCAGCTGGGATTAGATACTGTTGTTCTTATCTGTTAAACAAGATTTCTTCCTTGCTTCTTCCTGCCTGCTTGCCTGTCTCTGTCTCTCCCTCCCAAGCAGGGATTAACCATAACTTTTCTAATTGGACTTCTAAACGGATTGTGCTTAGTTACAAGTCAAGTAGCTCAGTTCTTTCCCTGCTATCGCTCCCGTGTTTTCTGGACTCTATCCCTCTGTCTGCAGAGGTCGATGGAGTGGGAGGTAGCAGGGGACAGATGGTCTGGTGGAAAGACACTCATTCTGCAGACATCAGATTGCAAATAAAAAGCCCTAGGAAGGCCTGAACTTCTGCAGGTGAAGCTCTGCAGGGAGGGAAAGCACCTCGTGCTGTGAACCCAGCAGAAGGAAAGAGATCCACAACTTTTGGGTAGGCTCATGCTTGAAAATGCATTGAAAACATTTTAGCAGGCTTGTGACCTTTAAAAGAGATTAGACCTAGTTATTAGTTCATTTCTACCTAAGCATGTTATTTGAGTGAGTGCTCTATATTAAGTGTGACTAGTATGCAAGTGGCTTTTTTTGGTATTTCATAGAAATTGTGCAGAGCCGAGGAATGTATTTGATTACCTATACCTATTCCTTGGGATCTTCCATGGATACGTGCTCAAGCTGAGCATATTATCCAGAGCATCAGAATTAAAACTGTTGATTGAAATTGGAGTAGATCAGAAGAGAAGATCTGAGACTCTGCAAAACTTTATGGCTAAGCCAAACTTCTCAGATCCTACCTTTCTTCTGTGCATATTTCTGAGTGTACCTTTGACATCCAGACACTCCTGTATGGATCTTGTTAGCATAAGGAAGAGGTGTTGCCAAACAAAAACTAATAACCTGGCAACCAACTCAAATCTGCTTGGAGTGATTTGAAGGAGCACTGAAAATTGGAAATTGGATTTCTGACTCATATTTTTCTGGGAAGGTTGTGACATATTGGGATAATACACCTGCTCTGTGTCACTCTTAGTCACCTAGCAAATTTATAACATTTTGTGAATTTAAACCTGTCCAGGTCTCCTGTCATGCAGGAAAAACCTGTGGCACAGCCAGAAATGGTTGGGAAACATTTCCTTAGGAGCTCCTGTGGAGATGCAGGGCCACTTGTGCCATGTCTGGTGGCCTAAATAGTTGTAATTTCCCCCCTGATTGTAGAGGAACCATTCAACAACACATTTCTCTTCTCACTTTTTGTGTTTAGGAGGAAAAGGATTATGTACTGCTCTGTATACCATGCCTAGATCTGAAAAGTGACCACAGCATTCAATAAACCAAATTACTTGCCTGATGCATTTCAGGAGTCAAAAATTTCTTCCCAAACATGCTTATTTTTGTACCTTCATCTTCAGTTAGATCAAGTCACAACAGTCAGGTTTTGGTGGTCCTGAGCTCTCTCACATGGAGCTGTACATGATAATTTCTGATGTCAGAATGCCAACTCATCAAAATTGTAATAATTTAGAGTTACAGAGAAAACTTTTTGGTCAGACCTAACAGAGATCAGTGAAAATCTACTTCTAGAGAAATTATGCTGGTTTTATATGCTCACAACCCAGACTCTGTCACTCTGTCACCCTGGCAGAGCCCTAATGTACTCAGTAGAGCCTTATTAATCTGACTCTGACCAGGATAGGCCAGACTAGTACTTAAAACTCGTAGTTTTAAGTAAGTCATATCTACATGAAAGAATAATTAAATCTGGGACCTTGAGTCATACAAGCGTGTCTGGAGAGGACTGAAATTACAACCAGAGGTGCTGGCACCTGCCAGATTTAATTTAGTGACCTCTCCTTGCAAATCCAAATGCAGCTCACTGAGTTCTAGAATTGTTAGGAATGCTCAAAACGCCCAGATGGTGATGGGTCGCTTTCAGCCAGAAACAGTTCACCCTGATTCTTTTTGAGTTCTTGGTTAGGAAGGACTTAAAACTACTGCAGGAAGTGAGCTGAAATATTCAGAATAATAGTTTTCCAGAGGGAGCTGTGCTGACTGAGGTTGAACTCAGCTCTTTCAGCTGCTCTTCTGTTCTCTCAAAGTGTGAAAGGAGAACAAACTCACTGGTTGCGGGGTCTCCCAAGGAATGGCTCACACCAAAATCATTTACTATTGGCCTAGTTGAAGCATTTTCATGTGCACCAGCACTCACATCCTTGATTTGTCTAGTGGGACACAGATATGCCGCCCTTCTCAGTGCAGTGGAGTCAGGGTTAGCAAAAATGTGCTGATTTATTTTCACGGTTGTAATTTCAGAAGAGTAAACACGAAAAGGAATAAAAGTCAGACCATCTGAGCAATATGGGCTCTAACTCCCATTAAGGATTTGCCACAAGAAGATGGTATACCTCGCCTGAGGCAGGAATTCTGACTCTGGGCAGGGCTCAAACCCCCATTTCTCTCCAGAGCCATGCAACAGATACACGCTCTCTCACCAGCTCTGTGTCTCCCCTTGTGAGGATGTAATCCTCCTTCCCCAGATTTTGCTGTGGTACAGTGGCTGCCAAGGTCCCAGTGCTGCAGGGAGGTCATTTCCAGGGCTAAACACAGGGAGGCAAAAGCTGGAGTGCTAAACAAACCTTGGTGAAAACTGATCATCTCTTGGCTAAACTCTTAATTCCTTTGGCCTGCTGAAGGTCTGCTGAGGGAGCCAGAGAACTCATGCAGCTCTGCAGCCAGCTGTGTGTGCCTGGTGCAGGAGTTAAAATTCACCGAGACAGTACAGCTGTGTCTTTCATCTCCTTCACTTTAAAAAATGTGTCATTCCATGTTAATTATCCTTTTCATATATGTCAGAATTGATGTATGATTCATAAATAAGAATATTTTACGTGTTGCCTTTCACACTGCATAAGTCAGGCAGTGACATGGCACAGACTGTGTTTACAGAGCCCTTATTGCAGGCGAGACCTGCACTGGGGTCCTGACAGCAGCATGCAGGGCTGGTGACAAGGTATAAAAACTTAAATTCAAAAAAGTGTCTTGGAAGCATTTCTCCAGAACAGAACATATTGCAGGTGCTGTATTTCCAACCAGTGAGGCCCGCATTAGGAATAGCTTTTCTGTTAGCTAATTTTTGTCCTTAAGAGAAAGCTGCTTCCTTCCTCCCCTCATTTAATTCCTTTGCTGTTTTGACCTTCACCTGTGTGACTCGCTCCCTGAAATCCTCTCGGGAGGATCAGTGTCAGTTCTAATAAGCCAGCTGTCACTTTACACCAAACAGAAAGTAAGTGTTTCATTTGTTAAATGGGCCAGGAGAATACATCGGCTTTTTCTACCATCCTCAGTTTTCTTCCAGGGGAAAGTTACTTTTATGTGACTGAAAGTACATAAAGCGGATTTGAAGCTGCAGATTTAAGTGTCTTGAATGAAGACTGTTATGTAAGGCTTTTCTTTATTTATCAGTTGGACTGAAATGTGATCAGCGTTACAGTACAGGGTCTGGGAGCAATGAATTTCCTTGTGTTTCTAGTAAGAAGATAAGGGACAAGTTGTGTAAGGAATGCACTGGGGATTTTTCTTTAGAAAGCTGCACAGGAAGGCACAGGAATAGTAAGATTATTGCACTGAGCTCTTGGCTGCTGATGCAGGATGCAACACTGCTTCTTGTTGGGAGTTTTGCCATCGCCTTGATTGTGAGAAGGATAGCTTTTCTCCGTCACAGCTTCTCTTGTGTTTGTTTATTGCTCCCCTTCCGCTGCTGTTTAGTGCTGACAAGCACAACCTGTGCTTCTCTACCAGCTTGCACAGGTGGGTTAGATTTACATTACCAACCTTGGAAAGTATTTAGGAGTGGCTGTTGAAAGGGAGCATCTACTTTTTTGTGCCTTTCACACAGAAGTTGGTGTTTGGGCTTTGCGTTCAGCAGCTTGTGGAGCATAGTTTTTAAATGGTGCTTGACAAACACGAAGACAGTGCACCTCACTAACTAATCACTACAGTGGAGAGCAATTTGAGACAGGAAGAGAAGGGGGCAGCTCCAGTGCACGAAAGGAAGGCCATGGCTTTTTATCATGAACCAGGAGATTGTGTAAGTATGGCTATGGTTGTTTCTGTGGATTTGACTCTGTGATGTGTTTTTTTAAGCTGAAAACAAGACTGTTTGTGGAGTAAGATGATGATGGTGAAACATCAACCCCTAGGTCTGCATTTCAACTCTGAAGCCAGACCATCTTCTCTTGTAAAGTAAGGCCTTTTGGTGATGCTCCTGAGGGCACTGGCTGCTCAGCTCTCAGGGCAGCTGAGAGTCTTCTTACTCAGTGTTGTTTGAAGGTATCTCCACAGCATTGTAGCTATATCCCACAGACTCTCTCCTCCCTATGGGCATTACCTCATGAGCTCTTCAAACTTCTCCTGTCACTGCTGTTCCATGGGAGCCTTTGCCAGTAGAGACTAAGGGACATCAAGCTGCTTAGTGCATGTTACAGGAGGCTGCCCAAGCTTTGCCATGGAGATCATCCTTTCACCTTCTTGGCTGCAAAAGTAGGGAGGGCAACTTGTATCTTCTGGGCATTTAGTTTGTCCTTGGTTCATGATCTGCATAGGCTGGAGGCTTAGGGTCAAAAATCACTCTTTGGTAGCACCCTAATTTATGCTCTAAACTAAATGTTTGCAGTAACTGAAATAGATATCTATGAGAATGATTTCAAAATACTAAAATATATTTAAGTCTCCAGTATACCATCCATCAGGCTGAGTGACCTTTTAAACTGTGTATGTATGACAAATATAAATCTTCTATTCAAGTATCTTTCCATGTGTCAGGAAAGGCCTTAAAAATTTTAGATCTAGAACCCTGTGCTTGATCCTGCTCTGCAATGAGCATCCCTACTTGCAAAGAAATGGTTCTGTCTTTGTTGGTTCAGATTTTATGTTGGATAGGGGTGTATTTGATATTTAGGAGTGTGGTTCTCCCTCACACCCAACCCTCTTGGTCACTTCAAACAACTGCAAAGGCGGGGGAGGCTACCTAATCTTTAGAAAGAACGAAACAAAAAAGCACCACCAAAACTTCTGGCCATAGCAATACCACACCCTAAAAAAAGTACCCTTAAGCTGCACAGCTTTGAATAATTGACTTTCTCAACAATGGCTCAAGTTTGTGGCTTTTCAAGTGAATGGAACCAGAGCCTACAGAATCATTGTCTGTTCAAGCCACTGCCCAGGTGGGAAGCGGTGTTGGGATGATGAGACTAAACTTTCTATAAGAAAGGAAAACCAGCTTCATTTACAAGAGATCTAGGATTGGCTTTCTTTTAAATATAAGTGTATATATAAGTGTATGACTATACAGATTTATATACAGAAGCGACAACAGGTAATTGGCCTGTAAAATGTGTAAGCAATAGATATCTTTCAGCATGCACTACCTGGTTTTAAACCTAGAAAAACAAAGAAGATTCTTTTATGGTTAAATCTCATCATGTGAGAGAAGTCAAGTAATTGGTAGACTTGGTGTAAATCCTTGTTGTTAAATTTGGAAAATAGGCAACATGGAATTCAAAAGATAGTTCAGGCTTTTTATTTTTGATAAAACTTGGTCTGTGGCACTCCCCGTGGATGTGAACACAGCTACTAGTTAGGAAAATACAATGTTCCCTTGTGTAGGTATAAGGGTGTGCAGACAGCTCTATCAGTATGCTCTGAGAGTAGTGAAACTGGACAACTGAACACTTGTTGATGTTGAAACAAATTGTGATTTGTGAACTCAAGCTCTTTTCTGAACTTGAGATTTCTTCTGTGACAGTCTCTGTCCTAGAACAAGAAGCCACAGTATGATATAGCATATTTTGCATACAGTGAGTGTGTCTGTTACAGAATTTTATCCTGTATATAGGGGTTTTACTACTTATAGTCTGCATATATGAATTAATAAAATATAGGTTTTCTTCTTAACAACTTGTGATCCAGAGACGGGTTTAGGGCCTTATCTTGGGACATTACAAACACCTTGGAGGAGCAGATGTAAAACATCATCATGCTCAAATAATTTAACTTTAATAATTCTCAACTTTCTTGGCTCAAACACCACCTTACTCTCATCACTCACATTAGCCTTTCTGCAGTCCAGTTGCGAGAGAACTTTCTTGGCCAGAGAACTGCCTTTCTCTGTTCCATGTGTCAAGGATTAGCTGGTTTAGTAACTTTACATTTCCCTTTCCTAGCTGTATTCCTCTGAAAAGTGCTGTTGGTTGGCACCCATAGCAATCACTGAGTGCAATGGTCCTGAGTGCCCTGCTGCAGAGGTACCAACTTGTGCAAAGCAGTTGAACTGTTTCAAAATGAGTTACCTAAAGAAAAAAAAAACAAACAAAACTAAACCTCAGCTGGCTGGACAGTCAACATGCGGTGATTTGGTGAAGAAATGAAAATCACTGTTTGGTTTTTTTTTTTAAGTACAAAGTGTGGTTTTGGAATTAATAATGTCCAGTAATGGTGGGATAAATCTTAAATATGCTTCCTCGTAAAGTGTCCTCTAAGCTTTCATTGCTATTTTGTTGTCCTCTACAAATGGAGAAGCAATTAACTGCCTATGAAATGCAGGATTTGGAGAGAAAACTTCACACATCCCGAACCTGTGTAACTTTGAAAGTTATACTGCTTCTGTGTGGCTGCATGTACTACATGTGTGAATCCATCCTTGCACTTACAAGCTGCAACCGAGTTTTCATAAGGAGGGATGGACATTTGTGTTAATTCCCACTTAGAGGTTGGTTTCCTATACTTTGGAAGATAGGGTAATTTTTAATTTTATTTATTTTTTTTTTACTCAACTAGACATAAGTGTGCATGTTTTCTGGTTTTTTTTTTTTTTGCATTTTTTTTTTTTTTTTTTTTTTTTTTTAGGGGGTAATGGAGTATATATAAAAAAAAGCTTGGCATAATTAATGTGAGCAGAAAATGTGTTCCCAAGTTAGGATCAATACAGTCAACACCTGTGAGCTTGTTTCAGTCAAACAGCAGATGCTGTAAATTCCTTAGTAAGTAATTTAGAGTTAGTATTCTTCTTCTGAGTGCATAAATCTGTCCTCACCCCCACTTTCTTTCTCTAAGCCCCCGAGATCTACTTTCCCTTATGTCTTGAAAATGACCCTAAACACCCACTGTCTGTCAATCTAAAAAAGTGTGCAAATTCCCATCAAGACTTTTAGAATAGCTGTGTTCAGTGAAGATTGTATCCTGTTGGATCTGTTAATCTCTAGCAAAAGTTGAGTTGGGGTTTATACAATTATTTTAATAACATCATGCAGGACCCAATGCATGTTGCAGAAAGGTCAATGATGAAACAGGCCTGGGTGCTACATGCAGGTCCAAAATGAGGTAACAGTAAATTGTAGTGCTGGTAAGTGTCTTGTTGGTGTTGAAGGGTCGCAGTGTAGTAAAAATAGTCTTTGTTTTGGTCTGAGTGTCATTGTTTTGTGCAGATGTGAAAGCAGAGAAAAGATATGCTGTAAATGGCCAGGACTTTGCCAGCCTGTTAGAGTAGTTTGTTCATAATAAAGTATAAAAATGGGAGAACAGTTTGGTCATAGTTATGAACATACCACTGCTGCATTTTGTTTTTAAACAAAAACAGGACAAATATGAAAAATGAGGAGGACAGAGGTGTCTCTTTCACTTGGATCATTTAAGTTTCTAATGTTTCTGGATCCTCCATACTCCCTTCATGATGACCACTGAAAATCAAACTACCATCTTAATTTTAATGCTGCTCTGAGCAAGGCAACAACGCAGATGAGGTTCAAAGAAGATTGATAGAAACATCCTGGTTGTATGCACAACTCCTCATCCAAACTAAAGCCAAAGATGGAAGGATGCTTTCTGAGTGCTAAGGATTATGTGTTTTGTTACTGCACTAATAGACAAGAGCGAGGATTTTACTTTCTTTATGAAGTAACTTAACCCAATTTTCTTTAGGAACTTATTTTAAGACAGAAAAAGAAAAACAAAAGCCTCTTTCTAGAGGTGAAAGTAAGAGTAGGACTTCAGAATCCTATAAATCACTTTCTGAAAATGATCCTGCTCATGGACTAGAGTTCTGTTCCATCTCTCACCAAAAATCTACATACACAGAAAAATGACCTTCTGATGACAGGATGTAATCCAAATAATATTGTTTGACTCAAGAATATTCTTTTTTCTTCTCACAGTTTCCTTGTTGGTTTCCATGGATAAACATGGCATCTAAATGAGCTGCTTATAAAAAGGTGCATTTTCCTACAGTGGGGTTATTTCGCAGACATCTGGTGGCAGATTTAGGAGCTATTTCTGTGGAGAGGCTGACAATTGTGCCTCAAGAAGATACAGGAGAATAGTTTGAGATTAATCAGGTTCCCTATACCTTGAGTTCCCCTTTGTGGTTTCTGCCTTTATGATCCTAGTTGGCAACTTTTGCACTTAATGGTATGTTGTATGGTATAATTTTGGCTTTTCTCTTGAATCTTGTGTTTTTAGGACACAAGATAGGGAGATTGATACAAATAATTCCTTCTCCTTATTTGTTTGTATTTTCAGTGGAATTTTAACTGTAGTTGTCAAAACCCGAGCACAACAAGCTACATCACAAAATAATAGAAATTAAAACATTTATTATAAACAAAACAAAACCAATGTTTAGTATTGTGAGTCTCTGTACCATTTACCAAAGGCAGACTGCAGTTTAACAGGCTTTCAAAGTAGAAATGTTAAATCAATCAGATCTATTTCTAAGGAAAATAAATGTAGCAATTCTTATCAGATGAATAAATTGTTCCTTTAGAATATTGTTTTGCACCATTATTGCTTCAAGTAGCATTTATGTAGTCTACTAATGAAAGGTCTCTGTAACAGCTAACACACCAGGTACAAAAAAGGCTCAAAATTTCCAATTTCTTTCAAAAGTGAATACAGTGTGTCAGAAAGGAGAGGAGAAGGGAAAGAATAAGGAGCTAGAACTTTTTTCTTTTTTAAATAATAAGAACAGTGAACTATCCTGGGGAGAAAAGTTCCTATGAAAGGATAATATATAAAGAGTTTTTCACACTACCTCAAGTTTTCTTTGTTAAAAATATATTCAAGTTTTCTGGAGTTTTTTTCAACTTAAAATACTTTTTTTTCCTCTATTCCTTCCCCCAGCCTGGGTAACTGCAAAATAAGTTGAAGGAATGAGCACAAGGGTAATTGGTTTAAAGAAAATGAGATGGGGACACAGAAAATTGAATAATATTGCTAAAGAGGGAAAAATCTGCTTGAAGGAGGCAACTGACCCATCACAGTGTTGCAAAAGTATTCTTCTAGCTTCCAGGTTGTATTAACTAAATTGCTTTATTAGCCATTACATATACTAAATATAAGTAACTATAACTCTAGATTTTGGAAAAATAATGAAGTGTGACTTTATGTGCCAAGTCAATCTGTTCATTACTTGTTATGGATTTGATTCCATAAACAAAGTGCCCATCGGTGGAGATGAGATCATATCTGAAATGCCAGATGAGCTCTGTAACGGTTCCAGGTCTCTGTAAAGCAATGCCTGACTCTGCAGCGCCTGCCTCCCTTTGACCTGGCTAATGGCTGCTACATTTGGAAAGAATATTTCAAGTTGGTGCCTGTTCCTCTTCTTTTTTCCTCCCCTTTCTTTTCTGCCTTCTCAGAAGGACCAGGATCCTCATGGAGGGGAGACCTGTAGTTTGGCTGGCTCACTCTCTGATTTATTGCAGCTGAGATGCTTCACAGTTTCTGGTAAAAACAAAAAAGTGCATTTGTGTTAAAGACTTTTTATTTTTCTTTTGACTGCTGTGGAGTTTAACTGCCTCAAACTGGGGCCAGACTCTGTTTTCTGTCTCGCAGTTAAGTAACTCTGGCATTTATGATAGCCTGCAATTACTGTACAAACTACAATTTTTCCATTTCAAAAGTTAGCATTTCTCCACTCTTGCAGCATTATCTCAGATACCACAATTATGTGCATCCTCAGGAGGAGGAAATGGCTGTGGCACATCACGTACTGTGGAGTGGTGAGGGTAAGGAAATGTGTTTTGGGGGTTTCTGTGATAAGTGTTCTTATGAAGCCAAATTTTCATAAGTGTCTGATACAAAAATTTAGTTCATTGTGCATAATGTGATACCTTTCCTAGGAAGACTTTAGGTCTGCTAATCATTGTTAAGTGTTTTAAACTTATGTGTAGCAAGGTAATTACGAGAGAAATTGGAGCAAAAAAAAAAAAAGTGAATACTCAAGGTCTCATTTAGTCTTGGGCCCACATGAGAACAGATTCCAGGAATCAAGAAGGACAAAAATGTTTTTCCAAGTAGGCAGTGGTCTCAAAGGTTGAAATTAAAACCGATGTGCAAGGAGACCACTTCCTACAGGAACTGCTAAAACAGCAGATTGGCTGTGCCAAACCTGGGAAAACTCTGCTGTGTTGGATTTGTTTGTTCTGATTTGCTCTTTGGCTTCCTGGAATTTGTAGAGTTCAAGCTGAGATATGTGGTACCTAAAAGCAAAGCAAGAATAAATCCCTATCTTCCCTTTTTGTCAGGGGTTTGCTATTTATTTTTTCAGGCAATGTGCAATCTACATATGACACAGTGCAAGTGGGAAGATGGGTTTCATCATTCTCTGATCTCTGATTAGCTGGGTTCCTGATGGCTTCAGTGTTCTGGAAACTGAGGGATATTTGCACGTGGATTTGGATGTATAAGATCTGCTTCAAAAATAGATGCAATTTTAACAAAACCTTACACAAAAGGCGTATAAATATTTTTGCCTTTTGCCAATGTATTAACTAGGGATTTTGAAAAGCTATGTCAATCTGTCTTTTGCCAAAAGCTCTTGGAGGAACTATGTTGCAGCCCTTTAAGTCTAACTGCTTTCTACTCTTGTAGAGCTACTCTGTCAAGCTAAATGTTTTTAATAAGAGACTAACTTTTTACAGGGATGTTGATTAATTTTTTATTATTCAAAGGTAGTACAAGATAACTGGTGGTTTATTTTTCTTTCAGTTAACAGAGATGTAACAATAACCATGCTCAAATGCTTTGATATTTTAATGTACTGGGATGGCCACATATTTCAAATTTTGTTTTTTGTTCTTTCATGACAGAGCCTTTCATGACTTTGAGATGGTAAACACTTGCTTCATTCTGCAAAAATAGGGTAGAATCAGCTGAATTTATTGTTGAACAATATAGTGTTGATTTGGGGAAGAGGAGACTAAAAGTAACAAGGAAATATAGTCCTGAAGCTTGGCTGACACCACTGTTTGGCAGCCCACCTAGTATATGAAGACTTGTCTCCTCCTCAGGGTTCTTTGGAGCTCGGGACAGGCCTGTCTTTTATTCAATCTGCTTGTCCTGCTCTGTTCTGTGGCTTTGCTCACGCTTGTGTCTCACCTGGTGGAGGGGACACTGCAACCCCTTCCTGCTGCAGCACTGCTACCAAAGGCCTTCTCTCCCAAAGACCATACACAGTGTTTTATGTGGCTTCTGCTGCAATAAATCAAATAAGGCAGCTACTCAGGTAGAGCTTGCAAGAGCTGACTTTTTTAGTCTTGGTGGTGGTTTGAATAGTATTAGTACTCTGTGTCCTTCTAGTATTAATAGGAGAAAAAACAGGCTACAATTTAAAACATATTTTATAATGGCTCTAGTGCTGTCTTGAAAGATGAGATTCAAAGGAATTGCTTTGCAAATTCATTTATACACTTAATGATATATATGTTTACATGAAAAGTAGTTAAGTGTGCAGTGGTTTCTCAATATATTTATAAAAATTCAGTGGATGGCCAGTTAATAGATAAATTATTCATAAAATGATGAAAAGGTATGAATGAAAGAAGATTCAGTTCTGTAGTTATAGGCAGCAAAGCTGCTGGTGGGTATAGAGAGTAACTCCTGTGAGGAGTGGCTGAGGGAACTTGGGATGTTTAGCCTGGAGAAGAGGAGGCTGAGGGGAGACCTTATTGCTCTCTTCAACTACTGGAAAGGAGGATGTAGCCAGGTGGGGATCATCCTCTTTTCCCAGGAAACAAGTGACAAGAAAAGAGGAATTGGCCTCAGGCTGTAACAGAGGAGGTTCAGGTTGCACATCAGGAAGAATTTCCTCATGTAAAGAGTGGAGCATTTGGAATGGGTGGAGTCACCATCCCTGGAAGTGTTGAAGAAGTAACTGGCTGCGGCACTTAGTGCTCTGGTTTAGTTGACAAGGTGGTGATTGGTCAAGGGTTGGGCTTGATCCTGGAGGTCCTTTCCAAGCCTAATGATTCTGTGATACGTCTGTAGTCTCTTTAATCTCTTGGATGCGTAAAAGCTCTCTTGGAAGCATTGGAAAGTTTTTGCTTTTGATAAACTTAGCACAAGTGTCTAGTGTATCACTTTTACACTAAGCTTGCTTGTCTGAGAAGGGGAGTATGGTACCAGGGAGGACAGTAACCTCCAAAGTGTTACTAATACAATCAGTTATTGCCCTTCTGTACAAGTACACAGTGTGTGTGGAATGAACAAAGCTCTCCTCTGTCTCCTGTTCTCTGTTTATATTTCTAAGCAAGAGGGGGAATTACCTTTAACTAGCCAAAGAAGTAGCTTTGTCCATTTTCATACCCCTTTGGAAAAAAAGAAGGCAGCCAGATATGGCTCTGATTTAATGGTAGTGGGGTGCAGTCCCTCCTCTGACTGAGCATTGTTTTGTAATATTGACCTGCAAATGGACGAAAACCATGGCATGAATACATTAAAATATAAGCAAACAGTGAGAGAACTCTTGATAATGTTTATGGTTTGTCCAAAATAAAATATTCTTCTGAAATAAAAAGGATGAATCACAGAAAAGGACTTCAGTGAAATTGTTTGAATGCTGAGCAGCTGGCCAAAGTTCAGTGCAAGTCAATTCTGTTGACAGTAATACATCACAATTCAGTGCTGATCAATATTGGTACATTGCAGTCCTTGCTTATGGCATGACAAAAAAGGCTATTGATAAAAGGAAGCTTTGGATATTGGTATAAAAACTTTTGCACCTCACGGGATGTAACTGTAGCTAACACTTTTCTGCAATAGCACTTCAGTAGTCCAGAATTTAAAGTGCCACTAGAAATTATAGGCAGTTGTGTCATTAGATCAAGGTGTGTTTTTCAACATTGCAGTATCAAAATGATATTCTCTGGTCCAGCAAAACTTTGGTGATGGAAAGAAGTGCTTGTGCTGACAAGAAGTCAGTAAGTTCACTTGATAAACGATGTTCACAATATCAGATCATTTTATTTATTCTGGAAACCCCTTATCACTCCTTTGGGATGCAAATGTGGGATGAAGTTCTTTTTGAGTATTGCAGTGCCAGTTGCTCGTTTGAAGGATTTGTGACTTGTAGTGATATATAAAAAGTCATTTTTTGTTGGGTGGTTAAATGACACAAATTTACACCAGTCTGGAATATCATGGACAAATATACTCGTGCTGCTCTGTGCACTTGCAGTAAGTTTGAAGCTCCCAGGAAGTATCAGACTCCTTCATTTTAAGTACTGTGACTGTATCTTCACAGTATGTATGCTTCACTTCCACAGCGCTGAATTTATGATAGAACTATGCTCAGATTTCTAGCATTACTAATATATGGCACATGACTAACAATATTGGGATGTTTCATTAATTAATAGGCTTATTGTATGTTAGGGGATCCCGGATTAGTGGAAGGATTCCTCAAAAGTCCTGTGTACAATGAATTCCTGCTTTCTACATGGGGAATTTAGTCCCACATGGCTTTTTGATTGCCATTACAAGGTCAAGACGAATGGATGTGGTGAGTTTGGACTTGAATCTTGGAGGTTTTGGTGATGTCACTCAGTGAACTGATGTCACAGAGACATACATGTGCATGCAGGCAAGACTTATGTTTTATTTTATTTTTTCCTTTTTATGTGTTTAAAGGAAGGGAGACAATCTTACATACTTCCTTATTTTTCTTTTTCCTAGTAACCTGACTTTCAACTCGCATCATGAGTTTTCATTTTTGATGTTCAAAATACCCATTTGTGCAAGTAATTTCTGTATAGACTGTTCCAGGAGACCAGAGGGTGACTGAGGAAAATGTGCAGATGCTTGTCGGCCACCACACTGTCATGCCCACAGTGTACAGACACGGTGTTCGTGTGCTAAAACACTGTTGTAGTTTTTGCATTGTCCCCTGAAAAAGACAGTAAAGAATGAAACAAACTTACATATAATCAAAAGCAGCCTCAGTTTGCTGTCCTCTCTTCTTTTTTTTTTTTTTTCTAAATGATAAGCTGATTTTTAGCTGAGTTTGTGAATTTTGATATCATTGCCCCATGTTCAACTTGTTATTATCAAGACCCTCTCCACTTGTACTATTTTTCCTACATGAATCAATGTAGTCATTTGCAAGACTGTTGTTTGCCTACAACTACGTATTTTTGGTACTACTTCTTCATTGCAACACACTTCTAAAGACTTGGTTGCTATGCATTGTGTTTCTAGTATAAAAGCTGAGAAAGTCTGTACAGCATATTGCTTTGTCTCTTACTTTATCATTGGGAATGGATTGCCAACTATCTCTGTACATCTAATTTGTCTAAAAAAAAAAAAGGCACTGGCCAAATTTTCCCATTTTAGACTTATTCAATTTACCCTAATGGTCTTTAACTGAGAGTTATGTTCACACAATAGAGGATAAAATAGACTGAAAACTTTTTTCAGAGCTATTAAATTTTTGAACTTGATGAGTTCCCATCCAGTCCAGAAAATACAGGTTTCTGAATGTGTCCCATATGCATGTAAAACCTGGCAATTAGGAGCTAGGTTTCTTGAGGCTATTGGAAGATAAAGGAATAGTGTAAAGAGAAAAATGAGGAGAGGAATGTGATTATTTCTAATCTAGGGTGATTGGAGGGCTAAATGACAGTTGTGTCCAAGTGACATCATGTCAAAAGCATAACTGTGCTGAGGCAACTTGTAGGAAGCAGCCTTCTGCATCTGCTCAGTAGGAGCATCTTGCTAGATGATATACTGATGTTATTTCCTTCTTCGAGCTTGAGGGGAAACAAAACCTTTCAAGTACTCTATTTTGTTCTGGAGTACTTTATTTTTAAAAGAAATTCATCCTATCCCCAAAAAACCTCAAAAAACAACCCCCCAGGCCTTAATGTATTTAAGGACATACTTCGTAACTAAGCATTGTTAAAGAGCCTGATGCCTATGCTCACCGTGCATATGGACATGAAAGGGCTGAGAAACCTGTATTGAAAACCATTGCACTGAGCTAAACATGAAGGGGCAACCCAAGGAAGCTTCAGAAAGTTCCATCTGAATATGGAGAAGAACTTCTTCACTGTGCAGGTGATTGCACACTGGAACAGATTGCTCAGAGAGGTTGTGGAATCTACCTCTCTGGAGATATTGAAGAACTGTCCTGTGTCATGTGCTCTAGGATGACCCTGCTTGAGCAAGGAGGTTGGATCAAATGACCCACCGTGGTCTCTTCCAACCTGACCCTTTCTGTGATTCATTTTGGTATAGCTAATTGACTAAATAGGCAGGACAGAAAGGCAAACAAAGAGGAAAAATAGTTCTCTGCTCCTTAAAATTATTATTATTATTTTTTTTTTTTTTTTTAGAACTTAACATAAGCTTATAGTCCAACAAGGCACAAACTTACTTAATTGACAAAGAACAAATCTTAATGAAATAATTTGGCCTTAAGCATATGCTCTATCTCTTCCTGGCTAGACATACATTTTGCAGAATCAGAGTATGAGTGAATCACTGGGCTGTGTAAGAAGCAGGGACGGAATCAGACTGGTGCTCTAACCAGAAAACCATGTCTGTCCTGAAAAGTGTGTCACTTCCAAATGAACTAGTCAGGGTAGCTGCTGGTAGAACTTAAGGCAGACGTGTTGTGCTACCATCCCCTAAAAGGCATTTAAAAAAAAAAAGTTCTGAGTGTAAACAATTGCATGGGGGCTATGTTCTTTTCAGTATTGTTCTTACTGAAAGTTTCTGTGCTAGAGTTGTTCAGTTTCTTCAGGAGTTGTGTCAGAGGCTTAGAAACCACTGTTACTCTATGGATTTTAATAGCAGAACAGCAGCTGTGCTGAGACAAGCCTCAGGTGGCCCATGCACAAACCACGGAATGTTTGGAGAGGTTAAAGGCAAGTGCCAAAGGACAACAAAACAGATTTCAGTGAAGATTCACAAGCAGCTTAGCTGAGAAGTCATGAGGTTGCTGGTCCTAATGTAGTAAAGGACTTAAGCAGGTGTATGGTTTTAAGCATGTGAGGTTTTTAGTTTTGTTTCCTATGAACATCCTTAAGTACTTTGCTGCATTAGGATTCTGGCAGGACTGAAACCCTGGACATTAAACAGCATAGGTTATAGTAAGAATTTCTTTTGATTTTCAGTTTTTCTGTAAATTCTGTACTAGAGTTATACTATTTTCCTTTTGCTGTTCTTCCTTATTGTAGTGCTTGAAAGAGTTCACTGGGTTTTACAACATTTAAGATTCTACATTTTCCCGCTATTAGATAAGCAAGTGTGTTTAAAGAGTTTGGGGGAGGGGGGGAGTCCCAACTAACAAAACTCGTGAAACTAAAACTGATGGAAAATACTCCTCTTACAGAGCTTTGAGGCTGTCCATAGAAAGATTGCAGCCCTGTCAAAAAAGTCATGGCCGAGTAGGGATTCTTTGAGTTCTGACCTGCAAAAAGAAAAAAAAAAAAAGTAAGTTTGAGAGCTATATTTGCACTTAGCATGAAGGCAAAGATAAAGCATACCTAGGAACAGCTCAGCTGAGCTCAGTTTATCTGAGCTGTAAGAACTCAGTTAACAACAAACCATCATAAATGATGTATTAGTTCTTCTACAAAACAAGTGTGGTTGGGCTTGATTCTGCTTGTGTCTCATGACTGCATTACACACCTCTCTGTGTCTCTGCAGTGATGATACCTTTCTCTTTTGTGAAGTTTCTTCATGCTGTAGGAATTGGGAGACTGGATGGTGAAGACTGGATGCAATGAATTTTTCAAGGGGCGTTGGTTGTTTGCCAGAACTAGCTGAATTAAATGGCTAATAATAATCGAATGACATTTCAGCATAGAACAATATAGCTTTTTTTCTGGCTGATGAGAAGAAAGCTGAACCAAGGCTGGGAGAGCTGTCATGATTCAGGCAGCAGAACCTGGACTATTCTTGCCCAGTTTATGCTCTTATAACTTGCAGATTTTCTATTGTTCTTCTAAAACAGATTTTTACACATTGATTGAGGGTTTCCTTTGGCTTGAAGGGAGGGATAATACAGCAGTTTTTCAGTGCAGAGGGGGAGTGTGTTCCAGCTGTAGGTTCTTTGTCTGCCTGGCTAACGAGTCTGCCTGAGGTAGATGAACTTCAGCAGTGTCCAAGACTGGGCCAACGAAGAAACCAAAGAGGATGTGATTTCAGAAAGAATTTTACTTAATTAAAAAAAACAGCCTGTTGCAAATAAATGCTGTTCTTTTGGAAATGAGCACCATTTCTGCTCTTTCTCCAGCTGGATAGATAAAAAGTTGGAATTACAAAAGCATACCCAATAAGCTGGCTCCCAAAATATGATACTAGCTGCCTCAGTCACAGCACAGACCTGACTTATTTTGAGGTTGCATAGGTTTTCCAAGGGCTGAATTGACCCATTCATTTCTCTTCTAAAAATTCCATTTTGGTAATGAAACATGATCTCAGCTTTCATTCCTAGTTCCAGTGGGAGTAAAGGGAATTGAGTCTACTTTCGGTCTTATGCCAATTGCTGGTGAAGGCTCCAGTTTAATAGTATCTGACACTCCAGTGGTATCCAAAATTTTCAGGTTCCAACGTTCACAAAAACCATAAAATAAGTAGAGTGGTGCCATGCATCATTCATCCCCTTCCTGGTGAGCCTATTAATTCAATGATGGTAAAGCATCTTGGAGCAATTCTTTGACCTCAGCTCTGCTAGTTTGTCTTTGTTCAGGTTACTGAAGGGGGAGCACATGGGAGGTATAGCAATGTCTTGGGCAATATGTATGGGGTTTATTTATTTTTTTTTTGGGGGGAGGAAGTGTCTTCACTCAATGCAGTAGGCACCTGCAAGGTGCCTATGCAGGGCTAAAGGATTTAGTACTCTCTGACTCTCCCCTCTGCAGGCTGGCAGTGTGTGGAAATGCACTTAACAGTCCCACAGATAGCTTGAAAAAGTGGCTTGTAGGATAAATGTCTGCTTGTTTATTAGGGTGGATTAAAAGACAGGAAAGTAAATGTCATGTCTAAGTACTAAGCTGTGCTGCTATGCTGTGTAAAACAAATTGAACTTTACATCTATATTGCATTAGTGCGCTGCCTTCTTTGCTCTTGATTTATAGTTTTGAAAAATACTTTTAAACCTTAATGTGAGCATTTCTGTAGTTGCATAATTAGAAGGAACAATTTATCCTTTAAAAATGAAGGGATTTTTCTTATTCACTTTTTGGTTTGTGTCATTACTTCTTAAATTTCATGAACTTAAATGTGCTTGTAACTGTTACAAAATGATCTGAACACCACATTCAAAATCTCAGGCTTTTACTGCGAACAAACATTGCCTTCATTCACAGTGATAAGCATATCTGTTCTTTGTTTTCTTTAAGTCAGACCATTAATTATGGTACAGTTAATATGGTGTTTTACTAATCATGAAATATCAATTGGTTTTAGTCAAATGTTTTGTGTGATCGAAGTTGTCTTACTACACAGCTCACAGTAAATTATTCCTAAAGGTTTTGGATTAAGTTGCAAAATTTTTGTAAAAGCAGCTAAATATTTTTCTGTTTTATGTGAAAAATCTTCAAATTATTTTGATTTTAAAATTATACTTCATAGACCCTAGTTAATAGCAACAACAGAAAAGATTTTTTTGAACTAGCTTGTTATTGATAAGTTCTTAATATTTACAAAATTTAAATTATATATCCTGCAGAGGCCTTTCTGAATCATAGTTTCATCTTGTGTGCTGATCCTACAGGAAAGCAGATTTTCACTTATGCTGCAAGATAAAAGCAAGTGTATGGAGGAAAGGAAGTATAGGATTTACCACTGAGTTTTTCTGTGTGGGGCAGTAGAACCCTGAGACACTGCCTTTCCCCAGGGATAGTTTGCTGTGTTGCATATGCTGAGTCCTAGTTCATTTCCTCTTCAGGACAGAGAGGAAAAAATTCAGAGAAAGTACAATATCTGGAAATCTACATTAAAAAGCTTGGGTCACAGCTTAGTGTTTTAAGATTCCAGCTCTCTATGGCAGGGGGAGTGAGCCGTATTTTCAGCTGGCATAACCTGGCACTGCTCCATGATTGCCATCTCTCATTGGCACCTGTGTTGTCCTCCAGTAAAACAGATGATGTTGATTCACTGTAGGTTATGTTCCTAGTGAACCTATATTACAACATGACGTTTTGATTCAGAAAAGTGATTTTCCAGTTCATATGTCAGATGTATGCCTTTTGTTACCCTGGAATCCATATATTTGACCCAGAAAATAAGTGTTTCCCGAATTTAGAAAAGATGTATTTTTTTTGTTCTTATACTTTCTGTATTTGAAAATGGGATCTCTTGAATCTGATCTGATTTCTTGAGAGTTATTGTCCTTCAACATCTGCTTCATGAGATCTACTGGCAGGTGGAGGAAAAAACATTTTTGAAGACTTGTTCACTAGGATAAAATGGTCTGTTGATCATTAGCTGTCTTCAGAAGACAGATGGAGTACCACCAACAGATTAAATAGGTGGAAAATATCTATCCAAGAACTCTGCTGCAATCAGAAACAAAGCTTTAGAAAAATATTGTGAGAAAGTCTTTGAGGGCTGGCTGGGTTATATATTTTCCCAGGCACTGCAGTTGGGGAAAACCAGCCTGTTGAGACTTAAGCACATGAATAATTAAAACTTGGTCAACTCATTCTCAAAGATCAAGGTGTGAGTAATTTCCAAATGTCAAGTTTCTTTATATAAGCAAACTACTCTGTCAAGCACACACTGCATATAGAGTTTGAACATGCCTTTTCAGTCCAAGTGCAAGGGCATTTAAAGTGTTTGATTGTACTAATACTGGACTGACCTTTTGGTATTTTGTTTTTTCCACCTCCTGTTTGTTACAGGCCAGGTAAGGTGTTTCAGGATTGATGCCTGATTGTATTTTAAAGGCAACATTCATTACGAGTCACAAAAAATCATTTTGATATTGTGTGATGAAGCAGGCAGATGAAAGGGTTGATGACAATCCTTGCCACAGCGGTGACAGTCTGAAACATGTGCTCTTGCTTCTTGAACTTGTGTCTTGATCACTACCAGTTTAACACAGTAAAATTTAAACAGTTAGAGTAGGCAAAAGGCAGCTCCTAGGAGTCTGTAACCACTAATACCAGGTCAAGCTGATGACTGGGGTTATATTGTCTTTAAAAAACATGGTATTTAATGCCAGTTTTTGTCTTGGAGCCTGAAGAGTTTATGTATATTGGATTCTGGAACTCCTGTTTCAGAACACAGCATTGAAATGACAAATTTACTCCTTGCCTGCTGGAACAGGTTTTTGTTTTGGTTTCTTTCTAAGCTCTTTAGAACTGAAAGAAAATGAAGATAGAAGAATACCTAACCTGTGCTGGAAACTTTGGGTTTTTTGCTGCTTCTGTTAGCTAGACACTATGATGTACTACATCAAGGTGCCGATGTTCTAGGGATTGTATTTACATAAATGCTTGAAGTTTTCTGCCAACACTGTGATGGTTCATATTCAAAACAGTGCAGGCAAGCAAAGTCACTGTTATCTCTGGGACACTGTTTCCCAGGAAAGCAGAGCTAGATGTGCCAAAGCAAATAACAGTAGTGAAGATGGTGATCTGGCTGCTTTAGTCCCTCTACACACAGTGCTTGCATGTTTACATGAAATCCCACCAGAAAGGTCTGAGCGGTTGCAATAGCTGTACTGAGAAAAGAAAGTGAACTTGAAACACTCTATATGGTGATTTTTTGCATGTTTGATCTGTCGTGTCTTAAGAAACATGCTTACCTTTGATTTTTCTAGATCTGATTTCTGACCCTTGCAGTTTCTCCTTACTCTCTCCCACAGTCTACAACTATTCTGCCAAATGAAAATAAAAAAGTATATTAACTATACTGAGGAAGTGGTTTCCTTGGAAATGGTGACCATATGAAAGCTATAAATGCTGATACCAAAACTATAGTTGATTGTACAGATGTGGGCCCTGTAAAAAAGTAAAATGGGTTCCCTTTGCTAGTTAAAGGGAAAAATCTTGTTGTTGCTTAGGCTTTTTGCCAAGGTGCAGCTAAGTAAGATTATTTTAGCTGTGTGATGTGTGAGAGCTTTTTATCTCTTTCTTTTTTATATAAGACCTTTGTAGGAACATGTCGATGAACAAAAGCCATTCTGATTTCATATTTTCATAGACTTGTAACTGAAAAGGTGAGTGTATACTTTGACAAGGGAGCATGGGACAGGGCTTCCAGTGCTGCCTTCAGCTGTGAGTTGGTCCTGCTCAGCTCCCTGACACAGCTACTACGGTGTCCAGGCAGACAAAAGGCAGATCCTGCTCTTGCTGTTCCCATTGCAGTGCTAGTGAGGGGATTTGACAGCTGGAAGTGGTCAGAGGAGCAATTGCTGACAGAAGAGTGGGAGGCAAAACTCATGAGCCTGCAGTGTTGGTTCATGCAGAGCTCTGTTCTTTTTACTTTCTCCAAGTGTCCACGAAAACCACCAGAGACCTTCTTGCCAGCCCTGAGTTACAGTACTGATCTAATATGAACATGGTGTTGGTTCTCATCCTGAGAAAATGTAGATCGATGAACGTGAGATGGATAAAAGGGAGCTGGATTTCTCTAGAAATGTTAGAATATGACCATGGTGCCTGGCACTGCTAAACACCAGTAAGTCAGTGAGCTGCAGAGCTTTACACCCTTCTCTCAAATAGAGATGTGCTGTTGAAATTCAGTTATCCTTCTTCCTTATAACGTATAAACTTTGGTACTTTTATATCCACTTTATTTTTTTTCACCCAGGGCCTTCGCTTTGATGTCAGTTGCAAAATCAGTCAATCAATATGTTTCCTTTAAAGGAAAAATCAGGAATGAATATTCAGCAACTGTAAAAATGCTCTGGAGATTGATATCTAATAGAGATGAAATAAAAAGCAGAAGCTGATTAGAATTCCAGAAAATAAGGCATTCATCTATTTATAGGAATTTGAGTCTTCATACGCCAGATTTTGTAATTTAATGCTGAGAACATCCTTGATTTTAAGCACTTCTGGATAAATCATTAAATGAAGGAGAAGTAAAAGCAATGTTAAAAGAGCCAAGTTACGTTGATTTACAAAAGAAAAATGTAGCCAACATGAATTGTCTGTTTGAAGGATGCATGAGTAAAATGGAACACTGTGCTGTGTCTGAGATGTGCTCTCATCATTGTTGAGGCATTGCCCCATGCCAGGGACTTACTGTCTCCAACACAGACTGATGTGCTAAGCTAGAAGCATAGGGTGTAATAAGACTGTTTCATGGTGGATCTTCTTTTGCTCTTGCTTCTCCCATTTCTAGCTTCTAAGTTTATGACTTTGGAGAGCATTTGTAGGATTTGTGAAATGACGATGAGCTCTGGCCACTGAGAAAATGTAAAAAAAAATGCTGGACTTCCACTTCTATGGAGATGTATTAAACAGCTCCTGACATTGTGGGAGACCTGGAAAGCCTCAGCGACTGTGTTTGGTTCTATTAAAAATACTCTGTATATAATTTTTTAAATCTAAACATGTACGAATTATGAAATTAAGGGCTGTTATAGGGTGACATACTCAACATCTCATGTGGAAATATTGCCTGTTCATTTTTTTTATCTAAGTATTGCTATAGCTAGAAAAGAATGTCAAGGGTTTTGAGGGGAAAAAAGCCTCAAAAAAAAGCTAAGCAAAGCTTGGTGCTCTGTGGGCAGGGTTGGACCAACTAATCACGGTGCCATTTTCTAGCTGATGTGTGTTCCTGACCTGTAATTTTTGTGAATTGTGATGTTGATGCAAATACAGCACACCCGCATAAGGTGGAGGGAAATTGTACTGTATTTTGGTACAACTTCACTGTGGTCTGCCTCTTGGCAAGGGGTGCTCAGGTGCTTTGTAAATAATACTTGTAAATCAGGTCCCTTTGTAGCAGTTCATGTCCTTGTGCACATTAAGGACAGGACACAATATGGACTCCTGCTTGAGACAGAAGGGATTGGCAGTAAATGGGGATGAGGACAAAGGAGCTGTGTGCCTCAACATTCCTGTCCGTACCATCTGAAAGGAGATGATGTCAAGTGACTCATTCTAGGCCAAGTCATTCCTTCCAATAGTTGCTCCTATGTTTTCTTGGCGACAGTATGGCCACATTATCAGGCCAGCTTGGCTGTGCTGTCACTGCTGGTGTGAGTGGCCCACAGAGCTGTGCTCCCACCAAGTGCCTGGACAGCTAATGCACCCATTACAGCTTGGCCCAGGGAAAGGCAAATGAAGAGCTTAAGGAGAACTGAAGTGCAACATTGACTCCTTCTGCCTCCTCCACTTCACTGCCTCCTAACTTTTTTTCCTACTTCAAGAAGCCTGTTCTGAAAAACTGCTCAGAAATATGTATATTTTATACACTCACTATTTCTTATTCAATACTCAATATTCCTTATTCAATAACATGGTGTAGTTATGATGTGTTGCAACTTTACTGAGAATGGACCTTGAATGTCTCAGTTCCTTTTACCTCTCCTGTTTGGCTATCTGGAGGGATTTTGGGACTAGAAAAAATACAAAAGTTAATTATTTGATACGGAGAAGTCTATTTTAGCCAATAATATTATTAAAAATGTAGATCCAAATATACATTATCTGTGGTTTTTGTCATCTGTGACTTTTTTTCTCTTTTTTTTTTAATAATTTAGGCTTACTGGGTGATTTCAAGTGCCATGAAAATTATTGTAATTATTCTTCACTCTGTACTAGATGAAGGATTAGCTTGCAATCTTGTTTAACTCAGTGCCTTTCAGGCAGGTATGAAAATAATTGGAAATTAACTGTGGAATGTTTCAGAAGATCATCTCATGTTTAACGGATATAAGTCCAAGCCAATTCCTTGTGCACCAGAAGGAATGTCAGCAGATATGAGCATGTTTAGTCTGCGAGCAGGAGGGTGGACAAGGAAGACATTGTATGAAGAGGTGTAGGTCAAGTAGAGATGGCCACCAGGGACTCAAATATCAGAGTCTTGCTTTTTAAAGTCTAGAACTGTTATTACTATTCTTGTATTACTACAGCATCTAAAAAGTATTTCAAAGGGAGGAGGGTTTTGAGTTTCTGCAAATAATAGAGTAATATTTGGCATCGCTCAGAGTCACTGAAAATCTGGGCTAAAATTTGCTTAATATATTTGGTTTTGCTAGAGCTAGAAATTAATAGATATTTCATAAGAGGATGAAGGCAGCTAGTAAAATAAGGAACAAATATTGAATTACAGAAAATAGGATCTGGAGCCATAGAAATGCAGACCTCCCTTAGGAATTCAGGAATTGTGTTTAGGAGGTGTTTTGAACAATCTGGCCAGCAATTTTGGCTATAAGGTACCAAATGACAGTTAAATTTATAATAGTCTAGTTATGGTAAGCTGGTCTTTTGACTAAATTCATCATTACAAGCAGCCAGCCTGAATTCCTTGCTCATGGAAGTGACTGAATACATGCTAAGAGTAAGAAGGGTTTCATTGTGCCAGCAGCTTTAGAGGAATTGAAAAAAAAATAAGAAAAAGAATAGTTCATTCAAATACATCCTTTGAATACACATGCTGGCTACACTTGTATTTTCTGTAGTGTGTTGCTTGCAGTCCCCCAGCAAACCTTCACTTGCTGGCATAGGCAAGTACAGCTCCCATTAAGCTCAGCAGGAGCTGTGCTTGCTGAACTTGGCCCTCTGCCTGTAGAAAATTAAATGTGTTGGCAGGTTAGCCAGAGGATAGTGTTCTTCTATTTGGGGTGCTCGGCACTTGTTCTGAGACATTCTGGGCTTGTGGAAGACAGAAATTCTCCAAAATCAGGGCTAGTGAGGAGGACTCAGACAAATTGCTTCTTCCTTCTTTCTCTGGGTGTTAAATGCTGAGAGGCCTGAGAACTGCGTGAAGGATTTTTACTGGCAGGCTCAGCATGCCCAGTAGCGTTTCCTGCACTGTGGAATTCATGTTGCCGTCTATAATAGTGAGAACTTCTCATTTACTTTCTTTTATGAGTCGGGGGTTTTAGAGGGGACAGCCAGGTCATGGCTTTACGCTTTTTCCTCCAGGTGTGGTGGTCAGACTAGAATGTATACAGCAGGGATTGTAACATGTGCTCATGCACACCCTTCAGCACCTCGGAAAGAACAGAAGAATGTGTAAAGGGATCCTCAAAGACTATTTTTGTGTTATTGCAGTATGATCATTCTCCCTTATTCTGGGCTTTGTTTTAGCCCCAGTCTGCACTTAACTTGTTCTTTATTTGATTATTCTTCTGAATCCCCCTTTTCATTTGTGAGGGCAGCTGGGTTGTCCTATTCTGGGATTTCACGAATTAGAAATCTCCCACTCTCCAAATGTCTTGGGACACTGAGTCCTGTTTTGGAAAGTGAAGTAGGCACTTAGCAGTATAAATCCCATTACAGATAAATGGGATTCAGAATTGCTCATGCCTAGCTTTTTATTTAAATGGAAATTTTGTATCTTTCTAGCATATGGTCCTGTTTTGTTTTTTTTTGTTGTTCGTTTTGTTTTTTTTAAAAAAAGTGATCATTTTCTGTTACTTGAAATTGTGCCTAAAATAAAGCAGTTGTATGAGATGCTGGTTACTAACATTGTATGATGACTTACTTTCAAAGTTGACAGAATTATATTATCTGGAGTTACAGCACTTCGGTATCTCTTAGAATGCTTAACATAAAAATCTGATGCTGGCAAGCATTGTGGAGTATATTTATTCTCTTGCTGTGGATTAAACAATTGATTCCAAAAGATTAAAATGCCCCACCTGCCTTCTTGCACACTTCTGTTTTGCCGTGTCAAACAATATAAAATGAATACTGCACTTCCCTCTATCTAATTGAATAATTTACTGTAAATAGCTGTCATTTACTTTAGAGCAGTAGGGGATCATTAGCCAAATGGATGTGAGTAAGTCATGCCTTTAATGCGTTAGAGGGGCCTAAAATGGAATCATCTAAATGGGACCATCAATACAGCATGCTGAATTAAGTCAGAGGCACTTAAAGCTTTAAGTCCTCTTTCTTGTAAATTACATGCTTCCTCGGCAGAAAGGTAATCAAGAACTTGCATAAAATATGGCATCTTTGTTTCAAAGCTTTATTTTTAATGAATAAAATAGTACAATTTATATGACATGATTGGTAGGTATAACTGTGTTTTGGATTTCCCTCGTTTTAATTACATCCCTTCCTTAATGATTGAAGCCTTCTTGCTTGTAAGCAGCTACTTGTGCTGACTAATACTGGCTCTATTCTGTGAATGAGTAAGATGAGCAGGTAATAAATATGTTTTCTTGACTTTTATGGGCATATGACCTGACAATTATTTGCAGAAGCTGATATCTTGTATATGCAATTTTAGAAAGGTCCCAGTCAATCTTAACTCCTGAATGTACAATATGTTTTTGGCTTCTTTCACCGCTGAACTCAGTGGCAGGACTGTTGGGTGCTTTAATGCATTTGTTCTTCTCATTGACTCCTCCTGGCCCCATCTCGTTCTTCCATTGAGTTTTCTGTTCTCCTGGAAAAGGTTGGTCTTCCATTAAATCAGAAGCCAAACTCTCAAGGGCATTCCAAGAGGAGAATGTACTACAAACATTGATTGTCTTGAGGTGAGAGAGTTGATTTAAAAATTATTGCAGTTAATTTTAAATTTGGTGATATGTAATATCTATAAGAATTTTCCTTTTAGAGTTTACTTAGGTCTCTTCAACTTCAGCCATTCTGTGGCTTCTGAGCCACAGTGACTTTGTGGGAACAAATGACACGTGTTTTACAAAAAGCCAATTCCCATCTGATTTTTACTTTGCAGTTTTATTCTTCTAATTTTTTTATGGGCTCTCGGATGTTAAGCTTCCTCACCTATTTTTCCATGTTTCTTTCCCACTGGATTCCCCTCTTAATCACCTCCTGTCAATAGTCAACCACTTCACATTTTTTCTAAAATCTATTTCTGTGCCTTAGGCATTCCACTCTCACATGTATGTGGTCTTCAATTCCTAGAACTAAATTTGGGCTGATGTTGTAAAATCAACTTGAGGTTCAAGGCACACCTCCCTATCCCCATTGCAGGTATAATCTGTAACTGCACTAAAGAGATTTGAAGAATTTGATACACTATCACTTCAAAATGTGGAGAGAGGTTAAATAAGTTCCTGTGTAGTTGTGAGGAAGATGGCGACAACCTTTGTTGTGGAAAGCAGGATGATGTCTGTATTTTCATTCCCTTGATGTAACCACTGCCCTGTGTTTCCTGTAAGTGATTTTTTTCCACCCCATCTTACTGAATTTTTTATTTTTTTGAAGGTAAATTCATCTTGTGCTTTGAAACTTTTCAGAATTTGCTTATGAACTGCTTTCACTTTTATTGGATGAGTCATGAGTAGAAAGCTCTGTCCTGTAGATCTACCATGAGTAATGCTTAACATTTTCTTGGGTTCTCTTTTAGAAGACTATTAAATTAAAAGAAGAATCTGTTTTTTGATATCTTAATGGAGAATTAGGTGGCTGAGTCTCAGAACTGATTTACATTTAGCACTGCAGTAATTTTAATTTTTTCCTTGCATGTACATGTTGCTGGTCATAGCACTCTATCTTTAAATAAATAAAGATACTTTAGTTTTTGGGACTACTGTATAAGTACTCATTCTGCTTTTGGAGGCAGTTTTCTCACTGATGTCTGTATTGACAGAAGCTACCAGAGCTGGACAATGTACACAAGCTTCAAATGCAACCTTCCAGTCATGGTAAAGAATATAGTTGATAAGTGCTTCCAGGATTCTGTTCTTTAGCCTGAGTACTGAGAGAGGTCACAAGGTATTTCCCTAAAACCTCTGTTCTGAATCTTGTCCAGATAATGTGTATCTAAAGAAAAACTATGTGCTATTGGAGCAAATTTTTTTGCCTGACTGCTCAGGTGGCAGATCCTTCCTCTTGGATGCCAAGGCACTGGCACATCAGTAGATAAGTATTGGCAATACCTAGCAAGTTATTTGACATGCCTGACCCTAAAGTATTTACTGGTATAATGTAAGTGTAATTGGCACAGGCAGTTCTTTGGGTCCAGCTGATGTAAAGGTTGGATTGTTGATAGCATCTCTAAACTTAGGCACACTGAAAATAATGAAAGATGCATTTTCAGGTAGAATGCACACCCACAGTGGTTAGGGACGTGTCTGTTTTCTTGCTGAGGCCAATTATTGCCTTCAGTTACGTTGGCAATGTTGGGAGATGACGGGTGTTAGGAAATAAGCAGTTTTCTGAGGCTGATCATGGAAAATGGAGATGTCTGAAACTCTTAAATGTGAAACTATCTCTAGAGGAGGTAGGTGGAAAGACACTGGTAATTTAATAGCAAAATGAGATCTCTGGAGGGATTTGGAGTTTGCTTTGGAGTTCTCTAAATGGGAGATAGTCTCCACAGTCCACATATCACCGATAACAACCGAAACAAGTCTGAATGAAGTTTTCAGGGCAATGGATCAGCAATGTGAGTTCTGCTAAGTTTTGGTGCATTCGCAGCTGAAATGGAAGTTCATGGAGAACTTTTACATTTCTTTGTTCTTAAACAATCTCAGGTGTCTGGAGTGTTAGTAGTGCAAAGACTTACATTGGAAAGGAGTGAATAGACTGCTTTCCAAATGTGAATCTAATGTGTATCTGTCTGACCTGCAGGGAAACAAAGTTCTGTGACATAGTCATAAATAACTGCAAAGCTCAAGCCAAAGTTGAGGATAAAATCCCCATTGGTCACTGTTATATTTTTCTATGGGGAGGAAAAATGAAGTCTGGAATCTGAGCACTCCTAAGCCTAATGATTAGGAATTCATTGAATTTGGCTGCTAATAGCAAAATCTTGGCTCTAGGACCTTTATTTCCAGCTAATTCCAGTATATCTGTCTCTACTTGCGCCATCACAAACTGTTACAACTGCATGATAATAAAGGCAAATATTTATCAAAATGTTAGCTCTCTTCTGCAGTGAGACCTGTGCTGTTTAAAAGATAATTTTTCTTTTCTTTCAACATCACTTTTTAGAAAATCATGAGGACAAACAATGCAGCCATCCTGGAACAGGCTGTGTAGTAGTTCATTGTGTACTCAAAACCTGTGTGCCAGTTCCTTGCGTCATGGGTTACCGGACATCAGCTGAGGAGCACAGTCAGTTACTATAGTTCAGCTGATAAATGAGAAGTTGTTGAACTCCTGTAGTTTGCTACATATTGGGGAGTTACTGATGCGAAAGAAGACATAGGTCATAACCTGCACGCCTTCCAAATTTGGAGGTTTAGTAATTAAAAGTACTGTGACGCACAATCACTTTTTAAATGAAACTTCACAGGTCCCTACTGAGTTACCGTATTTGTAGGAATGGCGCCATGTAATGCAGAGTTACAATGTATATTAGTAAGTATTGTTATAAACTGATAGGATGTGCCTTTGACTCTACAGCATGGCTGGGTTTTAAACAAAAGGCCTAACAAAACCCCTTGTTGCTCTACATTAATGTTTTTTGTCCTTGTACTCAGTGCAAGTGGCAAATACTGGGGTTTGCTTTCCCATTTTCACTGAATCCTTAGTCATGCAAGTTTTTCACTGATAGACATATTTCTGGAAAAGAGCATTCAGTTGTGTTCTGTCAGGACCATTAATGTTGCAAGCTCACAGGTGTGGCATAGTTCTTCATATGTACATCTATCAACATCCAAACTTCACTTGCTAACAAAAAATACTCCTCTCCTTATGTTTCTTATTGTTTTGGTGCCTGTGTTCCCTTCATTGGCCCTTCTGCACTAAAACTTCAGCCTATGAATTCGGAAGAGGGGAAACGTAAAAAAAAAAAAAAAAAACAAATTAACAACATTATCAACAACAAACACAAACCCCAAAAGTGCCAAAGAAAACTGTGTCCTGCACAAGGCCAGGAGTTGGACTCAATGATCCTCATGAATCTGTTTCAACTCAACATATTCTATCAACCACATTGCAGTCTACAGTCTCCTCATGAGGGGAAGCAGAGGGGCAGGCACTAATGTCTTCTCTCTGGTGAGCAGTGACAGAACCCAAGGGAAATCATGGAGCAGTGTCAGGGGAGGTTTAGGTTGGATATTTGGAGAAGGCTCTTCACCCAGAGGGTGGTTGGACGCTGGAACAGATGAACAGATTCCCTATGGAAGTGGTCACAGCACCAAGCCTGCCAGAATTCAAGTTCAAAGCTTTGGACAATGCTCTCAGGTACATGGTGTGATACTTGAGGCTGTCATGTGCAGGGCAAGAAGTTGGACTTTGATGATCTTTGGGGTCTCTTCCAATTCAGGATATTCTATGATTCTAACAAAAGCATTACATCAGGTAATAACACTTGAACTTCTTTTTGTTGGCCTTCTGGAACTCTGTGAAGGCTTGGGAGTGCTCATGACAAAAGAAGTGAATGCAGCATGTTTACTTGAAGTAGGCTTTGCATTTCCTGCTCCAACACACAGCTTTGATCTCTGGTTCAAATCTAATGTGTGCAGCCTTTAGCTGTGCTAGGAGTTTCTGGATGTGCTCTGCTCATGTTACACCTACCCCGAGACACCAAATACGGGAATAATCCTACAGAGCAGTTTTGCCTCTAGCCCTGCTGGGGATTCCCTGTCTGTGTTATTGCCACAGCTTTTTGGCTCCTCCACATTTTTTGTGCAAAGGACAGAGGAAGAAGAAAATGTCTGAGTGGATACTCTTTGGCAGTGGTTCAAAAATATAAATGCAGTATTTTCTCCTTACGAACAGGAAAAAGCCCACTGCTGCTTTATTACTTGTTCTTTACGTAGAATTATAATGACTAGGCAGTATAGTTCTGCTGACAGGCTCTCTGGAATTGTTAATTGGAGCTTATTAAAGGAAAAAGCAAGAAATAGAAACTATACTCAAACTTTGACATATGCTCGATGTTCTTGCTTTTTATGTATAGGTAATTTCACAGCATAGTCAGACTATTTTTTTTCCCCCAGCTTTTAGGAAATTTGACTACTAGATTTGCTGTGTCTATATAGAAGAGGCAAGCTTGAAGGTAGAGTCTGCAATAAGCATGAAGATAGCCTAGTGGAGGGGAATCGTTGTTCAGAGAGTTGGAATCCTTGAAAGTGTGTAACTCAGCCACATGTGCTCAACATGTTCCTTGGTGTGTGTTGGTTCATCTCATGTGCTTGTTGTCCAGTTGGATCTCCTGCTCTTGCCTTTCGTTGAGTAACCTTTTTAGGAGGCAATAACTTTGATCTCTCTTATCTACTTTCTTCCATTTTCTTTTCTGTAGTTCTCTTTGTTTTTCTTTTCCCCACTGTGTAGAAGAAAGGTGAAAAAATTATGCTGAACTTCATTAATAGAAATAGCAAATTTATTAGTAATTCAAGTAGAGAGGTGGTTAGTTGACTAGAGACAGCTACTCTTGGCCTTTTGTGATTGTGTTAAATTTTAGACAAATGTGTGTTTAATCTGTACTGATCTAAAGCTGTTTTTAAGGTTTTAATTGTTATGACAAAAAAAGAGCAATTTGATATTAACTCTGTAAAATGATAAACTTAATCACTGCTGGGAAATATTGTGAAAATACCACCACTGTTTACCATGTAATGCCTTGTGATACTTCCAATAGAGACTTGTCTAGTGTGGGCTATGACCTGAGTTAATAATATTGTTTTGCTCATCTCTGTTGAAATGTCACTTGTTTTTTTTTTTTCTTTAGAGGAATATCAATGCAAATAAAAATGTCTTTGAGACTGCCTGTCTGACTAACTGGAATGGATATTAAGATGAAATCTTTTCATAACAGAAAATGGATTGTACACAGAGATGTGCAAATATATTATTGTCCTATTTCCTTGCAATGAGTTCTTTGTGTAGGTCCTTATTCTTTTCCCTTTGAAGTTGTTAAATACAGTGTCATCTTCTCTATTTACTTGTTTACAGTATTGAATGCTGGAATATTTAGTTTCAATTTGTACTTGCATCATGTTTAACTTTGGGTAAATTACTTAATTGTTTCTCTGTTTCCTGCCTCAATAGGAAAAGGATTTTTTATCTCTCTTAATTCTAAGAACCTTTTGGAGTTTTTGCAAGTTTGTCAGAGAAATAATGAATCTTGGTTGCAATGTCATTACAGTTGGAAGACTCGTGCTAATAACAGAAAATTGTGATATTCTGGAGGCATTTCTTATGAGCAGCATAGTCCATACTTGTACAATTGTACATTTATACAATTTAAGGTGAAAAAATCCCCCCCTGTTTTCCTTTGTACCCTACACAATGGCTGGTTGAAAGAGCAGCTCTTTTATTTCTGATTTCTCCAAATGGATACTGGGACACAAGATCCTGCCTGCTGTTGAGGAGACAAGATAAAATCCCTGGTGTCAGGGTAAATGAGACCAAATCAGGGGAGTTTCACTTGAATGAATTTACTGCCAATCAACACAAAACTTGGATCTCTAACACCAGACTATCTCCAGCACAGACAGGACACAGTCCTGTTGGAGTGAGTCCAGAGGAGGGCCACAAAGATGATTAGAGGGATGGAGCACCTCTCCCATGAGGAAAATCAGAGAGAATTGGGATTGTTCAGCCTGGAGAAGAGAAGGCTTTTCTGGAGACCTTAGAATAGCCTTCCAGTACCCAAAGGGAGACACAGGAAAGCTGGAGAGGGACTTTTGACAAAGGCATGTAGTGATAGGACAAGAGGTGATGGCTTTAAATTGAGAGCAGGTTTAAATTAGATATTAGGAAGAAATTCTTTACTGTGAGGGTGGTGAGGTACTAGAACAGGTTGCCCAGAGAAGTTGTGGATAAAGCCAGGTTGAATGGGGCTTTGAACAACCTGGTCTAGTAAAAGGTGTCCCTGCCCATGGCAGGGGGGAAGTGTTGGGGATCCCCAATTCTGGCCTCAGCTGCCCTTACTTTCAGGGAGCTGTGGGAGGTTGAGGTGATACCAACAGTGATTTCCTCTCAGTCTCCTCCCCCCCATGGAGGCTACAGACCCCTCCTCAGGTCAGCCCTGGGGCTGCAGACCCCTCCCCTGCCCTGGTGTGGAGTCTGGGCTGGATTCTGCTACTGGTCTTGTGCTCACCTGGGGGCTGTCACCTCAGATGGGGACTCCCCTTGTAGGCAGGGTGGGGGCCGTCAGAGACATGTCTGTGAGATGCTGATTTTACAGCTGATGTGTCCTTGATTGCTGCATTGTGTCTAGTCTTGGGGACGTAGGGGGAGAAAGGAAGAGATAGAAGGAAGTTGTTTTTCAGCCTGATGGCAGCTGGGAATCTTGGAAGAGAAAGCTCTGGTGCCACATAGAGGCCACAGATGCAGGAACTGCCAAGGCTGAGAGCAATCCACATTGAAGAGAGCTGGTCTGCAAACCAAATGGTGAAAACCTGTTTTATCCATTTCTCTTTGGAAATATCTTTGAACCCAAGTGACCAGGAACAGGGATGCCCCTGTTGTTTTTGAATTGAGACTGGTGTTGGTGCAGGTGATGTTGAAGTGGCTGTTTGGTTTAAGGAAATAGGAAAGCCCTATGCCATCTATCAGAAAGCAAAGAAAGTGTAAATATCAATGAGTTGTACCCCTCAGAGTTTTATGATATTGACTTGCATTGCTGCTCCTCTGAGAACCAATAAACTCTTTCATATGGTGATTATTCTGTGTTGCATTAAAGATAAAATATAGCTCTAGAGTGCACAAACTTGACACCTATTATTCAGTTCCTGAACCTCAGAAGTAATTATTTTCTAGTGCAACTGCCTCTAAAATGCTGATTTCTAGAAATGTGACCACTAGTCAGTTTGTTCCCAAAATATTGCCATCTATAGAAATTGGGGTGCCCCTTTTAGAAGGGGAGATTTTAGAGAATTTGATAAGATTAGAAAAAAAAAAAAGATGCCAGGTGATAATTCTAGTGGCCTGTTGCCTAATATATTTTTGAGGGGGATTGGGAGAAAGGAAGTCATAGAATCTGTTATGCCCTTTTCTATCTTCTTATATTAAATATTTTCATAATGTAGTCCATGATGATAAACTCCATCTTTCTAGAGATTTTGGATCTAAATGGGAAATTTGCTAAAGATGTATTGTAAGAAAACTCATGCCTTGGCAAAAGGACTTGTAAAGTGTATGTGATGGTAGATCTTCTCCTTTCCTAATCTTGGAGAAAGCTGGATTACCTGGGTAAACAGGCATCTATGCTTTCCCTTATGATGCAACCAGAAGTTGCTGATTGCATTGCATATATTTTCCAAGTCTGTTTTCATGTGATCCACTTACTAAAATAAAGATATGAAATGAGCAATCCAACACCTCTTGCTTTAAAAGCAGGTTTTGCCTTGTGATGATCAAAAAGAAAAAATTGTATGTGTTCAAGGAGGGCTTTAAAAACAGGAAGTGGTTTAGGGAATTGAACTCTGTATGCAGAGGAATAGGACTGGCCTCAGATTTCACATTTTCTTTACTTTGACCCTCAAGAATCTACACAGAAATGTTCCTCATCTGTAACTTTCAGGATGACCTATTTGAACTAAAGATTTATCAGCTTCTCCCCTGTGCTCCAACCCACTGGATATTTCCAAGGTATAGGTGAGTAGAATAAGGCTGAAATGAGAACTATCCAGAACACAAAAGAAGTAGCACAAACTCCAGTTTGCATGAATAACTACACTTGATGGAGATAGATATAGATATATACCTCTCCCATACATATAATATATACTTTAAAAATATTTAATGTAATAGAAACTTATGATTAATATATAATAAAGTATAAGACTTTTTTTGACAAATAAAAATATAAGTGAATATAGTTAAATAAACAGAGGTCAATAAGTATGTATTACATATATTTTTTGTATGTATATATTCAGGGACAGGTTAGATGAGGCTTTGAGCAACCCGAAAGCAGGGAAAGTAATAATGAAAGTAATAGAAGGTGGATGGTACCTACCTAATGGGAAGTATCCCTACCCAAACCTGGGGGGCTGGAACTAGACTATGTTTAAGGTCCCTTCCAAAACAAACCATTCTATCATATCTTAAGAGGTATTGTCCAAGATAGAGTCTTGTTTAAAATGAGATCGTCTCTCTGCAGAGGGCAGAGAGAAAAGATGGGAAGAAATACACAATAAAAATCTCTGTAACTGAAAATTAATTTACCTTTCACATAGTACTTGAAGTGTAAGGCATAAACTTTTCAGCAGTGCTTCCTCTATGATTATTGGTTCTGCAAGAGCACTTACCATGAATGAATGCCATAGGTAGTGACTGTTCCCACCTCTCTCTCCCAGTTTTAATTTGGCATTCTAGGAGTGTGGCACATAGATCTGCGTATATGATCCCATGGTAATACGACATGTTTTAATGCATCATTTAAAGGACTCTTCATTATTTTTGCTCCTGGTTTTATGGTTTCTTAGATTTGTGACATCCAGCTTAATTCTGAGTTGGCTTTTACTATTGTAATTAATTAATGTCTTTATAAGACTCCTACAATGCAAAATGACATAGGATTCTGTCATTTTGAGACCTGAAATGGCTAGTGTGGAAAAACTTCTGATGGTCTGGGTGCGTTGCTGAAGGACAGAATGTATGTATTTACTTTCTGACCTATCACATAAATGCTGTCAGAATTTTGCTCTTAATTTGATTTGTGGCATTCCATTAACAGTTTTTCTGTGTACAGGAGAATAATAACTAATGATTCCCAGACTCCCAGAATTGTAAAGTAAGGGCAGGCTCTGTTTGGCAGAACAGAGGTTGTACTTTAGTACAGACAGGAACTGTTCATATTAATCAAGTGATATCTTGTCTGAAATGACTTTTAGCTAATAACTCTTATTCTCAGGTTAACCATATTGGTTATAGGCAGCATGTTCATCTAATTCAAGTGATTATTAATAATCAAAGGGTGTGTGGATTTCTGTCTTTTTCTGAAAGAGAAATGATGCTCTTGATTGACCTTATTTTAAGACATTGTTAGTGTTGAAATTATGATAGGGGTTGGAAGGGGAGTGGAGAAAGTTCATGGATTTGCCTTTTGATTAATTATTAAGGACATAATTTTGTGATAAAGAACTTTAGGGCCATCAGTAGTAGAAAAAAATGAGTCACATTTCACATGTTATCATGATACTTTTGGTCATGGATGTTGTTTCCAACAGAAGCCTGACTGCTGAAATCCTCCTAATTTCTAGCTTGTTAAAGATAAACTAACATGTTAAATGATGTAGAAGAAATTTAAACTGGGAGATTTTACAAGATTTTACAATTTGTTTACCTAGCAGGAGTAACATCTTTTGTAGATTGTTAAAACACGATGTGGCACTGCAGAAGCTGCTCTCCAATGGTAAACAAACTTGAGCAAGAGGAGGTTCCCAGCAGGGAGTTCTTGTAAGGCAGGAGGGGGTCTGTTGTTGTGAAACAAGTGTGTTAACAGGTTGCAGCTGCATCACTCTACTAATGAGGTGTTGCACAGCTTTCACAGGTGCTGCCAAGCCTGGCGTAAGTCAGGATGAGACTCTTCCTTCTTTAACTTATGGCTGGGCTAGTTTGGCAGGTTTTTTAGGCTCTTTTTAGTTCTCTGTGTCAATTGCTGGCAAGGCTTGGTGCTTGTATATAAGCAAGTTCCCTCTTCCTGGTCATGTGGTGTTTGTTTATTTATTTACTTATTTTTTTATTGGTCATGAAGACCACATCCTCTGCTGACACTGCCTTTTCTGCCAATAGTGCTTACATGCTGTTTCAGGGGTGATGCCTTGTCTTCTTATGAAGCCCAGTTCTCTGAAAGAAGCTTTTGGCTGACTGTCTTAGATGGGATTGAAAGGATGTTTGTGATCTGCTTATCTACATCTATCCAATAAACACGAGGAAATAACATCTTAAAATCGGATCCAGTGTTAATACAGAAATGCAGGACATAGAGGCAGCTGCCTTGGATACATCTAATTCCACACGCACACCCTGCTATCTGCCAGAAGAATTATAAGTCATTATTTACAACTGAAATACAAGTCTGTGTACAGACATATATTTATGTAAAATCCAGTGTAAGGTGTTAAATAAAAGGCCTTATAATAGTCCAATAATACAATTTTATTATTTCAGTGTGTCGTTCAGGCTTGTACCAAAATCACCAACATTGCAAAATACAAGTAGTGTTATTTTTTCGTACAAGTTTACCTAGACAGCATCTCTGACCAGCTGTGGACCTATTCAGTGGCCACAGAACCCACTGGAAAAACCAGACTCTCCTGCTGAACTCTACTGATGTTACCTGTTAGTATGCATATACTCAATAAATGTGAGTATGTGTATGTATACACACACATGACGTCTACATGGTCAGCTGTGGGAGAGGACATTCCTTTTAGGAGTGCTGACTAGAGCTCAACACTGTGTTGTGGACTTGAGTAAAAAGCAGCATCAATTAAACAGAAGAATTCATCAGTCTTCTTATAGTCTTTACCAGGAAGTACAATTCTTGGTCTTACCCAGAAAGATGAACGAGAACACTGAAAACTGAACGTCTGCCACTGAGCACAATAATTGCCCAGCACGTGGTGGAGCCATTCCAAGCAGGATGAGGAGCCTGTACCATAACAGTCACTGGTTCTCCAACTTCTCTTGTTGTCTTGGGGGTATTGTGGGTCCTCTGGCAGACTGCCAAGTGCTTGGAGAGAGCATTTTCTCATGCTACCAACATTAACTTGGGATTAAAGGTTTGAGCTAATATCTAATCATAGTCTTGAGCCAGACAGTCTGGTTAAGATATTGTTGTGTGTTTTGTTATTGTTCCTGGGGCGTAAGTAACCTCTAAGTAGGAGTTGATCATGTTTTTAGAGGCTCTCAGACATAATATAAAAATGTGTTTTGCGGGAAGACAGCATATAAAAACTTGCATTTTTGTCAGGTTTCTAATTTATGGTGAACAATGACATGCAATAATCTAATTTATGTCTGTGTACATTATGTCACTGATCACAAGTAATGGAGTACAATCAGGTGGCTTTGATTTGTATGTTAGAAATTGTTAGTAGGCTGAGCTAATGGTGAAGTAGCTTTAGCTTGCCAGAGGGAAGCTGTTGATTTAGTGTTGGTAGCATAAGAAGGTAAATCCCAGTCTGATGCTGAGCAGAAAAAGATGGCTAGTGTCCATGAAATCTGTACTTCTGTAGGTTGAAAGATTTATTTTCTTGGTCCTTTATATGATAAGATTCAGGAGGGGAAACTTCATCTTGGAAATTAGGGAAATTAAGATGTTCAGCTTTGGTTAAGGGTATCGCCTCCAAAGGAAGACAGTGATAATTGTGATATTTGGCTATTTAAAGAAAATGTGATTATATCATTATTTGCATTTGGTAATCTTAAATATCTTCGAAAAAGGGAAAAAAGTCTACTAGTGAAAATAAATGAAGATAGCTGATTTATTCCAGCTAGTGAAATCTTTCCATCATATGCTAAATGCTTTGAATAACAAAGCCCAACAATAAGCTTGTTTTTCAAATCTTTGTGTGCATGGGAGCAGAAGGATACATACTAACATTTGCATGCTTGAGCACATGAATTTTCAGTCAGTCTATCTAATACCTGCAATCCTTTTAAAATGGACAATTCAGTAACACTTAAACTGTCTATCTGTTTTTTTTAGTGTTGGGTTTGGGATTTTTTTACAGATTCTTCTCCCATGTTTCAGTCTTTTAGTCCATACATCTTATTTCCAGGAAAATCTGGAAATCCTGTAGGCAGGAACACAGGTGACATCATTACCAAAGCAATCTGGTGCTAATAGTGGACAGAGTATGTGAACACATTATGTTGATTGTAATACTTTGAGGTACTCAGGACGATGTTTGTGAGATCTTGGGGAAAAAAACAAGGACATGCATTAGTAATGAGATGAGTTTGCTAGGAAAGATTCTGAGGACCACTCTGTGGCAATTAAGAGCAATTTGGAGTGGCAAATATCTTAAATGCTGGCTGGCTTCACTTGCAGAATGTAGCCAATAACCAAATAGCAGAATTTCACAAGCAGCTACATCAAAAACATTCTGCCTTAGCTGGTGACACAAACAGCAGTAATTGCCTGTGTAAAGTATTTTCTTCAGGAGTGAGATTCATTGATCCCAGTTTTTTCTTCACATCTAAGAAACTGTAATTTCCCCACTGTTCCTGTCTCCTCGCCCAAATTAATTCATCTCCTCCTTGTTCTTCATGAGTCATAGATTAATCTTTTTCTTCAAATATTTTGCATTAGTTTTCTGTGGCCGTGTGGGTGAGAGCAAATGACTTCACTTCTTTTGGTAGAATAAATCCTCTACAGCTTTTGTTGCAAATATGCATTGATCTGTAGTAGGTAGTGTAAGATGAGGCTAATTAAAAGAAGAGGGAAGGAGACAGCACCCCTTCCTTTTGTGAAAATGAGGAATCTCTCTCCTCCTTTCTTGTATCTTTCCAGTACAGTTAAGGTTTGGATGCATCTTTTGGTAAGTGGGTATAAAGGGAAAACATGGAGGAGGAGTGTGTAGCATTAAAAATGGATTAAAAAAATGAAATTGTTTAACATGGATGGGATTAATACTTTGGTAGCTTAGACATCAAGGACCTTTCTGTAAATGTAGTACTAAATGATCCTGAAATCATATGAGCATACGCTCACTTGTAATTTTCCTCCCAGTAACATGAAGAATTACAATAATACTCATTAGATTTTTTTCTGGAGTTCAAGTTAGTACAAAATAAATGAGGCTAAATAATAACTCAATATTAACTCAGAAGTGTTCAGCCCAGATGGCTCTGACCTCTGCAGCAGTCCAGGAAGTTCAGGAAATGCAAACCCTATGTTGCTTATGCCATGGAATGTACTTAAGGCCCTTGGTTATCTGCTGGAGTTGTGAGGTAGTCTGTGGAAAAGAAGCTTTTTAAATTGTTTTTAATGAGTTATCTCCACAGATGAGTAGGGCAATGCATGGAGAGGCCTGAGTTTCTCTAGCTTTACTAAATAACTGTTTTCTTTCTAGATCCCAGCCTATGGGGAAGTGCACATAAGAAGAGGATAAATATGGCTTTTAAGGGCGAGGATCACTTAGATTCCCTTTCATTACCAGTTCAGCGGTAAGTGGTGCATTCTATCATCCAGCTTTGAGTGATTAAATGCCTCTGAGGCTGCAGCTGCACTTTCCTTTGAGGACCCAAGGATGTTTAAAATCTCATTTTTAAACTCAGTAATAGGTAATGTTCCTACAAAATGTTGAGAATGAATGTGGAAATCTGAGATGTATTTCTTGAGGCATTTGCAATTTTGTGTACCTGAAGTCTGGTAAATCATGACAGTGAAGACGCAGCCATCATTTTTAAAGGATGACCATGTTTGCAGTAGAGATGTGATTGTGTTTACTGGATCAATTCTTTGTCGTGATGGAAATCCCTGGAACTCGCTGCTCTCTGTGAATACTGCTGAAAACTGTAAATATGAATCTTTTTAACTTGGTTGACTTTTTTCTGGTGTAGATATGGAGCTATGGTAATAATACAAAGGCTATAGTACAATCTCTCCAATCTGTGTTGCCCATTTGGGAGCAGAGACACTGGTGATTCTGCTAATCAACAGATTAAGAAAAATAAAATTTATCTGTTGGTTGGCATCTAGTAGCTGTATCTAAGCAGTATAGTTCTGTTTCTAGCATAATGGATGTTCCAGGAAAAGGAAAAAAAAAATGAATACAATAGCCTACAGTCTTCATATGTGGCAGAACTGGGGTGGTTTTGTTTTTATTTTGGGAAAGGGAGGAAAGGTGGGGCTGCTGAATGCAGGAATAAAATCAGAAATTAAAAGGTTTTGAATTTCAGTCTTTCATCCAGTATTCTTTCTTCAGATCACACTGTAATTGCATATCAGGAACCACTTAATTATGATAAAGAATCTCAAAATGTGATGCTCTTCTTTGTCAGTAATTTGATATTTCTCTACCTGAGTCTTCCAGCAGATACTTTGGCAATGCCATTAAGCTCACAATCACAGTAAAACCATGTGAATATATTCTCTTTTAGAAGAAACACTATATGGAGGAACATAGTTTGGGGATACCAGATTCCAGGACAACTGTTACTGTTCATTAGATGTTAGCTTAAACTTGCTTTGGAAATAAGTGAGTCCTAGAATCCTGAAGAGCCAAACATAGAGTGGACTAGCATAAATAGCAATGAGGTGTCCTATTTTACTTATTAGTTTAGTTTTGTTCTGTGGGGTGAAGCCATGGAAGATCATTTCGGATGCAGACAGTAGTGAAGGCAGGCCAATGACTTTGCTATGGAAATTCTCAGGCTAACCAAGTGGTCAGATAAAGTGCCAGACATCCAGGTTAATTTCCTGGTGATAACTAATGGGTTTCACAAGCTGAATCCTGGATCAAAAGCCAAAGAAGCTATTATAGCCAACTGGGGCAGTGCAAGACTCTTATAGCAGTAGAAAACTATCTGCATAGGCCCTGTGGGTGGCCAAGGGCTGATCCAGGCTGGTGGTGGCAAGATTGTTTGCCCATACGTAAATGGAGAAATTAACTGGAGGCTCTCTATGCTAGCAAATGGAAATGTGGAGGAGGAATAATGCACTTAAAGATAACAGCAGCACAGAACTGAAGAGCACTGAATTTTGTAGGCTAGCGACTTCTAGAAAAGGAAACTGCCTGTGTGCAGTGTTCAGGGAAGAAAAGCTCTGCCATGATATGTGAACAAAGCCACACCATCTCACAAGGACTCTGCACTAAGATGTAGCTTAGCACAAGAAGTGACTTGGAGAAGTCCCATGTCGCAAGCATTATGTTCTGACAAACAGCTTGGCTCAGCAGGGCAATCCTCTATGGCGGAATTTGAAAAGAAATAAATGTTCTCCCCCACCCCCAATAAAATATGAAGCTCTTATTTTTGGTGTCTCTTTTGAAAGAGAATCGTTTTTTCTGCCAATGAGGATTATTTCAGATAAAACCCTTGTAACAAATGGGGAGACTGAAGTTGACAGTGGCTGGAGAGGTGAAGACACAGAGAAGGCCAGAACTGAAAAAAATCTGTTTTTACCCCAAGAATTCGTCAGAAAGAACACAGTATTGGGTAGATAATAAAGTTCAGGAGTTGTATAAAGTGTTTTTCTTGATTATTAAAAAACCCAACAAAACCCACTCCACATAACAGCTTTTCCAAAGAAATGGAATTTTTATGAGATTAGGCTTTTTGTCTGGGTTAGAAAAAGGAGTGATATGGCCCCTGTTTAAAGAGGATTTAAAAAAAATTTAGTTTTCAAAATAACAAAATTCAAGTATTTTTAATTCATTATTGTTCCTGTATCCAAGCCTAGGATGTATGCCTGTCTCAGGATTCCAGTTCATGCTCCTGCTTTTTGAGAAAAGGGACTTGAATTCACCTGAGGGTCTGTGCTGTTGTGTCCTGTCACAGCGAAAATCTAACACAAATTCAACTGAGGGTCAGTCCTGTGTAGCACCACAACTGTGTCTTGCCTCACATTTAGGTCAGAATATTTCAGAAGTAAAAACATCCTCAAGCAAGAATATCTGTATCCAGAGGAAAAGTGTACCATACACATGGAAACAGATTCCAAGTGTTTCCACAGCAATCATTAAAGTCAGAAGTTTTTGTGGCTGTGTAAGGAATTTAGAACGGGGGCCTTAAACCAAGTTTTGGTGCTGCATGAATTGTTGTTTACACTCTTTCCTCAGATTTTATGGGAAATTACAGCTTGTATTGGAAAGTCTCTAGAGTACTGAGTCACTATGTTAATGGTTTTCTAACACACTGGCAGACCTACTTTCTGTAATTGATATCTAGACTCCTATGGATGCAGTATTTAAAAGTATCCTGAGGAAAAACACAAATTATTGTTACAGAAACTTTATTTTCTATTTCAATAAGTTAGGAACTTAGTGATGGTTTTGTCTCCTAGGAGAGAAAACAACTGGCAATAGGTCATTTTTATGAAAAACTGATCTAGTTACTCTCCAAAAGCTGTTAGTCCTATGTAAAGCATTTTACATGGTCATAAAAGTTATCTGTTTTCATCAGTGATAACCAGTTCACTACAGCATATGAAGTATAAGTGTATTCCTTAGAGGTGCACACAACCCCATTCTGAAGTAGCTATTTTTAGTATAGCTTTTGGAAAATGTCATTACCCTTTCCTCCTATCTTTATATTGGTATTGTTTTTCCGTATTTTTGGTAAGCTTTTACGTTGGCTTTTCTATCTGGAATAAAACCTGGTATGTCCCTGCCCCTCTTCCTGTGTAACAAAAGTTCATTGAACTTTCTGTTTTCTGTAAATTAAAGTTGTAAACTATGCAGGTTTTTTTCATTAAGGACGTGGTTTCTTATACTTTCCATATTGGATGGTAAACTCAACACTTGGAGTCATTCAATAAAAGAGAGAGAATACTCATAACCAAAAGTGAAACAGGATGCTGTTTTTGCTTCTTGAATTATGTGTTCTGTTCAGTGTTGCAACTGGAAGAAACACAGTATAATTAGACATTTTTTTGAAAATAAATGAGGGTCTTGTAGGGAAATTAGGCAAAAAACCCATCACCAACCCCCTCCTCATTCCAAAACCAAGTGAAACCAAAATGAAGCAAACAAAAACAAACTGAAGAAAGACATAATCTTGCTGAAAGAACTTGAAATATGGGCTACTCTTGAAGTGGGCAGAGAATTTGTCTTTCTAATCTCCAGAAATGCAACACTGTACTGATCTGGTTAATCCACTGTCTAAACATGTTTACAACTTCAAAGATTAAAGATGTTTCTGGAGGTTATAACTTAAACTAACATACAAACAAAGGGCAATGTTAATTATTTAAATGGGACGTTTTGTTGTTGTTTATACAAGGTCAATACTTTGAGGACCAGGAAGATGTTTATATTTGGTATTAATTGATGTTTTGACGGATCATATTTGTCAAAAGTTGAAAGTTGTGACTGGAAACAGAAGCAAGAGAAATTCAGGGGTTTTATACTGCAGGAACTGCATTTATTCTACTTGTTTCTCTGCCAAATCAGGATGACAAACTTGTAGAACTTCATGGAACATAAGGACAGATGAGATGAAAAACATGAAAGTCCATAATTTTTTTTTCCATAATGGAAAAAAATGCTTATCCAAAAAAACCCCCCACACTGGACAAAATAGTCCCAGTAACGAATATGTGGGTTTAAAAAAACCCAAAAAACAACTTTGTAAAGTAAGATGATTTCTACCTGTATGGGAGCTGAACTATTTTAGGGATCATTCACATCACATTTTACTTCTGTTTCTGGAGCTTCATTGTGACTCTATGCTGCTGGAGAGACATGTTTTGAAAAACATTGACTTTGAGTTATAAGACACATGAAGAGCCTTTCAACGTATTTGATACATGTTCAGATGGGGCTGTCAGGAAAACAATGGATCTGTTGGTTTCTATCCCTAGAGCATCTAATATTTCTCAAATACTGGGTGATTTAATCCTAAGAATCAAAACAGGGAAGTTATGTTATTCTATCTAGAAAATGACTCTTGACCAGAACTGCACAAGTAAGGTAGGTTGGCTTTTTTTCAACTAGCCAATGGTGTATTGCCCCTTGTATTCTGTAGGGCATGAGAATCTGTAGGTTTTGATGCTGTCTCTTTTTCTGGCCCTGAAATTTAGGCAGCAAGTCATTTCGTTGCATGTCAGTTCATTGCAACACTTCCTGTTTGGTTATCTACCTATTTTCTTAGATGTGAAACCCTCAAGTGAATGATTTCTAGGGGTTTGACTTCTGTGAGTTAACCTGAATAAGGGTTATTCTCTTTTATCTCACTCTGGTCTATTCCTTTTTTAACCTTCTCAGTTCTTACCTTTCTACTTTGAATCTGCATGACTTCTGTAATTTGTTACTATCTTTGTTCTCCCAAGATTTGCCTCTTTTTTTTTTTTTTTTCAATAGCACTTTAAGTCTTCAAGACTGTGCTTGGATTATAATTAATCATAAAATCATGTTTAAGTACAAGTATTTAAATACTTTGTCTGATCAGTGATTGTATGTCTTACATTTTTTGGTCATCTTCTGTGTGAATTCTTTCTGTTTCATGGTCTCCTACAGTGTCTGCTGATGATAATCAAGGGCTTATTCTGTATTTCTGTCTTCTATATGTCTATGAACTGAACTTCCTGTCTGATAAGCATTCCATGCAAAATAGAAAACAACATTTGTATTTCGTTTTTGTATTTTAGAGGCTGCTTACTGTGCATATATCTTGCCCTGCTTATTAGAAACCTACATTCCCTATGATCAGTTTTATTTGGATGATGTCAGGAGCTTGTTTGTTGTGGCTCTTTGAAAGCATTCAGATAAAGACTGTAGAGAAAAAAAAATGCATTGTTGCTTGTAATACAAGAGCTGGAGCAGAAGATTTTCAGAATTTCAAGTTCAATGTGCTTACATGGCTCTATGAATCGCTGCTCTATCAGTTTTTGAAAACTATTTGAGAATTGAATGCTTGCTAAGGAATTGAAAATTCAGTGGCTGTAGGAATAGAGTACAGCAGAAAAAAGGAAGCTGCTTTGCTTTGCCAATAATGCAATAAAGTTACCTTCCCTTCCGGTGACAAGAGATAAAATCAGTTATTGCAGAGCTCGAGGCACTAATGATGTCTCATTTAATGACATTGCATTCTTCTCCTTTCATTCAGTTTACATTATAGCAATTCAGCAAATAATTTTACAGAGACAGAAAGGGAGCTCACCTTACTACGAAGTATTTCTGATTTTAGTGATTTATATTCTACATGTAACCAAGCTGAAAGCTGAGTAGTTTGTGGGAGTTTTGATAGTGGTAGTAAAACAGATTTGTGTATCCATATGGTCCTTCTGGGAAGGATTTTCAGACATTCTATCTGACTGAGGCCAAAGGGTGATGTTAGTAAACCAGCAACTATTGATTTGCTATAATTTGGTGGCATTTGTGAGGAATATGAACTCAATAGCTTTTTTTTTTCCCCTTTGAATCCATGGGTAAGATATCTCTGTTCCTATATTCAGTATGTTAAAATGTAGATCAGTACTTAAGCTTGCAAAAAGCAAAAAAAATTGCATTTAATTTGAACTTTAGGCATTTTTGGGGGCTACAAGCCTGCCAGAATGCAAGATATTTCCCAGCCTTTTCCTTGTGATTGTTTTGTCACTATATCATTATATTTAGTTGTATAACACACTGTAGAAACATATACTACTTCCCAGAACTGTCCTGTAAAATATTGTATGTTGAACTGTAGAAGTCACAAAAGAATTCTGGCTTTTAACTTAAAGGAAATTTGAGTTTGTCCATTACAATAATTGTGAAGTTATGGTGACTTTAAAATGTGAGAAAATTGATGAATTTAAACAATCTGTTCAACTGGCCTCTCTAGACCTTTTTTCATTAAACTTGGTATTTCATATTTGTGGCTTGCTGTTACTTGGAAACTACTTTTGAAAGATCGAGACCATCTTTCATCCCTAAAGACAATCAAGAGTTTATCCTGAATCCCTCTTCTCAGGGTCAGTAACATGTTTCACAGCATGTGGCACACAAGCACTGTAAAAAGGTCAAGCAAGTGCTGGTATGGCCTTTATCGTGGAAGAAATTTGGCTGATTATTTTGAGAATGAATATTTTTGAAATGTGGGAGTCTATAGAAGAGACTCTTTTTTTGTGTCTTAGGGAAATAGCAGTCCCTATCTGCTCAATGAATATCTTGTGTGTGGGACTTGGCATCCTTTTCAGAAAACACCCTCAAATAAGTGTATTGGAAAACAGTGACAGAACTTGCCTGAATGTTAGGTTGCCTTATCTGCCAAACAGAGATGATGCTTTCTAACTGTCTTCACAAGTACTGCATGAAATTTTTATCCTTGCATCAATTTAGTAATCCTGCCAATTTTATACCTTGCAGCCAGCTTTTCTAATAATTGTTTTATGGCTTTGACTCCATGGTTTGTGCCTCTCTGCAAAATTTTACTGGCGCTAGCAAGACCTTTTGAAACCACTCAGATGTTGTTTGTGGTCTGTTATGTTTACTTGCATTCCTATCTTCATCGTGCTTGTTTTTCTGTAGCACACTTTGGAAGAGGTATTGATCAAGTTTACACATCTGCTATCACTCCTGTTGGAGTGCTCTGTTTTCAGAAGACACCTTGCTAGTTATTTATGTGTTTAAGGTTTTTTTCTTGCACACGGAAATCTTCTTTCCTGTTTGTTAATCTAACAATGTGAATGATGCATTAATTGACACAAATGCTTTGATTTTCTTTTAGTCTACCAAATGATTTTAGTGCAACTTGATACTTGTCTGCTTTGTGAAGTCTTCTAGCCAGGATTCTAGAAAGTTTGAGATATATTAACCATACTGTGAAAAGCTCATGGAACTTTTTAAATTGTAAAGTAATTGTATTTTGTCATTGTCTGCCTATTATAATAATGATTAATACTTTATATCTTCCTTAGCATTAACAGTCTTCCCTTCTAGTTCACAAGTTGTGTCCCCCAGCCCAACCCCCCCCAAATAAAAAAGACAAAAAAATTGAAACTGTATAGTTTTGGTATAATCTCAAGTAAAGTATCTAGGCATCTTGCATTTAGCATATCTTGCTTTTTTGCCATTCAGTCTTAGGAAAAAAAGCTCCTAAACCCCTACCATAAAGGTAAAATAGCTCCTTTGATTGAGTTGCTCTGCAGTAATGTTGTGTTATGACACCATGTTTCAGCTGTGGACATCTGGTAGGAACCGTGTTCGTGACTTCTGTATTGTCCATGGGAGCTTCCTGACATTAAACACTACTAAACCTGAGCTGCAAACTCTTTGAATTTGCCCCCTGTGAATTGTACAGGGAACTTTTTTGCTGCACTGCCCGCAGTCCTTGGTGTGCATCTTAAAGAAGTTATTTGGATTCATTAACAAATCCTCTTCCTGCATGGAAGAGTTTGCAAGTTATATGGAGTCTTCAGGAAGGCAATGTTAAATAATTCTAGTGGTAAACAGTACACCTTACAAGGAAAGTGTAGTCTGCTTTGTCTAATTTTTGACCTGCTTACTTTCCAGGTCTTTCTGAACTTTGCAAATCATAGTAAAGACTTTTCTGTCTTTCACAAAGTCATAGAATATACTGAATTGGAAGGGACCCACAACGATCATCGAGTTCAACCCTTAGCCTTGGTGTTTCCATATTCAATATAGAGTTGTTACTTATTTGTTTTGCGAAACTACTGAGACACTTTGATTTGCTATGCAACTTTGTGCCTATCAAACAATCTGAATTTAATATTCTTGCTGGCAAGAATAAAGATCCATATTTTTGTCTCTCCTTTTAGCAGTTAGGCCATATTGTTGTTATCACGTTGGTAATGTATCTGGAATTGTTCTTGTTAGCCCTGGAAGGCAGTTAAGGATAAAATTCTGTCTTTTGACTTCAGTATATCCAAAGTATCTTTCTTGTATAAAATGCAAGCTGCTTTGAAGCATTCCATGCACGTTCATGTTCACTGTGATAACCAAGAGGGAAAAGGACCAAGAGATCTTCCTTAACAGGAATACACATCTTCATGGAACTTGAAAACAAAAATCACACTAATGAAGGGATCCTAATGCTCAAGGAATCAAGTTCACTGAATTATTGCCTTATTGTGAGAGTGTTGCCCTCTGACTTTAAAAGGGCAGTATGGTTTGTTGGAACTTTAATTTTGATTTAACATTACACATCATTCCTCCTGATCCACTGCTGGTTGTAATGCTGATTAATCTTCTTGCCTTAGGCAAACCACTTCCTCTTTCTCTGTTTTTGTGCTCCACCTCAGCTGAGGAAACACAAAGAAAGTCCTTACTAGCTTACCTTCACAGGTTGCTATTTAAATGATACTTTTACAGCACTATGTTATGAGCACATATGCCTTGTTATGCCTGATGTGTGTGCATCATTCTACTGCACTGTGCCAGGATGGCAGTGTTGAATATTACCTAGCAGATGCTTTCAGTAAATTTGGGATATGTTTCTGTTCACAAAACCTAACTTGTTCCTTCCATGTGTTAACATTTTATTATCCTTTGCACAGTGGTGTTGCCTGGCAAGTGAGTTCATTAAACTCTCTTTACAAACATGGCTATAACAGAGGATGATGAATAAGTACCAATACCTTGTTATTTCTGAGGTGTTTTCCCACAATCCAATTAAAAAAAAAAAGTAATCCCTTCATTAAAGATATTTTAATGATCTTACTATGATTTGTTTTCTGAGTTATTTAGCACAAATACTAAATACAGTATTTGTCATTTCAGTTCACGTTTCCTGGGAATTTCTTCCTTATTTAATTGCCTGGTTTCTCTTAATCTGGTTTACTGCTGCCTGGGTATGGTGGGAGGATCTTGTAATCAGTTGTTCAGTAACCTGTAATGAGCAAATTTGAGAAAGCTAGCAGGACAGTGCTGCAACTTTGTAAATGTTTTCTTTTTTTGACAAATAGTATAGTGATCTTAAGAAATGTACTGGCTGGTCTGACCCCATTTCTAGTCTCATTAAATTTGGTAGTGTCTGTTAGTGGCTGGGTTTCTCAGCTTATATTAGGCCTGAGGGATTTGGAGTGAAATGCATACAGGAGTTTAATATTAAGATGAAATGTGACTGTTAGCAATTCCAAGTTTGTTATTTTGCCCCTTACAGTATTTCAGAGAATGTATTAAATTGAGTGTGTATATACCTGTATATATATGTACACACACTTTTATTTAGGGCAATATGCCTAAAGGCCAATATGCAATATTTTACTTGTTTTTAAAGAAAAAACTTTTTATTATGCTGCATGTGTAAACTATTCTTCAGGTACTTGAATTTTGTATTTTACTATTTGTGGGTGCTTTATAGTTCAAGTTCTTTGAGGGGTACAATGGAAATACAGAAAACATCTACATCAAGAACATAATATTCTGACAAACTAAAGCTATGGAAATATTTTTCCAATACCTTAAATGTCAGCAGGACTGAGCTCAGGATAAAGATTAAACAGGAGCAAACCAGGGAAAAGCAGAAAATTATTAAAAGGCAAAGGAAAGAACTAGGCAATGGTATCCAAGTAGTTGAACTTTTTCAACGGATGGCAAGATAGTTGAAAGCAATCTTTTAGGAAGTGTTATAGAGCCAAAAATGTCTTGTTCAGTATCAGCTGTGCACACATCAATGCTTGATTTTGGAAGTTACCTACTTGGCATTTCAAAATGAACTTTCTAGATCCAACTTGACAAACGTGATGCAAGAAGTAAGTTACTTTGCTATGGTAATGAAAAATTATTTTTCATACTACTTATACAAAAAGTGCAAAATAATTTGGTTTATCTGTAGTTTAAAAATGAATAAATTGAAAAGTAAAGAAGATTCTGTGATTGTGAATCTAGATTTTTTTACCTAGACAGGAAGCAAACATGCATGGTGAGATATTCTATTAAATTTTTCATTTAAAAAAATATTCTGCTGAGTTCAGAGCACAAAGAGTACTGCTAACTGGGAGAATTAAATGTTAACTTTCAAACACATTCATTGTCTCCCAGTAGAGTAACTGCACTGTCAATGAACACAGAAGGGCTTCTCTGAGAGTATTGTCAGCCTGTGGTCAGGAAGCCTCAGATATTCTCATCACAGGTGTTTTCTACCTTCTTTGCTTTTGTAACATAGCTGACAAGCTTTGAAAAACTATCCAGAATGTTACCCTTTTTTTGGTGTGAGTATCGTTAGAATTAGGTTTTTATTAGATGGGAAGTAAATTGGATCATCTTCATCGAGAGGAAACATTTTATATGTGATGAGGAAGATCTTTGTTCAGTATGTAAAATTACTGTCTTGATAACTATTCACTTTTTCACCTTTGATTTTTAAGATTTATTTAAATCATAGAAATCAGGGAATAATTTGTTTTGAAAAGAATCTCTAACTTCATCTCCAGGCTATTCTTTTTTTTCTTTTTTTTAAAATGATATGTGTAAATTTGATACATGTATTATATACTATATGAATATATATTTCATATATCTACATATGTTTATACAATGGTTTTCCAAAGTTTGGAAAAACAAAGTTTGTATTAACATCAAAATCAGTTTGACAACTTGCCTCTGGGATAGGTGTGCTGGTGTAGATGGTGGTGGCGGCAACATGGGATAAAATCAAAGGACAGGCAAAAACTGGAATTAGGAAAAAGTGAAATCAGCTAATGATACCTATTCAGATTGTTAACCTGGTTTGTCAGGACCCCAGAGTACGGGAGACATAATTGTCTGCAGGCTGACTTATAGTCCAGGCTTGAATTCTGGGCCAGAATTTTCTATGCTTTGTGCCATTGATGCAAAAGAACAGTTCTGATTTTAAAAAAAGGATAATTTGCTGTGGTTTTTTTTTTTTTTAATTGCTAGTCTCAAAAGTAGTTCACTTAAATCAAAATAGTAAAGTTAAAATTCTAAGCATAAAATCTGACATGCTGGCCTGTCTTCAAGCCTTAAAGGAAGTAACCTTACGAATATTACAAGTCTCCAGACTGCAGCAGTTGAGTGCTTTATTCACAGGTGTTTGAGTTGAGTTCTCAGTTTTGAGAATAGCTTGAAGTCCTCAGGCTTACAGATTGAAATAAGATTCTTTGTAAGTTGCTATTGTTTAACACTTTCTTTTAGTCCTGTGCACCCAAGGGGAACTCAGGAGGGAGAAATATGGCAACGTCTCTTCATAATTTTTTTTAATTTTTTTTTACAGAAACTTAGCTTTATGGCTGAACCATTAATGAGAGAAGTTTTCCATCTCATTTAGAAGCAAACAAACTTTTCTCAAGTCTGTCTTCCTGTGGCACGGTCCTAATGTGGAGGTGTGAGGGCTGTGTTTATGTTGTGAGGGTGAACCAGGAAGCAATTAGATGGGAGCACTGCTGGTTTTGCTGTGTAGAGAGTCTAAACCCTATTGCTCTTGGCTAAAATACCAGGAGCAACCTGAAAAGCAGTCAAATGCTACTGCCGGGGGAAAGTAAGATATTTATTTCCCCAAGCATTTTGTTCTACTCTGAAGGGCTGGAATTGTACTGAACGTTTCCTGTAGTTCAACTGCCGGATGAGAGGTTGAACTCAGTAATTTTGAAAGTATATATTGGTAAAACATGAAGGCAGTCTGACTGACTAAACTGCTACACAGCTGCCCTTCTGCAAAAGAGGGAGAATTTCAATATGTGCTTTGGCCTCAACATTGTTCTACTGTAGTTTCTGTTGCTGCACGTGCAAGGACCTCAGTAAATGCTCAATTCAGCATTTTTTACTATTTAAATTAACAGCTCGATATCAAGTTACACACCTCTTCAACATATTCTACAACAATGACAAAGACAAGAATTTGCATTTTTAACTTAAATGTCTGCCATGACACAAGAGGCCGGGACCTTGCTTTTTGTTTGCTCTTGCTCCTTAGTTTGGATTTCAATGAACCAACCCAAACGTATGAACCACAGTTCACCCACTGAAGACCTTCCACAGAGAGGGTCTCTAAGTCAGCAGAACAACCAACCTCGTGGGATGGTTAAGTGCAGTTGTAGTATCCAAGAGCAGATATGCCAGCAGACCACAAGTGGAGGATGTTTGCTGGCACACAGCATCACTGGTGCTTTGTGTGTGCTAAAAGAACTATGGTAAGTGAGGTGAAAGCCAAAGCAGACTGGCAGCTGCTGTGTCTGCAGTAGGGTTACAGCTGTACTGCAATTGCGTCCCCTCTCATCTTTTGCTGGTGCCAGGTAGGATGAATCAGGCCCATGTCTTCATGAGATGAGAAACTGGAGTAATAAGTCTTCCTTATTCTCTTTATAATGGTAGATAAGAGTTCAAGCCATTCTTCCTGCTATCTTCGTGAATTTTCCAGCACCTAAAAGTGATACTGCTCTTTGCTCAACAATTAAATGTCACTGTGTGTATGTGTGTGCTTGTGGAAGAAACAGCGGTTTCTCTGTGGAAAAGAAGGTTTTTGGACAGTTCTGATCTTTATCAATTAAGATTTAGGACAGCATTTGGCTATCTGCTTTTTAATTTGACACAGCATAGGGATATATATGATATACATTCAATACACACTCTGTTCATAGTGCAATAGCACAGAAAATTTGATTTCAGTTTATTCTTCTAGAAAATCTGTGCAGGGTTTTTGTTTCCAGAAAGAAAATTGAGATTTCTTTCAAATTGTCTTTAGGAGAAATAAAAAGGGCTCCATGTGTTTCAAAAGCTTATTGCATTCTCTGTTTGTTTTTTACTTTTTAAGGGTTATAATTTATTTCTTTTATATATAACTCTCTTTTCGGCTGTCCTCTCAGTGTGTGTCGAGGAATGCTTTTGTGTCACTGCTCTTTCCATTTTGTTTGCATGATGCTTTTGACAATGACACTCGAGCTGAGATTTTCTCAGAATTGCATACAAAGACAGGTTATAAGGAAAATCAAAGCTATATGGGGAGTTTGTCACCTCATTTGTATTAGAATCATAGAATGACTTGGGTTGGAAGGGACCTTAAATATCATCTGGTTCCAACCCACCTGATCATGAGCAGGGGCATCTTTCACTAGGCCACGTTGCTCAAAGCCCCATCCAACTCAACCTTGAATACTTCCAGCAGTTTCTCTGGGCAGCCTGTTCCAGTGCCTCATGACCCTCACAGTAAACAAATTCTTCCTAATATCCAATTTAAACCCACTCTCAGTTTGAAGCCATTCCCCCTTGTCCTGTCACTGCATGCTCTTGTAAATAGTCTCTCTCCATCTGTCTTGTAGGCCAATTCAAGTACTCAAAGCCTGGAATTAGGTCACTTAGCTTTCTACGTACTTGTTGTAATGCAATTCTCTTTCTCCCTCTATTCAGCATTTCATCTGGACCCCTCTCAATGTGTGCTTGCACATGGACGTATGTTCATGTTATAAAATGACACGGAGGCCTCATATGAAGACCAGGTGAAAGCCACCTTTTGCACTTTTCATATGCCTCCACACTGATCACCTGTTTCATACTCTGAAAAAATGCCTTGGGAAAATATGATCACCTCAGCATTAAATAAATCAGGAAAGAGAAAACGGATATGCTGAAACATGCATAATATTTCACAAATGTAGTACAGGAATCATACATGCTTCCTGCAGGTATATTAACCTTACTTTTATTTGAACCTATATATAGCCTCCAATCACTCTTGCACCAAGCATAGAGCAGTGCTACTTCCCAATTTAGGTCTTTAAGTAATCTATAACTAGAAGTGCTCTTAGTTATTTTTTATATCTCAAAGAGCATCAGTGGTGAAAACAGCCCATTATCGTCAGAGGTCTGTATACATCTCTGCAGCTTGTTAGAACAAGTTTTTCTACTTCAAGAAGATAAATGTGGTACAGGCTAGCTTATTTATTACAGTAACATAAGAGAAGACAAGTTAGGATTTCAGGCATCCTTTTATGTCAGAAATGGTCAAATCTTTTGCTAATAAGCAGCAAAGTACTGCTGGTATTTGCCTTAAAACCATTCTCCAAGCTTTTTTTTTTTCTGTGTGCTTTTAAGCTGTGGTGCTCAGAATGCTGTCACTGTCAGGCACCTATGCACGGGGTAGCCAAGCGGTACACTGAGCCATATACTTGTGAAGAAGTGCTGAAAGGGTATCCTACCCAATGGTAGTGTGACTTAGAGATTATTCAGCATGGCCTAGAAAACTCCTTGGAGAAACTCTTTTGCAGTTCTCAAGAAATATGAAGGTAGAAAGTTGAATGAATCTTGTATGCGTGTGCAAGATGATTATTTCACAGTAGCTTAGGCCTGCAAATTAAATGAAGGGAATAAGGTGTTGTAGGACTGTTTATCAAGTCTTTGCATTTGTTTTTCTCAAAGCTGAAGTTGTGCAGCAAAATGACAGGAATTCTGAGTACAGTTGGCTGAGAAATGGTTCTTCTGTTTGAATATTTAGGATTTTACCTCTATGTGAAGATAATATTTCTTGTTTAGTCCACTTAACTATTTGAAATCAGCAGAGGACGGTCTTCCCCTCTCTGACAGCTTCTGTTTCATAAGACCATCCCTTAAGTATATAGGTATTGATAGGCAAATGGTTCCAGCAGAATCTAGTGCATGAGACTAATGTTAGAACATCAAGTAGCTGGAAGATGGAACATGAGGTTAAAATGTGTTAAAAGAACAACTTAGTGGTCTGACTGAGCAGGTATATGACCACTGATTAACCCCTCAGGTGCTGGGATTTTGGCTAGCGTGGGTTGCATATGTGTGCACTCTTCACTGTGACTACAAGTTAAGTCTGATACATAAAAACTCATCTGATAAAAAAAAGGGAGGGGAGGAGAGGATAGAATAAGAGAGAAACAACATAATTGCTCAGAAAATGGCCAACCACTGCTATATCTGATGTGTGTTTGATATTTGATATGTAGTCTCATGGATGTAACAGTTATCTTTCCTTTGTGCGAAGTATCATGACATTTGGTTTAAACTGTGTGTATATGGACACAAATAAGATAATTAATTAATTGGCATATACCCTGTTGTGATCTCACTCCTGCTATCACCAGCCATCCTTTAAGGCCGCTGCGAAGTACAGCAGAGTTCTAGTTCCAGTAAAGTTATGCTTGATGAGAAATCAAACCAAATATTTTATAGGTCAACGGTGCTGTGAGACAAAGGTGATATTTCCTGATTAGAGGAAGAAGATACTGTCTCATGTCTCTCCAGTCTCGGTGGGACCAGTGACACTCTTATCCATGTTGCCCTTCGAAGCCTCACTATCACACTTTGACTTGAATAGTGCAGTCTGGGATATCTCAGGTCTTCAAAACTTCTGAGTTCAGGTCAGATGTCTGCAGGGTTGAGCGGCTGTGAACAGCTGGGAAGGGAAGAGAATAGCAAAGACATAAGCACACAGTTTTTGTTGTCAGTACTCGTCTGACAAAATACAGGTGGGAGACATTTAATCAGGTTTTCACTGATTCAATTGTAGGAGTAAATTTGCAGCATGTAGCATTGACTCCCCTCCACCCTGCCTTCTACATAGAGAATTGAATATAATTTGAAAGTGTGAAATTGTGGTGAATTGCTGTTGTTTTGCTTGCTTCTTCACACTGTTTCCAGTGACTGTTTTTTTTGATCGCCCTTAAGTGGGTTCATTGGCATTTCTTTTCTGCTGGCTACTGGAAGTGGGTTGTCTTTTGTTGGCTTTTGTGCATAGCAGTAGTGACAAGCAAGAAATCAGGGGCATTTTCTAGTTTGGTTTTGAGAACAGAGGTACTTGTCAGTGCCTTTTGAAGAGTGTACCTATTTAAATTATAAATTTCTGGAATATATTGAAGAGAAATGCTGGATCTTTCCCCAAATAGGAATTGTATAATTGGATCTTGTCTCCTGATTTTGTGAGAAAGTTTCAGCTGCTTTGCTTTTTGTTGGATAATCTCCAGTCTAAGAATGAATTCAGTTAAATGAAAATTCTGCAGGGGGAGGGACACTAGAGAGGGAAACTACATTTCTCTCCAAGTTAGAGATGGCCCAAAATACACAGTGTTGATCCTGTTTCAAATGTTTTAGATTTATTGTCTGGTTTTCAAGACTTTGTTTGAGCCCTTCCAGAAACAGGTGTCAGGTGAGGTGGAATCTGAATTGCACAACTTTTTGCTTGCGGTCGATGTGCCAAGTTAGCGCTGAAATTACTGCCTTAATTTTTGTATTAGTGGTAGCTACAGAAATGTGCTTCCTGCTTGAGAACAGGTAGACTGAAAAACTACTGAGCACGTGCTTTGAAAATTTTATGAATGATGAAAACTTATAGTAAAGCCAAATTGATTTATCTTTGCACTCCAGAAACAGTAGAACATAGAAATCATGTAAAAAACTGGATGTACTTTATTTGCTTCTCTGTACAGTGAAGTCAGTTAACTTGTTTTCTGGTTACATGGTGGTAGCAGAAAAGGATTGTTAATCAGACACATGAAAAATATACAGAGATTTTTCTCCTTCCTCTGAATTCCTTACTCTTGTAGTGACTGAGGTAAAAGAGAATATTTATTGAATAAGTAATTTTTTTTTCACACAAGTGTTTCCTGTTTGTGAGCAAGTTCTGTTATCCTAGAGTAACTTATATGAAACAAATTTATTTAGTTAAAGTGGGTGATAATAACAGAGTTAATATGATCGAACAGTTTCTTGCTTCCATTTCTGATATATTTTCACATGCAATTTGCTTGCTGTACTATGAGATATCATAAAGGATTACAGCAGGACAAAAACCTAGTTCCACTTATCCTTTAATTGTTTTTTTTAATGCAAAATAATGTACTCACATAAAATATCCATTTATTTATATTTGGTGCCAGAGGCTAATTCAATGAACCTGGGATGTATTATTGAAAAACAATGGTGTTCACCACACTTCTTTGCTCTGTTAGCTGTTTTTCAGATTCTTTGATGGCCACTAAGAGTTTATTAATGTTAGTAAATAATTAAGAAGGGATAATTGACTAATTTTTGCACAATGACACCAGAATGATGCTTTTTTTTTTTTTCTGAAAACATCATTGTTCTGTTTTTAATGCACTGCAGAATGTGAAGCCTGCACACCCTTATGAATCATGGATAACTCATTTGTGCCAGGGTTTCACTGACAGTGACCCAAACCCTCCTCTTGTTAAATGAAGAGGAATAAATAGATATGCTGTTTCATTCTACTAACTAAGAAGGGGGAAAAAGAAGCAATCTTTATTCTGTCTTTTCTTCTTGTCATCGTTTGTAGTATCTTCTCAGTCCCTGTAAAAGCCATTCCGTTCTATCCTCTGGGGTAAGTAATTCTTTTCACTTGGTCCCTTGTGAAGATGGAGATTGACACCTGTGCAATGGGGCTCTTGTCAGCAAGATTTGCTCTCTCCCTTGCTCCTCTTTTACACCTGATATTATGAGTTGCCGTGAACAGCAGCAAGGTGAAAAGTCCTCGCTAATGAATTATTTCCAAGGAATGAGCAAGGGTGAGGATCTGCAGGACTCCTCACCCACTCATCTTTATTTTCACCAGGAAACCAGACTGTTGTCGTTTCTTCACCTCATTTGCTCTTTGAAGAACCCTCCCGAACTCTTGTCTATTTCAGGTCCTGGAATCCATTTGCTTTGGAATTTATATTTTAATGAGACTGTTCTACTTCAGGCATTCTTCACACTTTAGCTGTTGTCCCTCATTCAAAAGCAACTCCTATAGTAGTAAAAATAACCATTCATTTCCTTTCTCCTTTTCCTATTTGGTCTTCAAACCTCCTCTCAGGATTGCTTTGGAAAACTTAGATTTTTTGCTTTTCTCCACTACTTGTGTTACAGTAACATCTGGAAACTCCAATCAAGATCAGAACACTGTGTGCAATGCTCAGAGCAAAAAAATAAAGTGTCACTTCACAGACTAAGCAGAGAAGAGACACAGAGTTAAGCAGGATACAAAGATGGCAGGAGGTGATAAAACTTCTCTAAGTATCAGTAGGAAAGCAAAGAGTAGAGCCCAACTTTTTGAATTTCTACTTGAGTCTGTCCATGAGATCACTCTGCTTCTCTAAGTAACACTATTGTGGCTGGAGAGACATGCAAACTCAAAGCAATTCAGAAAATAGAAGTCTGGCTGTGTGCAGCCACCTAACACATATACATAGATAAGATGGGCAAAAAGAGAAAAAAAGTTTGTATCTCTCTTTCTGATGTGAAATAATGCACAAAACTTATAACCTTAATCCAGAGTTATGCAGAAAGCCTCGTGTGAAGAGCACATTATGTTATGGAACCTGTGTGTTTAGTACAGACCCCTGGAAGGATGGTATTTGTATGGGTGTCTCAATTGTTTTGGTGGTGGTTCTTGAACAATTCTGGCCATCTTGGTGCAGTACTCAGTGCTTATGCAGATTTCCCATCACATGTGTTGCATTTCTTCTTGAAAAATAAATTCTCTGAAAAATATTGCTTATGGAATGGAAAGAAGTAAAACTTTGAAATAATCCTATCCAGTTAGTGGTTGTTTGTGCAGCCTGCACCTTGCATCTGAAGTGTTTCTGAGCATCCCATGGTGTACCCTCCAAAACCTGAAAGTTCAAAACATGCACTATGCATTCAGGTATCCATTAATGCATTTAATGAGTGAAGATCCTGAGAATTAGCTCAGCTGATTAGAGAATGTTGTTAATAACGCCAAGACGGTGAATTTGATCCCTGTATGGGCCATTCCCTTAAGAGCTGGACTTGATGATCCTTGTGGGTCCCTTCCCATTCAGAATATTCTGTTATTGTCTCTTTACTGAAAAGTGTAGAAAAATCTATTGATACAGGCGAAGAGAGTATTTCCTACAATTCCTTTCCAAAATTCTATGGTTTTGAGACTTAATATTCAGTTTAGGGATGGTTTGTAGTGGGGGTCCAAAAACTACACGATCCCAGTATGGGGTATAAACTGGAATAATTTATTGAATGTGAGAACACAATTTAAGGGTCTTGGGGGCAGGGCATGTTAATGAGGAGGACAAACTCTGTTAATTAGGGAGTTACACAAGTTTTACTGCAGTTTAGCCAATAGGTTAATATTTCTCTCAACCAAGATTACGTAGGGGGAAAGGGATTAAAGGGGTTTAGAAATGGTCTGATAAAATAATTTCAAAAGTCCTTTCTTGTTTCTACTGGAGCCATGCTTAATCCACAAGGTTGAACTTTCACAGGTCTTGTGAGAAGGGTCCAGCTCCTTCAGATCACAGGACTTTTGTCAGCCCTTATTGACCAAGGTTTATGGCTCTTTTCTGCAGATATTATATTTTTGGGATCCTACGGTTTGTCATTTTCACTTATGTCCAGTCATCATTAAACATATTTATCTTTCTTGCCAGCACTGAATGACAGTGTAAGATTTCATTCTGAACAAGCAACTCTGCATTCCTTTTTGCTTAAAAGAAACATAGTGCTGAACTGTTATTTCCCTGCTTTCCAGTAAAAATGTCTATAGCATTTCTCTGAATCATCTTCCTCTAAGTTTCTATAAATTTAGCATAGTAAAGAGTAAAAGTGAATTTAGTAAAGAGTAAAAAGCACATCCATAGCATTGTTTCAAAAATGTGTTCTCTATTTCAATGGCGTTTGTAGTTCAGTCTGTAACAATAATGCGTGATGCAAGGAAAATGCAAGAGTTAAAAGATGAAAGTCATTTGGTTGTAAGCAAAAAAATTCTGAGAAGTTTATTGCTTTGCTTTAATCTGTCTTATTTCATTAATGGAAGCATAGGATTTATAACAATAAATAAAAAAAGGAAATTTTTAATACATTAAAGCACAAAGTCTTTGTTAGTGGAACAAAGTAATTTCGAAGGTAAGGGAATCAGTGTACTTGTAATTAGAAGTTTTCCTGCAGTTCTGTCCATGTGGATATAAATGCCCCCATGTAGCACAAAGGGCCTTGTCAGGGAATGCCACTTCTTTCCACGCTTTCCTCAGGACTACTGTGTCAGTCTCTTCTTCTTTGCTGTGCTGACAAATTGCTTTCTGCCAATGCTGTCTCCAGAGCTTGAACAGGGCCAATATGACCAAGGAAAGGACTTTCCACATATGCTGTCAGATCTTTCCAGAGCCTTCTGTCAAGGCTTGTCTTATTCTTAAAATTCTTTATCCTTGATTCTTTCCCTTGGAGAAATACACTCTAAACATTCTCTAAAGAATTATGAGTGTCACACACCCATGCCTGATCCAAGTCCACTGAAGCCAGAGGTGGAATTTACTTTCAATTTTAAGGAGCATTGGAACATAATACATTTAGTTATTACGTTTTAAATTGATGGTTCACAGTTACTGCTTATGCTACAGTCCTGAGGTATCCAGGAATACCCAAAAACCTATGACATATTACATTACAGTTATTTCATAGAAATATATTTTATAGCGAGGTGGCTCAGAATTCTCATTTTCAATTGAAAAACACTGGAATAACTTGTGAAAATGTTTTTTCCTTAAATATTTTATGACAAAACACACTGCAATCATGAGCAAAGTCTGATGGAAAAAGTGGTAGCATAACCCAAGTCCTTGTTTTGAAAGGAGGTTTGAAATGAAGATATAATGTGAGTTTGGCTTTTCATTGTAGTTTTTGAACCTGCTTTATTTGTGTTTAAACCTTCATTTGATATCAGAGACTGGCTTTTTTAGGTTCAACACCTGCACAAATGGAAATGAAAGGCAGCGAGGAGCACCACTGGTCAAAACCATCTTGTTTTGACTCTGTCAGGTGCATGGAAAGAGAAAGAAATGTGTCCGAAGGAGAAACAAAACACAACTCAACTTACAAAAGGCAGGAAAATTATTCTGTTTAGGCTGCTGAATTTGCTACAAAAGTTTCGTAGTGACTCTGAGTGTAAAGTAGCAAAATATAATGCTTATATCTAAGGGGTGAGAAG
>NW_016690181.1:15740899-15767089 GCF_001604755.1 Lepidothrix coronata | reverse complement strand
AAAAAAAAAAAAAAAATTAAAAAAAGAGAGAAATGCTAGTTACAGAACTCTGAATATCACTTATCTCTTTTTAGAAATTTAAAATAGGAGTTTTTTTTTTTTTTATTTGAGTATTTCTCCAGGATGAAATTTGCCTGAAATATGTTATGTAGTGCAGAAATATTTGTATGAAACAAAGCCTGATCATCTTTTGAAGCAACATACTTTCAACATGCTGTTGTTCTAAGTTGGCCTCAGCTGGCTGCACCAGAAGATTTTGTCAAAATAACAAAATTTTTAAAAGACTTTGTTTTTTGTCAAGCACTAGAATTCAGAGTATTCAAATTTCTAGTTACTCAAGTTCAGTTGAGTGCTCTTGAAAACTTCATCAAATATTTTACAACCTCAATTAAAATAGAATGACTTGGAAGAAATGTTGGAGACTTTCTCTTGAATTTTTATTTTGCACTGAATTATTTTTACAACAGTTTTTACATTAAATGCTGCTTTTATAATGTAGAGTCTAGATAAATTGCTGTTTTGTCAATATGCCATGATGTACTAAATTCAGGAATTCTAAGTGGTGGGGAACTACTATCTATCTATGTATCTATATATCTTCCTTTCAAGAAGGAAATCCTAAAGGCGCAGGATCAGGCTGTCCCCATGTGCCAAAAGATGAGCCAGTGGGGAATAAGACCAGCCTGGCTGAGCAGAGAACCTTGGCTGGAATCAGGAAAAAAGGTGAGTTTATCACCTCTGGGAGAAGGGAGAGGGCAACTCAGGAGAACTACAAGGATGCCATGAGGTTATACAGGGAGAAAATTAGAAGGGCAAAAGCCCAACCAGAACGTGATCTGGCTACTGCTGTAAAAAAAAACAATTAAAAAAAGTTCCTATAAGTACATTGGCAACAAAAGGAGGGCTAAGGAGAACTTCCATCCTTTATTGCATGGGAGGGGGGGGGAAATAATGACAAAGACTGAGGAAAGGGCTTAGGTAGCTAACACTTTCTTGCCTCATTTTTTAGTAGTAAGACCAGTTGTACTTCAGGTATCCAACCCCCTGAGCTGGAGGACAGGGACAGGGAGCAGAATGAAGCCCCCATATTCCAATGGGAAGTGGTCAGCAACCTGTTACACCGCTTACACACACAAAAGTCTATGGGCCAAATGGGATCTACCCAAGGGTACTGAGCGTACTGGTAGAAGTGCTCACTGAGCCACCATTTACCAACAGATTTGGTTATATGGAGAGGTCCAAGTTGACTAGATTTTAGCCACTGTGACACCTATGTCCCAGAAGTGTTGGAAGGAAGAATATAGGGAACTACAGGCCTGTCAGCCTGACCTCTGCCCAGGAAAGTGATGGAGCAGATCATTTTCAGTGCCATCATGTGGCATGTACAGACTAAGGGGGGGATCAGGCATGGGTTCATGAAAGGCAGGTCCTACTTGACCAACCTGACCTCCTTCTATGACAAGGTGACCTGCTTGGTGGATGTGGGAAAGGCTTTAAATTTTGTCTGTCTGCCTGGACTTCAGTAAAACCTTTGACACTTTTTCTCGGTGTTCTCCTGGAGAAACTGGCTACTTAGGGCTTGGATGGATGCATTGTTCACTTGGTGAAAAACTGGCTGGCTGGTTGGGCTCAGAGAGTGATGGTTAATGGAGTTATATCCAGCTGGCAGCCAGTCACCAGTGGTGTTCCCCAAGGCTCAGTATTGAGGCCAGTCCTGCTTAAGATCTTTATCAATGACCTGAACAACGAGATTAAGGGCACCCTCAGGTCAGTTTGCAGACCACACCAAACCGGGTGGGAGCGTTAATCTGCTAGAGGATAGGAAGGCTCTACAGAGAGATTTGGAAAGGCTGGATTAATGGGCTGAGACTGACTACATGAGGTCAACAAGGCCAAGTGCTGAGTTCTGTCCGTGGGCCACAACCGTCCCAGGCAGTTCTACAGGCTGGGGACAGAGTGTTTGGAAACTGGCCTGGTAGAAAAGGACCTGGGGGGTGCTGGTTGACAGCAGCTGAGCACAAGCCAGTGATGTGACCAAGTGGCCAAGAAGGCCAGTGGCATCCTGGCTTGGATCAGCAAGAGTGTGGCCAGCAGGACCAGGACAGTGATTGTCCCCCTGGACTTGGCACTGGTGAGGCTGAACCTTGAGTCCTGTGTTCAGTTCTGGGTCCCTCACTGCAAGAAAGACATTGAGATGCTGGAACATGTCCAGTGAAGGGTAACGGAACTCATGAGGGGTTTGGAGCACAGGTCCTATGAGGAGCAACTGAGGGAGTTGGGGATTTTAAGCCTGGAGAAAAGGAGATTAAAGGGAGATCTTATTGTTCTCTGCAACTGCCTGAAAGGTGGCTGTAGCAAGGTGGGGGTCAGTCTCCTGTCCCAAGTAACTGGTGATAGAATAAGAGAAAATGGCCTCAAATGGCCCCAGGGGAGGTTTAGATTTGAAATTAAGGAAGATTTCTTCACTGAAAGGGTTATCAAGCATTAGAATGGAGTCTCCGGGGGAAGTGGTGGAGTCACCATCCCTGGAGGTATTTAAAAGCCGTGTAGATGTAGCACTTAGTGACATGGTTTGGTAGTGGACCTGGCAGTGTTGGGTTAATGGTTGGACTTCATGATGTTAGAGGCTTTTTCCAACCTAAATGTCAGGGTCTCTGCCAGTTGACCAGATACTGTTGCTCAGTTAAACAGAACTGTGGAGAATCACACCAGCAAGGTCTCTTATGCTTGAACCAATCCTGCTTAATGTGTTGAACAACCTGAAAAATGGTTATAATAGCAGGACAACACAATAATGTAAAATGCTAAATGAAACTATATGTTAATGAACATAAAGTAGTGCATGTGAGAAGGGAAAGGGAACTGATGAAAAATTTCATTCTATGTATAGAGTAGAAAACTCTATGTATTATCACTCATGGAAAAGATTCTGAAATCAAAGTAGATTTTTGGTAAGGTAAAAAGGTAAAAATCAAAGAGCCCTCTGGAAAACACTTTAGTAAAAGGGAAATTTAATTTAAGAATTGTTGGAAAATAGGGGCAGTGCAGAAAATGTGTTTCAAATGTATAAATCTATAATTTGTCTGAATATTGTATTTGTCCTGTCCTTGCCATCACATCTTAGGACACAGGGATACTGGAAATGACTTTTTGAAAAGGTGGGGAGAGTAAACAAATGATCAGAGGAGTAGAAAAATGTCTGTATGGTGATTGACTACATAGACTGAGTTTCTCTACCTTGGAAATAAAATAACCTAGAGAAGATAAGGTGGAGCAAATGAAAAAATGAATTGCATGAAGAAAGTGAGTGCAGAACTGTCATTTCAGTATCTCTTAAAATATAAGAACTAAAGAATTTGTGTTTATATGTCCAAGCAAGTTTAAAACAAAGAGTAAGAAACACTTTTTCATACAAAAAATAAACAATGTGAGACGCTGCCACTAGATGCTGCCAAGGCCAAAAGTTTAACCGAGTTCAAAAAGGGATTAATGGCTACTTTTGTTTCATGAATTGTAAAAACATCCTGCTCAGACACAACTTCTGGCTGAGGAAGTATCTAAACCACTAATTGCCAGAAGATGGGAAGGAGGGGTTGCTAAGCTCTTGCCACAGTTCTTATAATCTTTCCTTATGCATCTCCTAATGGGCGTGTTGGGACCAGGATAATGGGCTAGACAGATTGTGTTGTTTTGTTTCTTTTTTTTTGGTCTGACCTATTATGGTTCTTTTTATTTTGTAGGTGTAGGGTTTTTTTTTTCAGTAATAGGGAGACAAAATGGAAATTTTCAACTTGTTTTTTGAGTTCAGTAAATGCTGTCTGGAATAAGATTCTTAATAGGTAATTATGAATGATCACACTTTTTGCTTTTCTTATTTTAAAATATAAAAAATTAGTCCAAAAATTAATCTGTTAGGAAGTTTTTCTCTAAATATAGGGAGATGTGGATGAAGGTGAATCATTTATATATGTCATTTGAGTGATAATACTGTATGTCTAATTTAAAGACTAATGTATCAGAAAAGCTGAGATAGTAAGCACAGGGGGAGTTTTCTGTGGCCCTTCTCAGAAAGGATGTGAAGGGTGTTATTTTTGCTATTGTTGTCAGTTAAGGAATACTAAGTTTCAGTGAAAGAATATCCTAAATTCTACAGTTGTACTTGCAAAAATTAATAGGAACAGAAGCCAACAAGGAGAGTTTCTTTAACATTTGTACCTTTTTTTTTTTTTTTTTACAGCTCTATAATCTTTTTTTCTCCTCAGATTGAATTTTGGCTTTTGGGACCAGAGGAAATATGAATGATTTTTTGTTGTTGGGTTTTTTTTTCCTTCACTAAGCTTCTTTTCTAGTTTTTTTTATGTGAATTTATAATATAGAAGTTTATTTCTATTTACTAAGCAGAGCTTTAATCAATTATCATAGTGCACTTTAGAAATGAAAGATACATTACTCTGTGTCAAATGAGTTTATCCTGATCCGCACGCAAACTATGCACAACATTATAAATCATGGTCTCAAACTTCTAAAGTTGTTGGTTTTGTTTATTAGGAAACCTTGCTTCAGATCCAAAAAGGCAATAAGAAAGCATGAAGAAAGTGGGCCTCAATTGATCATGAAATGCAATTACACAATATTCAAAGCTGAGTGAAATAAAGACGTTAAATAGCAGCAGCCCGTAAAGTTTAAAATTAAAAGTAGTTTCATCAAATGCAGTGAAAAGGGAGATTGGATCAATGAAACTGATCTCTTGTATCTTGTTTGCTGTCAATTTACATGAAATGATACTTGAGGTCTGCTCCTTTTCATATGTGCGTAAATACATTTTGTTTATTTATGGAATATTACTGGAGTGGTCTGGCAGGAGATTTCTTGAGTTCAGTGTATAAATGGAAGCAAAAGACTGAAAAAGCCTTCCATCTGGTCATCCTTAGCCTCGCTAATGTAATTCCAGATTTTGTTCTAACAGTAAAATTTAATATAACAACACAACTTTACTATTGTGTTGCTGAGTTGCAATGAATCAGTATCTGAATTAAATGAATGGGAACTATAATAAAAACATCTTTTTTGTCCTATCTGGTATAGTATTATTTAAAACTGTAGCTTGTATCCAGAAGGTAGACAGCAATCCACTACTTTGTCAGATTATCTGTAGGATACCAATAGAAACTTGAAAAAAAATTAAATTCATTTTCTCTTGCTTTTTCTGAATCTAATTTGTCCTTTACCTTTTATCTTCAACTCTTTGGAAACCCTTAGTATGGTTGGAGTGAGGATTAAGGTATTTTTATTAGGGTCTGGGCACCTTTATATAAGAAAAAAAGGCACCTCCATCTCAAGGCTCTGGGGAACTTGTGATCCCTCACAAAGATGAGCTCAGAACAGCTCAGTACAGCTTCTGCATTGGGTACCATGTTTTACTAGCTGGAGGGTGCAAGGGCATGAAATGCAGGCTCATTGCCCTTGTGTCAGGGAGTACTTATCAGGGAGTTTTTCAGCCTTGCTGGTTCACATCATATTTGTTGTAGTGCAAAAATGTGGTTTGGAAGTTAGATGTGCAAATTGTACAGAGCAATGAGAAATAAGGGGTAAGGTACAGATCTGCTGAGGAAGTAGAATCCAGCTGAGATTTAAGGGATTACGATATGGCAGAAACAGATGTTGCTGACAGTATTGTTGACTTGTCTTGGTTTGGCTGTGTAAGTTTGTCTGGAAGGGCTTTGGAGAGATGCTGCAAGGTAAAACTATGTTAAGCACTTAATAGGCAAAGTGTCTAGATAAACCTGACAATCCATAAACAACAAGCAAACATACTCATAACTTTGTTCCTTCTCCATGTTAAACGTACATCTGAATGTACAAAAACTTTTTCCCTAAAAAGCGTAGTCTAAACTTCTGTTTACTACTGATTTTTCAGAAATAATTTTATAGCAGGGAATGTGATGTAAAGGTGATTAGAAAACCAGAACCTGTATTTGGAATGAAAAGCTAAACATGTTGCTGTGTTACTACAAGCCAATTGTTTGTTCAATTTTTTTTGCCTTTTGTCAGTCAATTGTAAGCTAGTAATGGATACAGCTGTATGGTGTTGCTGGTGGTTATTCTAAGTTTTTTTTTTGCTTTACCTCATTCTTTCCTCTCTTTCTCTGCCTTCTAGCATGCATTTAATCCAGGTGGACTCTGTTCAGCGTTGGATGGAAGATTTGAAGTTGATGACAGACTGTGAATGTATGTGTATTCTCCAGTCCAAGCCCATCAGCATTGAGAAGGATGAACAAAATGAACTTATGCTTTCCTCACAGTATAGCACTTGTGATAACTTGCAGCTTCTATTAAAGAGAGCTTGGATCATAAGCACAGAATTGACAAGGATTGCTCAGAAGCTGGAGAAGAATAGGTGGCAGAGAGTCCACAGCATGACAGTAAGAGTCAACTGCCATGTGCGTTCGATGATAAATGAGTACAATACGTTCACCAGGAATCCTTCAGAAGAAATGCACCAGGTATGATGCCTTATCTGATGTCATGTTTCTCTTATTTTTTGTTTATTATTATTGTTATTATTATTATTATTACTTGCTTTAAACAATCTGTAAGAAATCCTTATATACTGATACTGGTCCCTGGTTTAAGACTTTCTAATGTCTTTTTGGTGATGGACATTTTATTGAATTATTTTGGATCCTATTTTATAGGTTTGATTCTGAATTTTATTAATGACTAATTGTGTTGAAAAATGTTTTGCTTTTGAACACTACAGGACTAAAGTATTTCAATACCCCATCTGTGAGTTCCTTTGCATTTCCAACACAGAAAATGCTACTTTTTTGTAAACTTCAGTTTTATCTCTACCTGTTTTATTCAGAAAAATAGATAAAGAAAGTTCATGTGAAATATTTTGTTTCTGGAGGTTTTTCAGTTAATAAAAAAGTATTATTTATTTTTTTAAAGAAATTATGTATATGGATATTGCTTTAAAACCACTTTCTCTTTCTTTCTCTACAGTTTGAAAAACTTTTGATAGACAAGTGTTCAGAATTTACAGCATTCACAGAAAGGTAAAAAATTTTGTAGTTGGAATATTAATTTTGCTGTTTTATTATGTTGTGGAATTTGTAATAAGAAGCACAAATCCACTAAGACCCTCAGTTGTTTGAAATAGGCCCCTGTAGCTCTGCAAGGCTTTCTTTTCTTTGTGGTGGGTGAAGTGAGTTGCTTTTATCTAAACTGTATCCTTATGAAAAATGGGATCTGCTGCTGCACAAAAAGCCTGGCATAGATGCAAAGCTTCATGCAAGTGGATTTTTCGGGACTTACAGACATAATCAAGGGAGAAAGTCTGACTCTAAGGATGTCAGCGACAAAGTGCCCTTCCAGTTCTGTGGAGCCAAGATTTCAGTTGGCGTGAAAACCTAGTATACACATATCCATGTATGTACTATTAAATCAAACCAAAATAAATACACAGTCCTTTAAATTGTAGTTGTAGGTTTGCTCATCTCCCTGCACTCTGGAATGCTGAGAGTAGAAGATAAGAATCTCTATAATTCTTCTCATGGTATCTCCACTTCTGAAGTTAACCAATCCCTTCAGCACAGTTCAATCACTGTTTTTTGATTTACTTTTAATACTATGCAAGTTATTTTGCTTTGGGGGAAGACACCATCTAGATATCAGGAAATAACATTTTTTTGAGCACTATTTCTTTTTCCCAAACCCACACAACTCAGAATTTATATTCTACTATGAGACACACAGATTTAATGAGAGCTCTGATCTCAAAGTGTCTGCCCCAAATCAGCCATCCCCCTCCTTGTCTTTTTAACAAAAATTTGATATAGGTGGGTGACAGACAGGTAAAGCTGAAAAGGTTTACCTGTGCAGGTAAAGAGACTAATCAGCCAAACTGTATCTTCCATTACAGTGGCCTGTCTTGGCAGAATATGTTTTAGCAATTCAAATGAATGTATTTCTGTGAGGAAATATTAGTTATTTCATTTGATTTGTATAAAGTTTTCCATCTTTATCTCATTTCTTTAATTATAACCAAACATGATTGGTTACAGGATAGTTATGCTAATTCTGTAAAGCTGCTTTATGTAATCTTTCTGCATAGATGGACAAATTTTACTTTTGAGTATGCTTTTTAACTCATCTGGACACACATTCGTTTCTGCATCCTTATTCTGCTATCATTAAACTATGGCAAAAAAGGTAAAGAAATGAAAATTGTGGAAAGCCCTTCTTTGATTACGAAAGATGGATGGATGTGCACAGCTGCAGTTGAAATGCAAACATCTGAGAGTGACTGAAACTATCAGCACAAGTGGAAAAGAGCAGAGTTACACTATACAAACACACAGCATCTGCAGCAAAATTTGGCCTGCAGTTTGTGAAGTTGTTATACCAAAATTATTCAGTAATGTCCACTATTGTTTTTTCATGGTATACTTACTGTGTGCAGACAAAGCTTTGATTAAAGTCTGGAATGATGCTAATGACACAAAGACATTTTCCTTTCCTGAATTCCCATTATATCCCCATTATGAACACAGGCCTCACCTCTGACAATGAGGTCTGTTGCATCTTTTTTTCCTTCACCTCTTTCCTTTCTCTTTCTTTTCAGGTGCATACAGACTGAAGATGAAGAGATACTGAAGTCTATGAAATCTTGTATTAATGAAACACTCACCACCGTTGCCCAGTATTTTGGCCAGTTGATAGAGCTGGTTTTAACACATGAGGCACAGGTGAGTTTATATAAAAAAAAAAAGGTATTCCAAAATGATTGAATCTTGAGGGAGACCATCCACTGGTGACCCAAGGTCAGATTGGATGGGGCTCTGAGCAAACTGATCCTAGTGAAAGGTATCCCTGCTCATAGCATGGGGTGGAACTAGGTGTTCTCTAAGGCCCCTTGAAACCCAAGCCATTCTGTGATTAAGAGGAGGATTAGAATTACAACTCCCAGTTTTCAACAAACCCATGATCGGTAATTCAAATATGTTGCAATGAGATTTAGGTGATTGTATTCTCAAATTCTCCAATAAACTCAAATCCCAGACAAAATTATCTTGTGGCTTACCATGTTGCTTACTTTTCCTCATGTCTCTCCTTTCTTACAAGCTAACTTCTGGACAATGTCTTGCCAATAAGGTCTTTGGAAACTCCTTCTCTTCTTTTCATAGAGACACTGCTTTCCTTTGGAAACCTTGGAAAAAAATTATCTCCTGCTCTCAGTAATTCTCATTAAAAGCTGAACTTCTAAAAATGTGTATATATAGCAAGTATATTATTGTAGCACACATTTTAAACAGTGCATGTTTTAGACTCCAGGAAGTAGTGATAAAATATAGTGTTGTGTACAGGTTATGCATTGTCCAGAGAGGTTGTTGACTCTTCTTTTCTGGAGATATTCAAGAGCTGCCTGAACACAATCCTAAGTAATGTGCTAGGGAATCCTACTTGAGCTGGGAAGTTGGGCTAGATGACTTCCAGTGTCCCTTCCAACCTTACCCATGCTGAAATTCCGATTCTGTGAAATACGCTGAGTAATTAGTCTGAGATTGCAAATGCATTAATTCTTTTTCCACTAGACCATTCTTGAAATAGTAGCAACCTGCAAGCCAAACCAATCTATCATGACTTATACTGTTTTCTTTCTTGAGATCTCGGTAAAAATCCCTTTGTTCCCCATTTATGCCCAATTAATTTGTCCATGTTTTAGAGGAGATGTTAGGCTGAAATTTTTTTGTTGTCCCTGCAGAAAAAGAGGACAGGAGAGGCTTAGTGAACATGAAATAATTAATTAGTATTTACTAGAGTGCTAAAACAAAATTAGTGTGTGGTATTGGTTAAATTCTAACATACCTTGATGCGTTAAGATGTCAAAACAAGTGATTCTTTCAGAAACATCCCTTCTAGTTTTAGAAGATGATTACTAGTAGGTGAGAATCTCCAAAATACATTTGCAGAATTGCAGTCCAATTAACAAGCTACTCGCTAATGTGCTTTGGTTAAGAATTATGAGAACCATATGAAATGCCACATGTGAGTTGAGGTGTGTAAATAACTTTGCATATTCCAAATTCGCTGAGTAGGTGGTTGTTGTTTCAGTGCTTAGGTTTTTCAATCTGAAGAACAGTTATTCACTGCTGATATTTCTGTCTTTGGGCATCTCAGCATCTGCATGAAATCCCAGTCCCTTTTTCTTCTAAGGGAGTGGAATTATTACTCCACATCATCTCATTTGTATTTGTGGGGCTGAAGGACTTGGATTAGAACTTGTTAATAAAAATAATTTTAAGAACAGTTTTCTGAACCATTCAACCAGCCTATGTTTCCACTTCTACCATAAAAACACATTGTCTGTGGGTAGTTTGTGCTCTGAATCAGACTAAGTGACTGTGTGAGAGGTCAGAACTTTCAACTTGCATTGTGTAAAGAGCTTTCTTTTCTAATCAGTGTATCAGGATTTTATTCAGCATAGGTTCATATCCAAGTGTGAACTGTTAAACTGTATTTTTTGTGGAACATTTTTCTAATGCTAAAGGTGAAAGAACAGAGCCTCTTAAAGGGAAGGTAATTGAATTTTGTATAAATAACAGTATAAAATGTGGTATGCTTCCTTGCTCTTCTTTTAAAGTTGGATAAAAATGCTTACCTTCTTCCTCCCAGCAAATATAATTAGTTCTTCCTCTAATGATTCTATTTTGTTTCAGAAAGAGTAAAATGAAATAAACTTCTCTATGGAGCTGCAGTGACACAAATGCAAAAGCAATATAATTATTTATGAAGATAAAAATATCTAATCCATTTCATACATTGGAGAAAACCCCCTATATTTCTTTATGAGAACTCCCCGTATTGATCAATGACATTTTCTGTGTAGTCTGAGAATAGTGATGAACCCAGAGGCTTAGAGAGTAGTGTAAGAAAAGGTATAGCAATATTCCTTATAAATAAGGTGGCAACCTTGTGATCAGCTTTTACACTAAGCTAAATTACTTGTCTTCTGAAAATTTCAGGCAAAACCCAATAATAATTTACTAAATATCTGAAGAGTTCTTTGCTGAATTCTCAGACATGAGCCCATTTTCTTACCCTGTAAATATTTATTTTTAAAATATCACTATTCTTGGTTACACCTATTCAAATGCAGTGATAAATGAGTTAGTGCTACCAGTTTGACTTGTCCAACTTTTCTTTCCTTTTTCTGGGTGAGAAGCACGATGATTAAAGAACTAGGCTGTATACTCCATCTTGTCTTTAAATACAGAATAATAAAATAGAATCATAGAATCTTCAAGTTTCGAAAAGACCTCCAAGACCAGTGATCTAACTCAAATGCCTTTAATTGGAAGTAAGTTATGTTTATTATGTTATGTCACACAGAACGTGCTGAGACAAATAGAGCTGTCAGACAGTGTGCACGTCACCGAGTCGGCGATTAGCAGTTTGTTCAGCCTTACCCAGGAAGGTGCCCATCTGTGCCGTATCATAGCTAAGGTAAGGGCATATATGGAGTGATCCAAAGAGAAATGGTAGTACAAGCAAGTTATTTTACTTAACACAGTAGTGGTTGCAAGTTTTGAAATGTACAGTGCAAGATGAAATTATGTATTTCAGGAGACTAATAGTCTAGGTTAAAGAACAACAAAGTTTACTCTGAGAAAGTATTTTTTTTTTCTTCTTTTGCTGCTTTTGCAAGTCTTACTTTGCAGATTTTACCACCACAACCATCCAATAAGAATTTTTTTTTTAAGAGGGCCACAGCCCCCCAGTCTTTAGTTAAATAAAGCTCAATACCTGTGCAAACATCTTCAGCAGGATGGCAATCTTCAACAGGCTTCTGAGCATTGCTTCAGTTACAGTTGTCTCTATATCACCTGAGGTATTCATCATTTGGGAACTTTTTTAATGTCTCTCCTGATAGTACTTTTTAAGTACCAGCCATGTAAGTAGAGAGAAACTTTACAATTGGCCATGCACATGGCTGACTATGCAGAGAAACAAAGACCTCTTCAGCTGTGTGTACAGAGGATGTTAGAGATATTATCAAAGATGTAAATTTAGAAATATTTTGCATGTGTTATTATCCTTTAACGAAATAATGTAATTGCAACTGCTTCTGTCAGTTTGTGTTCTTTTTTACTGAATACTTGGTGCTAACTTTTGGTACAAATGAATCATTCTGCCAAAATCAATGATATTGGAAATCCCTGAAGAGTTTGCACCTTTGAGGACACTTGGAACTTGAAAAGTGAGAAAGGTAGGACATTGTGTGATGCTGAGGATAGGATAATCACAACAGGGTGTGTAGAAAAAAGAAAACCTCCCTCCTTAAACTTCTGCTTATGTAGTGGTGTACTAATTCCTTGTCCTACTCAGAGATGAGGTTGAACAGCAACATTTGATTAATTTGACTTCTGATGTGCCTTTAGATGGATATTTACACTATAAAAGGTACTACTCTGTTCTGAAGGCTGAGGTAAGCTCGGAAATGTGTAGTGGATTCTGGCAACAGCCTGAGAGGTTTAATTTTTTATAAATTGGTATTTGAGCTCCACTCAGTGGTACCCAAAAACAATGTTAAAATGTTGAGTACTGAGGAACTGCAGAAGTAGCAAACTAATGAAAATTGATGTTGTACTTTTTACAATTTTGTGACTTCCATAACAGTTTAATTTAGCAGAAGTGAAGTCTCACCTTCCATAAATTACTCAACTAACATATTGCTGAAACCTGGATGTGTCACAGGTTTATAGCTGAGGAAATGCATCCCCTTACGCAGAGAATCCTGAGTGGTGTTTGGTTGCCAAATTACAGCTGTGATTGAATCACCTGTCCTGTGTGTCTGTCTCCCCTGAGCACTGCGAAATGCATTTGTCCTGACTCACCCTCATCCTTCGCCCCCTGTATTTCCAAATTCAGCCACTTGAATAGTTAGCTGGAACAGTAAAAATGCAAGGTGATTTGAAAAAAAATAAACTAAAAAAAAAATCTGAAATTGCGTTCACTCATTATGAGGGTGAGAAAGGATTAAAGTCGTGCAAAGATCTCAAAACCTTCCACAGATACTGTAGTTCCCTTGAGAACTGTCATATTATCCTGGGTAAAAACTAGCCAGAGAAGTGGAATATTTGTTCACCGTGAAAGCAAAACTCAACAAATTTGTTCATGTAACCTTGAAGTCTTACTCTCCATGACAAAGTGTGATCTTGTGGCACACTGTTGTAAGGTTTTTTTCCTGCCCTAAGCTATAAATTACAACTCTCAAGTACACCAAAAACTCTAACATGCAAAAAAAGACCCACGATAGTATTGTAATGCTACGATATTACAGGAACTGATTTCTCTTTACATTTTGGTAAGGCTTTCAGTCTTCTCCCTCCTTCTCCCTCATACCCTGCCAGTATTTTACAGAAATTAAAAAAGGCTTTGAAATGTTCCCCTCTATGCTGAAGCGTCACCTATAATTTTATTTCACCTGGAGGTATTTTTTGACGCTTTTTTTCAGCATGTGACTTTGTAATCTGCCATGAAAAAATCACGTTGCTGACTCACCCTGGCAGCCAGCTAGTAGTTCTCACTAGCTGTCAGAGGCATAAAGCCAGAGGTCTCTAACATAAATAAGTAGTAACAAGGACGTAATAAGAAAATTAGCATTACTTGGAGCAAACAGCTTATACATAGATTTGGCTTTTTTAACAACCAGAAAGGAGAATTAGTAAAAATCTGTTCCAGAGTTGTAATAAATAAATGCTGGGCTATATAGTTATAAAGAAAAAAGTCTTTTTTGAAAATCCATTTTACCAATGATAGGGTCCATTACCAACTCTAATGAACTGGATGCTTCAATAATAGTCTTGTAAAAGAGAAAAAAGTGAAAATGAAGATAGTCATACCTGCCTATCACTCCTTTTGGAGAATGCTTGACTGATTTCCTTGTGACTGCACAGCAGCTCACTTGCTTTGAGAAGCTTCTAATGCATCTTACCTTACCTTTGTACTTCAGTTCCTTTTCTAGCAAGTATTTACTATGAAGGTCTCTTTGGAGATCTTCTATCAAGATAATTACAACTGTTTTCAAAGGCTTGATGAGAATTTATTGCATTTTGAGTCATTTCGGGCTGAAACTGCAAACTATTCCCTTAGAATTAGATGCCTTTTCCTTTCTCTCTTTACTCACTCAATTCACTATGCAAAGTGGGGCTTTTCATACACGTGACCTTTCACATACTGTTGGTGATTGTGTTCCAGGTGATTTTATCTACTGCTAGCCCTTCTGAACAGCATCCCAAGGATATCCCCAAAAACTGAATTCCTATTAATCCCATATACGAAAGGAGTAGGTCATCAGGTAGTAAAGCAAGTGCCTCTCTCTTCTTCCCTGCTTCAGAGTCTGTGAAGCCTGTCCCAAATGAAAGTTGAGTTACAGTAAGAACAGCATTTCATGTGTTGTTTGGTCAAAAACTGGAAATGCCAAAAAGTCTGCAAAGGATAAATAAAAGCATACTTTATATATATTGGGAACTTTTGGAAAAGTGCAGGTTGATCCCCAAAGCAAGCAAAACTCAGTACTGTTATGTGCCTTTGTCTGAATGGTACTGTTTACCCATTTGGCCAATCTATGTATATCCCTGTCAGATGGAATAGTTTGACATCATTGCAAAAGATACAGGGGATGAAGCTTAAAAAAGTTGAATAAATTCTGAGAAACGCTCTCATCCCAGTGAGGGGATTGATTTTGACAAGCCACAGAATCAGGCTCAGTATTTTCTACCTATCCTATATTTCATTTACAGACCTCTAGGTTCATTACTCATGATCAATATTTTACAGCTTGGTAATGGCACGCAAGGCACAAAATAAACAGTTTAGATCTCCTCCTGATGAATGCAGTGATAAATCACTTCCTGTCCATCAAAGGGAAAAGTAGGGCACCCATTTGTCACACAGAAGGCTTGAAGCAAATGTGCCAACATCGCTTGAGTTTTACTAGTATTGTCCATAAACTTCTACTTATTATGACTGCAGCAAAGATTAGGATCATCTCTGATTCCGCAGAACTGCGGGAAATTTCAAATCGATAATGAAATTTAAAAAAAACTCTAACAAAACCATTACCTTTGGCTTGGGGGTGACACTGTAACAGCTTTTTTCCCCTATATTTTTTACAGATAATTTAGTTACTGCTTAGGTGAAATACCAGTATCCTTTTGTGGAAGGAAAAATATAACGGAACCTTTTTTTTTTTAGTGTACTGCCTCTTTTTTAATTTAAAGACTCAAAAATATCTTTCTGCAATAGGCTATATATAACAGTGTTAGATATAAAATAACTCATACAGATACATGAGCACTTCTTACAATTCCAGAAATAAGTTTTACTTTTAGCAAACTTCTGTAAGCTTAGTGTTTTCACTGATGTCAAAGAAATTCCATATGCATATGTAAAGACATGATATAAAACTTCCATCTGAAAAATATATTGAAGTATTAATTTTCTCTAATTCTATATAAATTGGTATAAACTTTTTTTAGACTGAATAGAGGTCTTTGCTTGCTCTATTATTCTTTATTGTATTCAAGTAGGACTAGCACAAAAATATAGAATTCTGAAAATGAGTGGAGTCTGAATTGTAGCCTGGAGATTTTAAGTCAGTACAATTTGTTGAGCTTTCAAATAATACAAATGGTGGAGGAAGAAAAAAAATATTATTTCTATTAATCTAAAAAAAAATTAAACAAAGGCTACAGAAACAGACTTAAGAAGAAGGGTGTATTTTATAGTTGATCTATGATTTCAACTATTTTTAATTTACTACTGTGATCTGAATACTTTAGTGTGAGATCTTTGTCTGTAATCGATATTTGAAATGCTTTTCTCTCCATTATGTGTCTGCTCTTGCATAATATAAGACATCTGTAGTCTACTTGATAGCAGAGCATTTTGAAGTGAAAAATAATTTAAAAAATCCCCACCACATGAAGTGCATATGTTGTTGGTACTTACTTATATCTTTCCATTTGTTATATGAACTTTGCTAACACAAACTGTACTGGAAATGTTTAAGGATAACTAATATATACCCAAGTCTGTATCATTATTGTTACATTTAAAGAAAAATGCTTAGTAATGCAAATTTTATCCATTAGAGGATGAAGACAGGAATTGTCTGTATAGAACTTGAAACAAATATCTACCTTATTTTTAGTAGCTCTTCAACCACATGACCTTCTCGTTCAAATTTTTAGCATTAAGTAAATATTGTGTGGAGTTCAGAAATATAGAGGAATGGGAAATATATGCTAACAAAAATCTGCTTTATACTAATAGAATATGGCTGAACTATCACTTAAATGTCACTCTAATTGCCACCTATTGATAATTTTTTGTAATTTTCACATGAATGTCAAGTTTAATTTAAATGGAGCTTGTAATTGGTAAAAGTCAATCACTTAAGCACACCTCCTACTGAGATTATATTACTTTTTCATCACTTAGTGTACAAGCATTAATCAACTTGAGTTCTCTGTGTGAGCTTAACATCACTTTGGTGTTGTTATAGTAATTTGGATAAATTACTAAAGGAATCTGCCCCCCAGCCTATTCTTGGTTAAATACTAAGGAAACATTCAGTGCTGCTCTTCTGATTTTTGTTTTTCCCCTGCAGGAAGGAGGTGTAGTCACTCTCTTTAAGATCTGTCGCCAGGATTGTTTCAGATGTCTTTATCCCCAGACACTGAGAACCTTGGCATCAATTTGCTGCGTAGAGGAAGGGATGCACCAGCTGGAAAAGGTAGGCACTTCAGTATTCTTTACTGACTGCATCATAAAACAGAGAAGTGCTGTCTTTAATCTCTTCTAGGAATTGATAATATGGTGGTGTTTGATACTGATGATGCTCCACACTATGCTCACCTCTTCTGTGCTGAAAACATCTTTGCCCTTTACAAAATTGGCTGCAGCAGTAGCATTATTCTATTATCCTTTCACAAATAAGGTTCCTAAGTGGGGATAATTTTTGTAAAACAGATAAACATGTTAGTGATTATGTCAAAAAAGCTAGAGAAATTACAATTTGTGGACTCTCTGAAGTGTTTTTTTAGAAACTCCATTGTTTCACATAATCCTTAAAGGAGGGAAAGCTTTATACCTCTAAATCCTTTCGTGATGCTCTGGTAGGGCAGCTGCTTGTGGTACTGAAGCAACTTGTGAGAGTTATAATTACACACAAAGAAGTGGGACAGATATAATTCTTAGTCAAGCAAAAAATGTGTCTGCTAATCGGCAGCAGGTCTCACGAAAGCCAATTTTAACTGGGATGACCAACGTCAAAACATTATCCAGATAAAATTATATCAACAGTTTAGGCTCCATTCCTTTCTCACTCTCGCTACATACTGCTATGTTTTGGAAAATGAACACTTCTGGTCACTAAATTATGATCTCATCCTTTGTATTTCATAAAACAGTCATCTTCCACAGCTGAATAATGGCCTCTTCAAGTTAATGATAAATGATTTCAGTGCCACTTTACATTGACGTATCTTGTAATTTACTGCCCCAAATTCAAGCAAACTGTGACAGAATATCTGAAGCAAAAAGCAAGTCTCTGAGCTTACAGTAAATGAAGATGACTTAAATTTTTCTTGACATAATGCTGTTTCAGACTGACACCAGAATCAGTCTAAAAGGATCTTTCATTATGTCCACTATAATAGAGGAATTAATAGAGTTAGAAATAAAAAAGATTGATTTATCTCACCTGGTCCAGTTCCTGGCAGCGTCAACATGTGTTTAATGTGGCCCATATCAAAGCTGATGAAACAGGAATACTAGAAAAAGTGATAACTTTCAAGATCTTTCTTTAATCTACTTTAATGTTGGTCACAAGTTAAATTTATCAGGGTAAGCTTTACCACAATCAGGATTGGAGCAGGGTTTAAAGGATTTCTAACTGAAATCCCCACCTTCAAGTACCTTCAATTCTTAAATCACCTCTTGGCAAAACTTAAGTCTGCAACATGAGGGCCTGGACATTAATCCTGTTCACCTGACTGAACAGACAGGTTTATGAAAGGAGAGTTGGTTATCACACTGTCAACTTCTTTGCCCAAAACTGTGTTACTGAAGATCTGTATGTTATATGGGTCCAGTACACAGTACGGTAGGTTATGTGGCCTGGGTTTCTGTTGGGTGAGAATGTGTGATTTCATATGTCAAAAGAAACAAAGACATTTTTTTCTCTGCGAGGAGGTTAATGTGTCTCCAAGTGCTCATGGATGTTAACACAGGCCATGTCAACCATATGTCATCTGTAAATAATCTATCAGAATGTGACAGCCCAGGTTTGCCAATTCAGATTGCTGAGAAATGATAGTAATCAAGAAGGTTTTACTACTCTTTGTATTCTCTTTTCATCCTTTTTGTACGTTTATTTAGATGCAACAAGGTATTCTGACACAGGGAATCAATGGAAAGTGCATGTTTCGGATGACCAGTATATTGATGGAAACAATACACCAGTTTTTTATATTGTCTTACTTAAAAAAGAGAGGTTTATTTCTTCCAAAATTTGAAGTACTCTTTCAAAGAAAAAAAAAGAGGATTAACAGTATTAGTACTATCAGTGAACAGTATTATCATTACAAAAGTTAGCATAGGACTTTTTATTTGTCAGAAAGAGTGGTTTCTATTATCCAACTGAGTACTGGGTGCTAGTGAAGCATTTAATTTGCTCTAATGTGAATATCATTATGCCACCTAGTGCATTAAAACATCAGTGCAATTTGAATTTGATTTTTAATGACACACTCCATACAAAAAAAAAAAGGCTTGGACTCCAAAAGATTCAGATTAGGCAAATCAAGGTAAAAAAACCCACCAAAACCACACAAGCCCTCCCTCCTCTATTTTTCAATTAGAATTTACAGCCGTTAAAGTGCTTAGAAGACCACTTAAAAGAAAGCATCAAGAGCTATAATTTCTAATGAAACATTTATCTGAGAGGTGAACTAAAACGGGGTAGTATACTTTCTGCAGTAATTGCAGTGCTTAATTACTAAAGACATCAGGAATATTGTTTATTTATCCACTGCTCTTTGATCTTGCCAATTCAGTGGCAAAAACATGCATTAATGTAGGTGTTATTTAGAAAATGAGCAAGGAAGTCCGCAGTTCACAGGAAGCAATCCAAGTAGAGAGTATCTTAACTTTTTAACATCTATCTTTAGATACACCTGAGTATTTAACTTTCTTTATATTTATATTTCTTTATACTTGGTGCAAATTTAATGTGAATGGGTTTGTTGCGTTTGCACCATTTGTCTTGAATTGTTTTTTGGATTATAATATGGAAATACTGTTCTCATATACTAATAAAGGAAAGTAACACAATGTAAAAAATTACCTATTATAAACAAAAATATTTCTTTCCATTTAAAAAAAAAACAAACTTGCTCTTCCCATTCACATATATTTAAATATATCACACTTGAAAAAGCCAAAACCATTATTACATTTTTATCATCTTGATAAACAAACTGATCTTTGCTATAATTGCACTGACAAGGTAGTTGTTGCAATGATTTTTTTTTTTTCCTCGCTTAGGTGAGTCTAATTGGCTGTGTGTACAATAAAGCAGAATCAGTAGGTTAAAATGCTAGTTTAGAATAGTTGTTATTTCACTTGCAAGTACTTTACTGAATTTTGAAAAAGTACTGTTACTTTGTTGTATGTTGAACTATAGAGCTCCAGGAACTCAACAGTAACAAATTAGTCAGGCAATTAAAGTAGAAAAATAGTGAAGAAATAGCTCATTTCGTGACTGGGGACCGTGTACATAAACGTTCTATGTAAGCTGTTCTTGATAAGTGGTAATTTTGGTGCTTCAAGCTGCTTGCAGATGTCTGGTTGTTTGGTACACTTTAATTTTGTAATCTCCTGTGACAGCAGCAGGTTTGAGATCATCATTTGGTCTCCGCTGTCTGACCAGTCCCACTTCAGAGAGGAGTAGAGAGATCCTGGAAAAGCAATCAGAACACATTATTCCTATAGCTTCCCATCCCTGTACCCAAGAGAACCTTGTCATCTGTGTCTTGTGGCTTTTGAGCATGCAAAGTTTTCAGGGGAAAGCTCACTCCACCAGAAAAGATGGGTATTCTTGATTTGGGTGTTCCAGAGTTTAAGCAGAGACAATATGTAATACAGGTAGTTGGTAATATAGAAAATACATAAAATCTCCTTCCAGAAGAACTGAGTTTGTGGCAGGTGAGCACAACTGAAACTGAGGGACAATATCAGTGCTGCACATGCAGGTTCACATGTTGGTGTATCCTACCTGAGATTAAGGACAGAAATACAATGATGTATTGGGAGATTGATTCTGAAGACAGATATTTGTTGAGGATTCTGGAGGGTAGAATATTAGAACCTTTATGAGAGTGCTTTGAAAACTTAATTCACCTCAAGGGTTACCATATAGGAAGGACTGTTGGAGTCATAGAGTTGGGATAGATTACCCTATTTTGTGAAACTTAGGGTTCAAAAAAATAATATTGTGATCTTGATAACATACATCCAGCAAATTGTGTAGCAATAACTGTACCTTAAATACTGTTTTCGTTATCAAGACAGATATAAAATCTAACAGATACTGTTTTCAACATGAAGCAACCTTGCCTGGAAATGGGGTTTCTGTCTGACTACAATCATGCATCTTTAGCACATTTTTTTGCCTAAAGCAATTCTCCAGCCTTTTTCCTTCCTGCATTTGCTGACATGCAACCTCATTAAAGTCTAACGTCTGTGGCAGTTTCTCTGCCTCAGGTCTCTCTGTACAAAGGCTGTTGGTGGTTGTGCTAAGAGGCATGGATTTCTACTTTTTGCCCTACCTGAAGCTCAGTTGTGTGATTTTTTTTTTTTCACTGAGGCTTCTGCTACAATGAACTTCCAGCTTCAATAAAAGAACTGCAGAGCTAGTTCAGAAATAAATAGCAAACAGACAGTGTAACGTACTGCAGTTTTTACTGTGCATGTGAAACGTTATTACATTAAAAATATTCAGCTCAGCTGAGACCTAGATCAAGGCTCAACTGCTACAAAAATGTAATGATTATACAAATAGTCATTCAAGCAGCTGCCTAAATATTAACAGTGTGCAGTGTGTGTTTACTTACACTACTTAAACTACTCCAGAAAGTAAGACACCTGGAATCAACTCATTAAGAGGAGATAATCCAGAGACACCGGTGACAACAGTTGTTACTTTCACTAGTAAACCCCTCTTTTTAACAAATGACACAGCTTTTATCAATGTGCTTTAAGCAAAATTGCCTTGGAATAGATTATATGTTGCTTCGAATGCTTAATTTAAAGCACATTATATCAGATTACCTCCAGGAAAAGAATCTAAAGAAGGGTGAAGCAAGTACAAAGTGTACAAATTTCGTGGCTGGGAAACTATGAATTTCACAAGGACTTCTTAAACATGAGTAACCTAAAAATTTATTATTCACTGTGAACCCAGCCTGCTTCTCAGAACAACCATGATGTTATACACAATAATAATATCTGCATGATGGGAGTGCAGTCTGTCAATGACACCACTGAAAAAAACAAGCTTTTGTGGGGAATTAAATAAAATGTTTATTATAGAACCTGCAACCACAACTTTTTCCTAGCTTTTGAGCAAATGTGTGTTGATTACTTGATTTGGCTCTAACCACTTTGAGCTTTCAGTTTCAAACATTAGCTTCTATCAAAACCATGGAGTAACTTTGTTTCAGCTGAAGTAATCTCAGCTTTTAAAACCACTGAAGTTCACTTAACTGTAGGGTGAGACAGAAGTGATAATTAGGTATTAGGAAGGAATTCTTCACTGTGAGAGTGGTGAGACATTGGAACAGGTTTCCCAGAGAAGTTATGGATGCCCCATTCCTGGAAGTGTTCAAGGCCAGGCTGGATGAGGCTTTGAGCAACATGGTCGAGTGGAAGATTCCCTGCCTGTGGCAAAAGGGATTGGAACTAGATGATCTTTAAGATCTCTTCCAGTTCAAACTATTCTATGATTCTATGAATTATGGAGAGGGCTCTGATTATGAGAGCTTGGGTGGTATGACGGTACAGTCCCCACTTCAAAGGGTGGACACAAAAGTTAGCTGGTGATCAACAGGTTTCATTGTCACAGCATGTGAATGCTCCACAATCATGAATGTTTTAATTTTCATAGTACCTGGTATATGATGGAAAAAAACTTTGTACCATACAAGAGACTGAAATTTTTCCTGATCTGAGTGAATTGTACAGTTGTCTTCATAATTTATTATTCTAAATACAAAATATTGGGAGAAGGAAAACATTAATAATAGACTTCTAGAAAAGGTATTTGAGATTGTCAGCAACTAGGAAGGAGAAACCCACAGGCTGCTAGATTTAAAAGCATGTCTATAGGTTGTTTCCTTTTTTCAAGAAGTGCAATAATGGTGTGTAGCTTTCTGAGAGGCAGCGAAATGTTGATTTTTATTGTGGCAAAGAGTGGCTTATTCACAAGACTTTGAGCAACAAGAAAATCTCAGAAAACACAGAGTTCTGCCTCAACCTGTTAGCCTTTCTCACTCCTCAGAGAAGAGCTTTGTGTTAAAGTTTCCTTTTTTCCTTTATGAAAAATTTTTATGGCCAATTTTGTTAGTTTCAGAACAAGAGATTAGATGGGCTTATAAGATGATAAAAATTGCATAGTTATTTTATTCTAAAAAGAGTTGAATTCAAAAACTCAAATGATTCGGAATTTTTAAAAAGAGAAATATTTTAAAAACTCTAAAGTTTTCAAAATTTAGTTTTAATTCATGAAGAGACAAATTTCATGTTGTTTTGTTCCCTGGCTAAGACAGGACATTGCTGGGCAATAACAGAAAAATACAGGGTTCTTAGAAGTCACTAGAAGGTTTTAAGTTGTTAAGGAGCCTTTCTCTTGTATCTTTTCCATAAAAACAGGCAAAATGCAGTGTTATAACCTTTTCTGAGTTTTTCATGTGTCACGTTGGCAAAGACATTCTCAGTGATGTTTTATGAAGGGGAATATCATTCTTTCACATTCCCCAAAGTAGTTCTGGTTTGCAGGAAAAACCTGTGAAGCTTCATGGTTGGGAAGAGACCAGAAACTTACTTTCTGCATGCTTAAAACCACAGAGCACTGTGTGCTAAAAGCATCTGAAATGATTTAGGTGGGTAGGGACCAAGTGATACATTCCTCTTACAGCCCTTTGCCTGGGGAGTGAGCTCTTCTTCTGGTTTGCATAATGCACTTCTTTCCATTCTAGACCATTGTTTTGGGTCATTTTCCATGGCTGTTTATAGCCAGGCTTTGAAATTGTGATTGTGAAGTTATGAACAGTGAGCAAGAATGGATAAAAAGATTTCTGAATTTTGAGAGAGAAGGATAACCTCTTAAAGACTAATTCTGGCAACTTTTGCCATGCAGTGCAGAGCGCACTCTAACTTGGTGGCATTGATAGCTGGAGCTGGGAGCTCTGTCTCATGCTGTCACTGGGTAATTGTGTAAGTCACATGAGAATTAAGAGCTACAGTGAGAAAGAACTATAAGTCAACCTTAAGGAATAGTGTGGGGAACAACATTTTTAAAGCTGCTTTTCACATAGCCTTTTTGATAACCAGGCATATCTATTTCAGTAGCTGAGTTTGTAGCACAATTAGATAATGTGAAGTTCTAGGCTTGCTGCTCTTTAATTTACTGGACACTTTTTCTCAGTAAGGCTGTTTAATTAATTGGCAGTGAAAAATGTGCTGGGTTTGGCAAATTACATTTCTGTCAGAGCCTCTGCAAGATTCATTAAATCATATCTCAGAGTGCAGCAACTGCCCTTCCTCAACTGCTGGCTCTGTATATATTAGGTGGTGTTTCAAGTTTTACCTCCTGACTGCATAGCTATGTACACATAATTACTAAGTGCAGCCTCTTTCAGCACAATCCCAGGCAAGAGTAGCAAGACTTCTTAAGTCATTGCAGAATCTGACATCTTAGATGCAACAGGCTGCAGTTCTAAGACAAAGTGCTTTGGAAGTCAAGGAAGTGACACATTTCTGAATACTGAAAAACAGTGTGAAAACATGTTTTAAAAAACCCTTGACCACTGCCCTCACCTCTCCCCTCAAAAACCTCACAACAACAACAAAAGGAAAAAAAACCTCTAAACCCAACAGGGTAGTTAAATTCTTCAGTGTCATTTGGTTTGTTGAAAACCTTCTACCAGTCACACATCAGACTAAAATTTGTTTGCTTTATGGTGGTACCTACTTTATCATGGAAAGAGGAAAGCAAGGTGGTTTTTTTTTTTTTTTTTTTTGTTATGCCTTATTCAGGAGACATGGAATTGAATAAAGATAGACATGTTAGAGCAAGATTATGGTACGTTGCCAGTTCTCTATAGGAAAAAAGTATACTCAAAATGCTTTGGCTGAGGTCATGGCCATTATTTCAATTCTGTTAAAATGACTAACGAAATTACAGTTGTCGTGTTGTTGTAACCCTGATGGTCTAAAAAGATATGTATCAGCTGCTCTGCTAAAAGATATTACTTCTCCTTACAAACCTTCCTTCACTTAAATCATATTATAGATTTTAGAAGAGGGAGAAAGGAGCCAGCAAGCATAGCACTAAAGATAAACATTTTGATAAGAAGACCTGGTTAAGGAGTTGGTGAATATTTGGCTTTGGAGAAGAAAGATTTCTATTGTCTATCAGTAGATCCTCACTTAGATATCTGGCCTTACCCAGATTCTGCAAACATGTGCACTCAGCCTTAAGCATGTGAGTAATTTAATTTAAAAACAAGAGAACTGCCACCTGTTAAAAATGTCAACAGGTATGCACATCTGTTGGTCCGTTCATGGCTAAGGTTTCCTACTGCAGTAAAGTTCACAAAGTTGAATATTCGTTTGCTGACTACCGTACATATAGTGCTGTGGCACAAAGCAAAACTTTCAGAGTCAAATCAAATAGGACCTTTTTAATCAACCTTGTCTGCCTTTTCAATAGAGTGAAATAGGCAGTCTATGAATTGACATACAAATCTATCTGTACACTGATAACAAAAGTGCTGTCTCCTAACCCAACAATGAATGCTTTAAGTCTTTTCCCTTTAGTGTGAGTCCTTCCATGTCACTCACAGATTTAGGCTTTGTGTTGTTTGCCCTGTGCTGAAGTGGCATATTGCTTAAATGTGGATCTGTGATAATGTGTCCACATGCAAAAATTTGAAAACAGCCAAACTGGCCCTGTGTGGTTTGGGTTTTTTGTTTGTTAGTTTGTTTGGTTGTTGTTGTGGTTTTTTTCATGTTTCAACCAGACCTAATCAGGAGAAGGCATTGCAGTGGCATTCAGGTATCATCAATGATGTGCTGGAAGTAAATCTTGCCACTGCTCTGTTGTACTTTTTTTGTGGCTCCAGAACAGTGTTCAGCAGAGTGAGAGCTGATAGGATTAGGTGTACTTTGGCACTTAGTTTCCATACAGGATGTAGTCACTGAAGGAGGAGCAACATCTCATCTATCCCTCAGCTCTGTCCTTTTGTACACCTCAATTTTTTTAATCGTGATGCAGGAGAGACTCTACAATCTTTTTTCCTTCTTCTGTTTTGAAAAGACAAGTTTCATTGAAATAGATTTTGAAAGCTGAAAAGGAGAGTCCTCAGACTTTGCCAGGTTACTGAGGTGTACACTTTAATGTGCAAGATCAAACTGGAGCGGTGCCTGTAGGGTGCCATTCCTTCCAACTTCATTTTGAAAACTTGAGCTGGTGCCAGGTTACCGTTCTGCACTTGTTTGGCTCCTATATAATTTACACATGGTTTTCACAGTCAGTTATGTTAGTATTTTATGCTACCTATTGATTTTGTATTTCGCTAAGTATTTTATTTAAAGCACTCTGAATAGCTTTAGATTTATGTTTCAAAAGTCAAGATGTTAAGGGAATTTTATAAATGAAAAATAATTTGGAAATCACCAGATGATGATTTTTCTATAGTGACTTAAAATATAGCCTAAAGTGATGACAATGATCAGGGCAGTGAATGATCCATGAATGACGTCTGAAGGAACAGAAGCCAACGTATCAAATGACAGGTGGTTTTTCCCTGCCTAATAATAATAATAATAATAATAATA
>NW_016690181.1:15608313-15740558 GCF_001604755.1 Lepidothrix coronata | reverse complement strand
GTCTAACCAATCCATCCTGCTGCAGACTTAATGACTCAGTATTTTTAATGATTTTTCTGGCTCATCAGAAAAGGTCCAAAGAGTTTACTGCTCAAAGCTTCCCTTTCTTGTCTGGTTGATCCTTGAGTTCACCTAAAACCCCACCAGTTTCTGAGACCTCTGCAGGAAGAAGAGCTAGCTACAGAGATCTTGTAACACAACAGGGATTTAAACACCTCTGGAGCTTGAGAATTCAGTACTAACATTATTTTCCCTTCTAAGGCTTCTCACAGGTTTATTTTCTTGCTTAAATTAACTATGACTCTTGGAGTTTTCTAGTGCTCTATACAGTTTCTTGTATATCTGTTATTGCTTGTGCAACACTGACTTTCAAAATTGTTAGCACACATTTAATTTTGGAGGACTGAATTCTCAGATACACATGACTAAAAAGAAAAATGAGAAAATAGTTTCTTCATTCATCTAACTGAAATGATGGAATTCTTCACTAACATAAAACTACACTTACAGAAGTACTGAATGACAAAATCCCTCAAATGTGAAGAAGTATTTCTCCTGGTTCCACGTGATTTGTATTTCTTTTCTTTAGGGCATGCCAGCTGAACAGAGAGTATTTTCCACTTGCTGGAGGTTTTAGCTCATCCATAGATTACCTGATGTCAGTCATATCTGAGGATAACATGATGGAAGCTGCTAGACAAACTGACTGGCTTATTCTGATCTGGAAATAAATATTGGTCATATATTGGGGTGACAGTCGACCTGAGAGCACTGTGGAAAATGTTTTCATCACAAGAGCATCCATATTGAGTTAACTTCACATCTTGACCATTTCCTTGGGCTTGCTTTTTGGCAGTAGATCAAACTAGCAAAATATATAATCCTCAGCTTATGCTCGACTTAGACCTTGGTTTTTTTCCAAAACCACTTTTGTAGTTCTTGTACTCCCATGAGTGTTACTACCCCTCCTCCAGTTCAACACAGGGCTAACAAGCCCCTTGCATCACAGCACTTCCCAGGGTTCACACTTGCTTAGGCAGTGAGACCTTGCTTAGGCAGAATTGCTGCAACACAATTCAGCGCAGGTGTGAGCTGGGAATCTTTTTAGCTGCAGACAACAGTAAGGAACCTTTGCAAGTTGGGTGCTAGCAGGGCTCCCAAAATGCAAAAGGTCTGGATAGTGTCACTGAGAAGGAAATTCACAAATTTGCATTTCACAAATTTTAATTATATACATATACATTTGCTTGCGGGTTTTGTTTGGTTTCACACAATGTTTGCCAAAATTATGGTCAAAATACATGGTTCAAACCCTCTTTTTCCTTCTCTCCAGTACCTATCACTGCAACAAAGTGAGAAAACAGTTTACAAAACAGGGGAAAAAGTACATGCAGGAAAGTTTTTTTATGATACCAGCTTTGATCAGTTCTAGCACTGGCTGCTATTAAACTTTCTATCAGTAGATTTGTTTGGTTTAAATGAGTGTTTAGCAGTTTAACTTTACCCCTGAAACAGCATTATAGAAACAAAAAGCTCTCTCAGGGATTTCCTGTTGGTAATATTCTGACTCTGCTGCGTGGGCCAAAAAATAGCTCTTACTGGAGCTGAGTGTTTTCCCAGAGCCAGAGGAAATCAAAGCCAGTGTAACCTACTTGACTAATTAAATGAAACTCAGTATCCTTTCCTTGTGGTATACATTTTAAGTCAGAGCTGGAATTACTCAGGTAAAGCATCCTGCATATGCTTCTAACAAATCCAAGGAAGTTAGTTGCTTGAATTTTTTCTTAGCTGAGGTTTGTAATGAACTAAGAGCTACCATGTGGCTTAGCTGAAGCTCACACGTGATATACATGAGTTTCCCTGTCTTTCTTAAAAAAAAAAAGTGAAGGTTAAATAATAATTAATGGCAGATGATGTAGAGACATACTTGTGTGTCAGTATAACAGGGTTTTTTGCTTAGACTTGTTTGCAGGAAACCACTTAAGTCTGGCACTCTGCCTGATTTGTACTAAAACTTTCATGTTTCATAAAAAATCTTCAAAAACACTTAAAGAGCTGTTGGAAAAACAATCTCATCCGGTAAGGATAATAATCCTGTCAGCTAAACAACTAACGGCACTGCTTGTGTATTTACCTTACCTGTACCTTACTTCTCTTGCCCATCGTTAAGTCCCCAGACAGTAGCTCCTTCAATGACTCTTCCTTCCCTTGCCAGTACTGTCTGGACCTTTTCCTTTCTGGAGGGCTTTCAGTTTGTTCATTTGCAGTCCCTGGGAATAGATGAGCAAGCTTTTGTATGGATCAGGGCACACCGATATACAAAATCAGTCTCAATTTTCAGGGATACTCTGCTGCGTGTCATAGAGTAGTAGGCTTCCCCCTCCAGCTTGTGTATTGGTAGGCAGGGCTGATATAAACTTCAGCTGGACACTTGAGCTGGGGTTTTGTGTTATTCTTTAATTTGGAAGTAATCTCAAGTTCTTAAAATTTTCTCTTAGACCTTATGCATAGCTGATTTTTTTAACACTGCTAGCTTTCAGACTTCAAAAGTTTGATCTGACCACTGTCTTCAGCTGAGATGAAGAAGGAATCCCTATAGGACCCACATATTGAATTAAGAAGACAGAAGTCTTTCCAGTTTTTATACGAACTCATCTTTGTCACTTTGCTCTTACCAAGAAGGCGTGGAAAAGTTTTCACAATAACTTGAATTAAAGTCAAGTTCTGCCTGATCAACTTCATGGCCTTCTATGATGGGGTGACTCCCCTAGTGGACATGGGAAGAATGACTGAAATCATCTATCTGGACTTTTGTAAAGTCTTTGACACTATCTTCTAATTCTGAGAATCCTGTCATAGTGGATGTATGTGCACCTACTCATACTGTGTATATAACTGCCATAGGATCTTATTTTGCTGTCACCAAGTCTTGGATTTTTATTTGAGATCAACTGTTACTTTCAATCACAAGAAAATAATTATATACTTTCACAATACTAAACAAGATTAGCGAAGTTCCAGTATTTGTCTTTTTTTCATACATGTTTTATAGTAACCACTTTTAGAGGTGTTGTAGGCCTTGTTTCTTAAGAAAGCTCATTGTGACTTGATATTTCTTGTGCAGATTCAGTTATCCACCATTTTGTCCCTTAAAACATGGGCAAGTATTAGCAATGTTTTGGGTTTTTTAAATGCTTTGTTTAGCTGCAGTAATGACATCATAGAATTTGATGGCATATTTAATAGAAAAGGTCAACCTCTTCAGCGACAGAGTTTCAACAAGGCTTCGTGGGATGTACATAACAGCAGACTTTGTCCTTCTTTCCAAATCCAATTTTCTGAAGTATTCATACCACTAATAACTCATTTTTGTGAACCAGCTAAGCCCACTTTTAAACAAAGACAAACAGGAAGGCTCTAGGAAGAGACACAGAAGTGTGGCATTATGAAGACGGAACCGAAGGAAAGAAAAATTCATTTAGACCAGCAGACTTTGGATTAGGCATGAACTGTTTGTTGGATAATGAATTGGCTGGATTGTCGCAACCAGTGAGTAATTGTCAAGTGCTCAATGTATGGATGGAGATCAGCGACTAATGGTGTCCCTCAGGAGTCCGTATTTGGACCAGTCCTGTTTAATATCTTCCTCAGTGACATGGACAGTGGGATTAAGTGCATTCTCAGCAAATTTGCCGGTGACACAAAGCTGAGTTGTGCAGCTGGCATGAGGGATGGGATGCTATCCAGAGGGAGCTGGATGAGCTTGAGAAGTGGGCCCATGTGAACCTCCTAAGGTCCAACAAAGTGAAATGTGAAGTTACACACCTTGGTCAGGGCAATCCCCTGGTATCCAAACAGGCTGGGAGAGGAGAGTGGTCCTACAGAGAAGAACTTGGAAGTATTGGTGGATAAAAACCTGGACATTCACTGTGTGCTCGCAGAGCAGAAAGCCAATCATATCCTGAGCTGTATCAAAAGAACTGTGGCAAACAGGTCAAGTTAGGCGATTCTCCCACTCTACTCCACTCTCATGAGACACCACCTGGAGTACTAAATCCAGCTCTAGAGTCCTCAGTATAGAAAAGACATGGACCTGCTTGAGTGGGCCCAGAGGAGGCCATGAAGATGATCAGAAGGCTGGAGCATCTGCCCTATGAGGACAGGCTGAGAGATTTAGTGTTGTTCAGTCTGGAGAAGAGAAGGCTCCAGTGGGACCTTATTACAACCTTTCAATAATACTTAAAGGCATTTATAAGAAAAATGTGGACAGATGTTCTCATAGGCCCTGCAGTGATGGGACAGGGATAATGAATTTAAACAGAAAGAGGGTAGATTCAGACTAGGTGTAAGGAAGAAATGTTTCACAGCAAGGGTGGTAAAACACGACCACAGGTTGCCCAGAGGGGTGGTACATGCCACATCCCTGGAAACATTGAAGGCTAAGTTAGATGAGGCTCTGAGCAACCTGCTGTAGTTGAAAATGTTGCAGCTCTTTGTCCCCATCTTTGGACTAGATGACCTTTAAAGGTCCCTTCCAACCAAATCATTCTACTATTCTACAATTCTAACTTTTTCTCTTATCTTGCTGAAGAAGAAAACAACTTTTTGTGCCAGCTGGACTTTACAAAGGCAAGATAACTACTACCAAAAGACAGAGCTCATGATATAGCCTACTTGTTAACTTCAACAGCTGTAAACAGTGACATCTTTGTAGAGCAGAAACTGTCTTACTAGTTTTATTAGTCCCAACACTGTTCTGAGTTACAACCAACTGTCAGTATACCAGCTAAAGGCACTTCTATGTCCCTCAGGAATTTATATCCTTTCCACCCACCTATATAAGCATCTGTATTTTGTAAGGAAATGTGCATCTTTTGTGTATATCTTGAGTTTTTAAAGAAGTCCCTTTCTGAGAAGAGTTTGTGACAGCTTGATCCAACTGAAGGCAATGCAGAGCTGGATGATCATGAAGCTGAGTCCTGTGCCACTGGAGACCTTGTCACATGAAAATGTACAAATGGAGCCCTGCAAGATCTGCATATGAGGACATTATCACATGCACATGATGAAAGCATTTCCTGGTCACTCTTTTGTCTACAAATCTTCATCTATACTGGCCAGAGTTCCTGATTAGCTAAGGTTTATAAAATAAGGGAAAAAAAGAAAAGAAAAAAACCCAAACCCTAACAATTAAATAAAATTGGAAAGCAGTGCTGAGGTTGAAGCCTTCTGGTAGCCTGACAATTGCCTGGAAGAATTCTGAAGGCAGAACAAGACCCCTTTGGAAAGTATTTCTAGTGGCTGTGAATGGGCAGATAGGAAAGACCATACATCTTCTAGATTCCTGGAAGCAGGACTGGGCTTTTCTCCTGTTGAGAAATTTTAAATTCAGCTGTTAATGAAAAGACAGGGATTTTTCAGTTTTCTGTCCAAATTGATTTATAAACCTGAACTTCTTTCCATCTGCGACGTTTCCCTTACATTCACATGTGTACATCTAATAGGCAGACATCAATTTAAGGAGCGGGTGAATAGTTCTTTTATCTTGTTGCTTTTTCTAATATGATTCAACAAGTAGGCATAGCAGGAGCAACTATGTGGGTGATAGTCATTCCAGCAGAGTTTACCATGTCTGGCACACAGCATGCTGAGAGCAGCCTAGCAGGGCTGCTCTAGCAAAGTGAAATACTGCCCCTGCCTCAATCTTCTTTTGCAAGTACTTCTATTGCTTGCCCTGGATGAATTTCTTGAACTTACTAGTTTACCTTACCAAATGAATTGCTGTTTCTCCTTAGCCACTAACAGCCACCTTTGAGTTTCCCAGCAATGCAGGAATGGCCAGACTTCAGGGCACTGGTCTTACCTGTTGCCCCCAGACCTGCACCTCAGATCTGTTTTGCTGCATGGCACCAGTGATTTAGCTGGCTTTGAGAAACTGTGGGTCAAATTAAGATTCAATCTATTTGCTGTTTGCTTTTTTTTTGATTTCCCTGCTTTGTTATATATTCTCTTTCTCTCTTCCTGCTATATCTTCAGGCCCTAGAGGAACCTCTACTGCCAGGCAACTGCTTGCATGTTCTTTTTTGCCCATCTCTCTGACAATACAACCAATGTTGGCAGAGTCACATAAGCCTCTGTTTGCAGAAAAGCCTATGTCAGAATATATCAGATTTACAAGAAAATAGTTTGGATTTCTGCTAGAAAAGGCTGAGATCTTTTCAAAGCTCAATGACTATAGTAATTTCTGTAGAAATCGATGAATGCCACCATCTACCAGAGAAGAGTGTTGAGAAGAGTGAGAGGAAAGACCAGAAGTTACAAAGGCAGACTTCATAAACACTGAAACACTGCTTCCCCCATCTTCAGCAACCTGAAGAATTGTGATTATGTCACTTCTGCCAGTTGAGTAATATAACAAATTATTCCAGGATAGAAGGATGGCCTAAGGAAAGGAAATATTTGAGGCCTGAGGAAAGGAAATAAAGCAAAATCTGAGAGCTGGGTTACTGTGAAATAGACAGATGAAAGGTTATTACATTGTCTGGCCAGAATTTTCAAAAGTAATTCGTAACATTAAGCTTCATTAATTTTGGATTCCAGGTTGAGTCATCAGAATGGTATTTAGCAAGTTGTGGATATCCATGGACCATCAAATGGAAGTTACATCCATTTAATAAAATTAATACTTAATTGCCATTAAATTAAGTTGGCTGCTAATGTATTTTCAGTGTTACTGCCATTCTTGTGCACACAGTTTAAGAACATTGAGTGTTCTTAAGGTCATCTATGGGTCTGTGGTAAGGTTTTACCCTTGTGCTAGTTAAGCTGTCATCAAAGCATTTTAGGTGGAGACATGGAACAATAGAATAGTTTGGGCTGGCAGGGACCTTTAAATATCATCTAGTCCAACCCCTCTGCAGTGAGCAGGGAATCTTCAACTAGAGCTGGTTGCTCAGTTCCTTCAGAGATTAAAAAATATAGATCAAAATAGGGGGTAAATTTTATCAGTCATCATGGAGGATCAGTTCCACACATGGGGCTAAAAGACTTATTCAAGTGCAAAATCAGGAAAAAATCAGAGCACTTTTGCATTTGAGCCTTTTAGCCGCAGTGATCTAGGAAGAATGAAGTCCTCAAGTTTATGTTCTAAAAGGATTATCATGTGGCATCCTGAGGGCACTAAAAACCAAGCGATAATTCTCTGCATGTGGTTTGAAAACTTCACGAGAGCGAAGTGCAAGCTGGAAGTTGGTTTTGTCATTTGACTCACTCGGCGTGCGCACACATTGTGCTGGGCAACAGTGGCACCCAGTGGAGGCTGGAATTACAGCACAGTTTGCATTGATGCTGGGTAAGGCTTGCACGAATTTATCCCGTGCCGGCGAGGATTTGGGAAGGCACGGGTATTAGAACAACACTGAATTGTCCTCTTGAAACAAGGCAAGCTCTATCAACCTGGCTTTTAATTTGAAAATCTTAGGCTCTCTATTCACAATAAACTCTGCATAGCGTGAGGACCATTTTCCTACAGGTAGCTACACAAATTTAAAAAACCCCACCTTAAACAACATCTAATATAAAAGCATCCTGGGCAGTGGAGAAAAAATGCCTTCTGCTCCTACTGCCCTGAAAGTACTGCTTGGATAGTGACAGTATCAGCCTCAAAAGCTTGGAGAGAAAGTGAAGAGCAGGATGCATGGGGACAAGGAGGATCAGAAGGAAATCATAGCTCCTCGGGCAGTTGCAGTCTGGCCTAAAATGCAACAGTCTGAATAGGCTGTAAAGGTGCATGAGAGAGGAGTGAGAACAGAAGGAATACCAGATGTGTGTCAGGTAGGCGGGAAGGAAGTATTGAGGGAGCATGTCTTCATGTTTTGGATTCAGGCAATGCTAAGAGTAACACTATCAAAAATAAATGGGCACTAACAATAAGTTGTAAGCAGATCAACCCTCTCATGATGTGGAGTCCTCAACAGGTAAAAGGACTACCAGATTTCCCTAAAGAATCTCTTATTTACTAGGAGGCTGGTCAACATGCTGCTCCAGGGGGAGTGGGGCTGTCTATGTGTGTCATCTTCTGTTTATTTCTGTCTCAGGTATCATGTATTGCAAATAGTTGTGATGAATAGGGATTCGGGAATAACTGAGTGGAATGAATTAGAATAATGTTCCTGCATACAAGGTGCTATTGAGCTCAGATTTCAGTTCCAGCTGGTATGTACGCCTACTCAGTTTCTGATATTATCACAAAAATGTGATGAGTGAGGAAAATTTTCATCCTTAATTGCTTTAGCACTTTAATTTTTTGTGTGTTTTGTTTGGTTGGTTGGTTTTTTGTTTGGTTTGTTTTATTTTGGTTTGGTTTTTTTTTGTTTGTTTTTTTTTTTTTAATTATTTTATCATTTCATTATAAGCAGTGGATGCTTTGGTATTTTGGCCATGCTGGGGTTATTTAATCTCTGCAAAGAGAGGCTAGGTGAAGAAAAAATATTGAAACAGCTTTTGTTTTGCAGTCAAGAAGGAGTTTAAGAGAGGGAGAATGAGAAGTTGGATCGATTTATTTACACACTTTGGAATTGTTTTCATATGTGCAAAAGTCATTAGGCAGAAGAGGCTTCTTATTAAGTGCATGCTCTGTCACAGTTGCAATACAGTACTTAGCAAATGAACCCCTTAAGTCACCGGGACTTTCTGTTGATTAGGTTACTATTAGGTGTGAGATTTACTCTCACAATTGCTGGAGAAATGACAGCTTATTTTAGTTATAATAGGTAGAATCATTACAATGGAATTTAACCAAATGTTACGTGGCGGTAGGTAAGTAAATTTTTATCTTCATTTTATAGCACATGGTATGAGAGGGAAATTAAGACACTCAGGACTGAGAATCTGCCTCAAATGTGTAATGTGAACTTCATGACTGATCCAAACATGGTGTTGTACTATTTTCTAGGTCGAGGAAGGAATTATAACCAAAGAGAAGGCAAAACAACTGTTATAATAGGTTGCCATTTATTTTTAAGCTAGATACTTGATTTGTACTGAGCAAAATAATTAAAAGGCATAAGTCACCTTTTTGTTACTAAAGATCGCTCCCACCTCCTCCTGTATCCTGAAATAAGAACTGGGTTACAAGTCACGGTATCACACCTAAGGAATATTCATGGATATAGCTACATGTCTTCTGACTTCCTGCTCCTGTCAGTGGAATTTATTTTGTATGTTTAAAGGCTGTAAACAGTTCCTTTTCCTTTAATTTAATAGAGGACTTTTGATGGTTTTTGACCCAGGGAACTGGAAGTGTTTGAGTTCCCCAGCCCATGGCACTTAGGTGTTGCTTGTCAGATTAGGCTGACAAGCACACCCCACACATTTGTGGTATTGGCTTTGCCATAGTATTACACAAAATATAAGTGTTTCTCTGAGTGAAAAATTCTGTGTTTGCTGTTCTCCTTTGCTTCATCTTCCCTTCAAGCTCCTTTAAACGTGAAATAACACACTTGCATCTAATTTTTGGCACATTTCTCTGCTAATAGGATTTCTATCTTGTATGAACCAGTAAAAATGGAGCACTTGCCACAAAATGTATGAAGAAGGTAAGGCACTTAGGACCTAGGGCATTGGAGAAGACATTAGGACAGAGGTGTCCAATTAATCAGATCAAGATTTCCAGACCAAAAAAGGACAGGTAACTGAGACATACTCATGTAATTACATTTGATTTTTCTTGCAGGAAAAAAAACAAAACAAAAAACCCAAAAAACAACCCAATGGACAAAGAATGACAATCGCTGAAAGTGGTAATGGAAAAGGAAGTAATTTTAAGTAGAGATGATGCTGGCTTTTTTTTTCCTTTTCCCTCCTAGTTTTTAAAGAAAGCTATCAGTGCTGACTTCTGATCCTTCTAATTCTAAAAAAAAAGAGTGAGCTTATCAATAAGTAGTATTTCGTAGTTCAAGTAAAAAGAAAATAACATAGAAAGAGAGATAGCACAGGATATAACAAGTCCTATTCAGTAACATGGATTAAGAATTAATTGAATAAAGAAAGATCAATTGATTGAGCTCTTTAAAAGCCAACTGATTAGACTGATTCTTTTTTTTTCTATTAAGCAGAGTTGTTTGTGGCCAGCTATTTTGAACAGAAATTAATACATTTTCTTTTAAAATCCTTAAGGCTTTGGAGTAGGTACTGTCTTGTATTTACCTCGAACATTCATTTTTGCAGGATATCCTGTATTTTACCTCTGGTTGTAGTTTCTCTTTGGTAAGACAACCAAGGATCTAAGCTGTAAGTGTCGATAAAAGCCCAGCCAACATCTGTGTTGATGCTTCGTGACTAGTCTGTAATGGCTAGCAATGGAGATGACAGACACCCAGCAGACTTTGTGCATAAGGAGTGGGAAGCATTAGTTTTCTGTCAGAGCAAGGACCATCTAGAAGGAAGTTTAGATCTACTTTGCTTCAGAGGTATCTTTGCTCAGTGATGGGACTAATGAACCTACGGAGTTCATGGTAAATCATTTTCAGACCCGCGAATATGAGTGGAAATCAACAGTTTAATTACAAGCAAATGTTTTGGTTTGGTTTGGTTTTTTTTAAAGTTCCCTGTATACATGATAAAAGAAGCTTTACAAAGCATTTTAAAAAGTGCTTCAGAAAAAGACTCAAACCCCCCCTATAGATTGCTTTGCTGAAGTCTGAGTACTGTTTAAATATCTTCTCTTTGGTGTCTGAATGTTAAATGTAAATGCTGTACTCCCTAAAATTGTCAATCAGTCATTGTAACTTCCAAGATTGACAGAGCAGTGCTAGGAAAGAAAAGTAAGGTGGAAACTAATTTAAAATGTGTATATATTCAAGGGCAATATCATGTACATATGAATGGTAACCTAGCTTTTTTTTGTGCCTGTAAAAACACATTTAGTAAACATACTCGTATTTAATAAATCTCACAGTTGACCAAATTTCACATTGTTGTGACAAACTTTGTCTATAGACTTTCAGGAAGAACTGCTAGAAGGCATTGAGTGAAAGCATTTAATCAGAGTACTCCCACAGTATTGTTGCTTTCTTTGCTCTTGGCAGTATGGAAGATATTTTAATGTGAAACAATATGGAAATAAATGCTATTGGCATGTGATTTTGGGTATTAGGAAAAAGCAAAGTCACAGACAAAAACTCTATGACGCTAACTATTGTACATACCCACATAAAGTCACTTCAAAAACTGACAATTCTATGAATATTTTGAAAACAAAAGCCCACTTCTCCAATGTAACAACTGTTATTTAGGTTTTTATAGAGAACTTTAGAGCAGACATTGTGAACAGAACATCTATGTGTTTAGGTAGTCTGAAGCTGTTCATAGCTGTAAAGATCTGTAGTCTTTGGGACAATATGGGATGTGGAACAGTTCTTAGCTCAACTTGGTCTTGGTCATGTGCAAGGACTTTTATTGATGGCTTCTAATTTCACTGCGGAATAAGAAGACTTAAGTTTGTCATACTATTAACATGCCTGAATTGCAAGGCACTTTTCACAGAGTTTGGGTGAAACTAAGCCTGAGGTATGTTCTTTGTTCATGGAATGTATAGAGACAGTGTTTCGTAGCACACCAGAGATTTAGTTCAAAACAGTTTTGCATGATCTTTGCTAGAACATCTCTTCCTCTAATTAAGTTATGTGGAGAGGAAAAGAAAATATGTAAAGAGATTGGACAGAATTTTTTGTTTGGAGGCTAATCTAGTCATAAGCAATAATAAAATGCATGTGTTATTTTTAAAAATTGATCTAAAGTTACATTCTTTGGCCTCAAGCGTTTGGTAGTTCTGGTTTCAGAGTGACATGTATGCACCCCAGTTTCCTGTCACACTCTTCTAATATCTCTTCTAAACGTCCCATTGTGTATCTCTGCTTCCCTCTGAAACCGAAGTCCTAGTGCTGGGAATGTCTCGTGGAGCCAGGGGAAGCGCTGTACCATTCTGTGGAGATCTGCATTCATTCTTCTTCTGTTAATTATGGACTGGCAGATGGCAGAATGCAGTTGGATTTTGTGAAATTTCTAGTCAGGACTTGAGCTTTCCAAATTTGGAGGATTTGGTTGGTTTGGAATACAGAATGAGAGTTTTCCCTGTTTATATGAAGTGAACTTAAAATGTTTAGGGGAATTCTAATATTTAGTACTTGCTGGTTGTTAGGTTCCTTCAGTCATAACATCTCTCGTATTATTCCAAGAGTGAACAAACTGGCCCATGCATTAGGGACATTATTAGAAAAAACAGGCAGTGACTAGATGACAGAATCAGAACAGTATTTGAGACTTTCCTAAACAACATATTTATTTTCCCAGATCTGTGCAGTTGAAATATGGCAAGGTGAGGTTTTATCTTTGCCATAACATAAGGCTTACTCATTTTTCTGTCAAAAATTACTGGAGAAGATCCTGGGCTGTTGAAGCTGGAATCTGCTCACTAGGTAAATTTAGTTGCAGTCAGTTCTGACTTGTTTTTCTGATGTGAGATCAGTTTATGAAAATAAGCCTGACTTTTGCAAATACAATTTTGAATGCAAATTGGAACTACCCCTGTATCACAGCGCTGTGTTGTAGTTATCTTTGCTTGTTGAAAAAATAACCTCTGTTGAAAGTGTAACCCAATTTGTGGGTTTGCTCCTTCTTCAATGCAATGTTTGAATCCTAGCTTAACTTTAAATATATACATTTATTATCCTTGATAAGGATGCTTATTTATGTTGAGACTTGGTAAGGCAGTGAATAATACTGAGTAGAAGAAAAATCTAAATTAACTTGTAAAAATATTTGATTTTCTCAGCATTTTAGGATTGCCCTTATTTCTTCTAATATAGAGTCAATGTAGCAACTGTATTTGACCATAGAACAGTACTGGAAGGTGTTAATGGAGAGAAAAATCTGAGATCACTTTACCTGATGTCTCATAGTAGACCTCTGACTGCTCATAAAGATTGTATGCAAACAGCTGATCTTAAACTTGAATTTCTTAGGCTTAAAGCAATTTTGAAATCATTTTATTGCCACTGAAGTCATAGAAATAAATCCATGTTTGTAGGAGGCTCGAGGAGACTTTCTTAACTGTCAGGAGAGGAATCTTAGGACCAAATAGCTTGAGTATTCTGTAGCGAGTAAAGTTCTATCAATTTTCACCAGATGAAAACTGCCACATTTTTACTTTTTTGAAATTCTTGTTTGAATAAGCGTAACAATTTCCTGTTATTATTAAAACACAGATGGACTCTTATCGAGTTGCTCACTAAAAGTTTTATAGCTAAAGTGCTGTGAGTGTTTTCATTATAAATGATTATCATAAAACTCTGTAACTTGCTTGTAAAAATTCTCTGCCAATAAAAATCTGGCACATCCAAGGTTGATTCTAAAGCTAATTTATTTAAATTAATTTATTAAAATAATTGAATGACTATTGTGAAGCAATGAAGGTAGCAAACAATTATATTAATGCTTGGTGCCTCATAGTACTTTTTTTAAAAGCAACAAAAAGTTTTGAGAAGAGAAACATGGGTGAAACACTGAGTCAGTTTTGGCAATTGTGTGAATTTAGACATAAAAACATTTTCTGAATAAGTTACTGTATATATTTGATACATTATATTAGATAAATGTTCTACTGCTATATTGCATTTAGTTAGTGTACACATGATTCAAACGCTACAGAACCCTTGCATTTCAGAGACAGGATATTTCTTAGGCTAAACTGACTGACACCACTGAAGTGAGAAATATTTGCAGGAAAAATGTTTGCATAAGGATGTTTTTCTTAAACGCATTTGCAGAATCTTGTATTTAAACTAACAGTAAAAAAAAAAAAAAAAGAGACATGCTCTGCTATGTCCATTGCTTGATCACTCTGCCTTTCTAATTTAACTCTACTTTCTGAGGTGGTGTTTCCATTGTCATACTTTGAGAATAGGGTAGGGTTGTGTTTGTATTTAAGTTATAATGACCCGTTTAATAATTTTAATTTGATGAGAGGAGAAGTTGTATGGGAAATTATAATAATAATAGTATCAGGGATTAGTATTAATTAACTGTTTAGCATAATCATGTTAAGGTTTCAAAGTATTGACTTAAACAAATCCTGAATTCTAGGAAGATTATCAGATACTTTTCCTCAGACAGGAAAGACACTATGAAGAGTTAGATTATGTGATAATGAGTGACTGTGACCTCCATGCTGATAGAGGCACTTTCTCATTATTTTAATAGAATAAGAGGATCCTCTAAAAATATAGCGTGCATGGGATTTTTTTTTCTCATGAAGAGGTTCACTAGCAGACGCTTCTTGAAAATAAAATCCATGGTGTCATGCCAAAACCTAAATGATACAAAGTAATCAAACATGTTGAAAGAGTGTCCTTGTTTTTAAGTACCAGACACCAGGTGTTTATGAATATGCCCTCATGCAATGAAGTGTCTGTGACATTATTTATTTAAAAGCAGATGATTGGAGCATGGTTTTTTCAGTGAGCACATCTCATTTTCTGGAGTGCCCTGCTATGGATAGCCCTGGAGCCCCTGTTTGTTTATAGGAATAGTTAAGGTGGGTATTTTTCTTTTTTTCGGACTATGATCCCCCAGGGTAAATAAAAATGAGGGCCATATGAAAACCACTAATGTATGGTCTTTCTCTAATTCAGACTTCAGGTCCCAATATCTTGTTCAGCATTCTTGTACAACACTTGACAGTTCCTCTTATCTTGTTGACAAGTCCTTTTTTGGGTCTGTGTGTCTTCATTTTAATGGATTTCAGTCCCCAAAATATAATATACAAAGCCTTATTCATTATTTAAAAGAAACAAGTGTGTACTTTCTGGAATTTTTATTGCAGATACCAAAAAAACCCTACAAATAGGAATAGATTCCTGAAACTTAAAAACAAGCCAGCATATCCAGCCCTCCAAAATGTGGGGCAAAGAAAATCTAAGAAATATTTGGTGTCATATGTCACATAACTTGAATAATTTAATCTCTACCATATGTGAGAATAAATAGTTCTTCCTTACTCTTATAGAGTCCTGACATTACAGATAGCACAGTCATTACTGTGATTTTTTGACAGAGTAGGAGAAAGACGATGCAACAAATACTGGCTGCAAAGACCATTGCAAATACATATATACATTTTTTCCAAGCCACCATGCTCATTTGTGATCAGTGATTTTCCTTCTGTTTTATCAATGCATCCCAGTTCTGTGAACATCAGCAGTGTGATTGAGTAGAAGCATCTGTACTCTGGATGACTTCTATAAGTGAATTCCTTTGCAGTCTCTTGTCCTGTCCTTTGTAGCCACTCAGTAGTCATCCTGTAGAATTGGAGGCATAGATAGGGAAAGCTGAATGTATTTTGGGTGGTTCACCTATGTTTGTAGAGAGGAGTTTGAAACAATGTAAGCTGAGATTTATGGGAGTGGGAATATATGAGTTGCTAGGCTAATAGCAGTGCAGTTCCTGCTTTCTTTTATCAGTTACAGAAATACTTTAAAAAACTGTCTTTACCCTTCATATCAGTCCTCAAAATTGGGGGAGTTCAAAGCCAACTATTCTCTTTTCCTTGAAGCAAAGACAAGAGAGAAGTCTTACTGATTTTGTCCATCCTTTTTATACAATGACTTATTCTCTAGTACTTCTTTAACAAAGAGTTGTACTTTTCATCTGCAATAAGCTTAGAGCATCCATGAGTGCCAAAGAACATGGATTCTAAGGTACATCACTGCTTTCCCTAGGTTACATGGGGAGAAAAAGTTTGCATACAATTTATCCTCTCACTCCTAGTCAGCCAAGAGTAAGGAGCTTCTTATTTCATCTTGCTCTGCAGTTTGTTTCTCCATGCAACACGATTTCAAGGTTGCTACTTACATGCATTCTTCAAGCTGTTAAGGCCAACTGTCTCTTTTTTTTATGCCATATAACAATATTCCTCATATAATGAACATCAGCTTCACATTCCTCCTTGATGGCTAAATGTAAAGAAGAACAAATACATCTTCATTAGCTTGACCACTTTTTGAAGGAGGGACGTTTAAAAGGGAAACCATAGTTGAAGTTGCTGCGAACCGAAGCACAACTTGCAAACAGTTTAAATACAAAGCTCTTATTGACAGAAGTTTTAAAGCTCCTGAGTTGGGAACCATTTAACCTCTATTCAGACCCAGAATTATTCTGTGGTGTATACAATATGGCTTATAAATTAGGTGCCATGGCTATTGTTGTACAGCAGCAGTTATAAAATCATTGCAGTTTTGTTCACTGGTCACTGCTGCTCCATGGAATTGCTGCAGTAGCTCTGATTGCTTAGAATCATATTTGTGGATGTTTTCATGGTATCACTTTGTTAACTTAGAATCTCATTTTCAAAACAGCTGACTAAATTTTCATTTGGTATAAATCAGCACAGTTCTCAGTTAGTGGAACTAAGGCAGTTTTTATCTGCAGAGCACTTGGCAGTGCAGCTGCTCAAACATGAAAGAGCATTGTGGGCAAGGTCCTTTTCCCTTCCTTTCTCTGAATGCAGAAATTAAACAAGACTTGGAGATCTTCTACAGATGCAGAATAAGTTGCAGAAGTTCACATGGGATAAACCTTAGCCTTGATAATCATGAATTCAATTACAAGTCATCAAAATAACAGTATATATGTTCAGCTGGATGACATTTTCAATGGAGTTGCAGAACAGTGAAGTGACTTCGTGGTTCATGTGATGATCCACTTTGGAAACTGCTGATGCTGCTTTCCAGAAGCACCTGGTTGGAGGTTGATAGAGTTATCCAGGGATTTGACAGTGGGAAGTCAGCTGATAGCCTGTAAGACATTCCAATCTGAGAAGATGACTTGAGAGATCAATTTAGAGAAGGCAAGAAAAAAATAAATTGAGGAAGTTTATCAATATGTAGAGATCATCTGTATGCTAAGCAGGCAAACTGGAATGGTAGAGAAAGTCATATAAAGAGGAAAGACCTTTGGCAGCATTTTATACAGAAGAGCACAGACATTACTAAAAAGAAGACAATGGGTCTTGGTTCCCCGAGTGGCAGGGAAAGCCTGCCTGGAACCTCCTTGTGGAAAGCACAGAGTTAAGGTTGCTGTTGTGTGCAATATTTCAAATTATGAAGTTAATGCAGTTCATCCCAAGTTCTGTATTGGTATCTTTAACAGATACCTAGTTCTATTTAATATTTTCAGGAGAAAGGACAGGTATACTGAAGAAAGAAGAGTGTTGCCCCGGAACTCATTCATTCCTGTTGCAGAGAAAAGAAATTATCTCCTTTCAGAAGACTTGATCTATGCAGTAACATGGTCACACATTTATTTTTTCAGTTGGATTAAGTTTCTATAACAGGGCTGTGCTCATAAGGATATAAGTTCCTGGCATTTTTCCACTTATCAATATTGAAATATTAGTGATCAAGCATTTACTGAACACCATTCCTCAAATGCAGGGTCTCCACAGCATCTTGTTGCATTCATGGATTTCATTTGTTTGCATTATCTGGCTAACTGGTTCTTTTGTATTGCCAAGGTGATGAACAGATTTGACATTTAGCTGATTACTTCACCAAAATTAAACAGAAAACATGGCAGCGATCCAAAGTTCCTTTCAGTGTGAAAGCTAATTATAAAAATGCTTTGAGCAGCAATTTCTTTTTGGATGTTAAAGTGCTTTTATTAGATTGTTCCCCTGTCATTTTAAAATTTATTGCTAGGCACTTATAAATGGGGTTGCCTGCTGAAGTAGAATTATTTTATTTTCTATATTTAAGATGGGAGGAAAAAAGGGTATGGAGTAAATTTTAGGCTAAATTTGTTATTATTTTATATGATTCTGAATAGGAAGGAGAATAACTAGTACTGGCTTTCATGGATCCAAAATATGTAATTTATCTTAGTGCTGAATAAAAGCATACCCACTTCTTTTTCACAATTCAGCAACTCCCAATTTCCAAAAACAATTACTTAGCAAATAAAGAAATCAAATATGTGATTTAAAAGTTGAGTACCGCCCCTTATTGTTAGAAGCTTGTATTTTACAGTGTAGATTAAACAATCAGTGGTGATGGCAAAATCTAACCATGTGCTTGTACCTGTCTTTCCTAAGTCATTACTTGTTCTCAAATAGCATAAAAGTACTCTAAAATCATTTTGTTGAGGTCACTGAATAAGAGTTAGCCAAGTGAATTTTAACCAGTAAATTTAGAGCTGAAGAGTGCTGAACGGATCTCAGAAGAAGTTTCTTGTGAAATATTTTTTAAATGCCTTGGAATATGTTTAACTTTTTGTACTGACTGTTGCTATTAGTATCCTTTGAACCTCAGACAAGGTGCAATCTTGGGAGGTTTCAAGGTGACAAAACTGGGGGGGGTGAGTTGCATGTGATATTGTCTAGCACACTTTGGGAACTAAATCATACTGTGAGGACATATATTAATTCTTGACACTGAGATCTATTAATATACCTTGAAGCCAAGTGAATTATGTGAATCTTCTGTTTCAAGCTGTAGAATTCTGCCATAACTAGGAGGAAATATTTTGCTGTAGGTAGATTAATGTTGAAAGCTTGTCAAGGAAAAGTTTAATGTTGTAAATTTATTCCTCTTTTTGCCAGTGCTTGAGCTTCTACACTAAATCCCATTTGTGATCTGAGGAAAAATAGAGATAAAATTTCTTTTGTATTTATCTGTGTTATTAGAATTTCAATGATACAGTCTATTGCCTATTAAAAAGTGCATCCCAGTGAATAATCTTCCAGAGGGTAATTTTTGTTCCCATCAATCTGAGAGCTTTTCTTGTAAAATACAGTAACTGTCAGTGCTTATCAAATAATTTAATTCATGCCCGTTGCAGGATAAGTAATTAAGATAACTCAACATTCTGCATTAATAAATAACAGAAATGAGAATAAGATATTTACTAAATACCCTTTCTGAAGATAATGGATAGGACTTACTATGGATGTTCAGAGGAACTGACAGAGAATGCAGAGAATGCAGTCTGAACAACAGACCTAAGAAAGAGTCTCAGTGAGGGTACGACACAAATGCGGGTTTGTTTTTGTTTGACTGTTTGAAGTACATTTCAGTACTAAGCCTTCATAACTCCTCTTTGTATCTATAAAATGTCCAGAGTCTGGAGAAGAGGAGGCCCAGAGCAGACCTTATCACTCTCTATGACTACCTGAAAGGAGACTGTAACAAGGTGGAGTTGGCCTTATCTCACAGGCAATTAGTGAGGGGACAACAGGAAATGGCCTCAAGTTGTGCCAGGGAAGGTTCAGGTTGGATATCAGGAAGAATTTCTTCATGGGAAGGGTTGTCAAGCATTGGAATGGACGGCCCAGGGAAGTGGTGGAGTCACCATACTTGGAAGTGTTCAAGAGGTGACTGGATGTAGCACTTAGTGCGTGGTCTAGTTGACAAGGTGGTGTTCAGTCAAAGGTTGAACTTGATGATCTAAATGATTTTATGACTCTATGATCTAACTGCTTGCTTGTCAACATGATAATTTATTCAGGGATATGTTAAACAGGGAGAAACATAGTGCTGCTAATTTGAAAGTTCACAGATCATGCCCTTGTCTGCAGAGAACATTCCCTTGCTGCATTTTGTTGCTGTCAGATGATCCCATCAGCTGTGCTCTGTTGGTGTCTTTCATTGTGTCAGTGGGTCCCCTATAATCTAAAGCAAGGTGTACATATATGATCTATCTGCCTGAACTGTGTAAGAACACTCCAAACACTCTATAAACATAAACCTACATAATTTCACTCATTTTTCTGTTTCCCGTCAAAATAAAGAAGGAATATGTGGACCTAGCTTTAATGTAAGTGCTGTGCAAGCTCATCAGGGACAGTTTGGCCAGGGTTGTCTTGATAGTATTTTTTTCTTGATCACGTGTTGGCTTTGTGACAAATTCAGAGAAAAGTGGCAAAAAAGAATTCTGTATAGAGCTTACTCTATGCACAGGGTCAAGTCTTGAAGGGAAACACACATTCAGACGAGAGCTCAAATGAGGTTGTGGTGTAGTAGCAGTAAGCATTTGCTTACCAGAGCTAGCTTATTTTTGGATGAATGTTTAACTTGAGATGTCTGTCTGAAAAAACTTTGTTTGACCAAAATCAGTTTAACAGAAACATTAAAGGAGAATGAAGTGCAAGACTCTTTGCTGACCAACAAACTTGGATGCTGAACTCATTTATATTTGATAAACTGAAACTTCTTATGTCATAAATGCCACCAAGTTTTGGTTATTTTTGAAAATAAGCTGAGTAGTTTAGTCACAGCCAAGAAAAGAGAACTGCTAACCCATCTTTAATTGCAAAAGTATTTCCTAGAGTACTTCTAACCTATATCTATTGTTTTTCCATAGGTTGATGGGATACTGTGCCTGGCTGACATTCTCACTGATAACAGCCATTCTGAAGCTACTCATGCTGAAGCAGCAGCAGTAATTGCACAGATCACATCTCCACATCTCACGTTCACTCAGCATCTCAGTAGCTTTCTGGAAAACATGGAAGAAATTGTGACTGCGCTTGTCAGTAAGTTCTCTGTGGGACTTTTGGGTCCAGTTAAAATAACAAATTGGGGTAGGACTCTTTCAATAGAAATATTCTCTAAGTAATGTTTGCCATACTTCCCTTAACAGATAAAAGAACAATTTAAAATTTTGAATCTGAGCATTCTGCAATTACATAATGTTTTTTACTCCAACCCACATTTGAATAGAATTTATGCATATTTGTAAAAACAATATCTGCATGAAAATCTGCCATGAGAGCCATAGGAAAGACTCAGCAAAGCTTGACTCATCCTCTTGTCCGATGTTTATCTGTAAAACAACAGTTTCTGAGAGCTGCTAACATTTATACCTGTTGTATTTTCTACACTTGCTAGAACTCAAACTCACCAGCACATCTATATTTGTGTGATAATTCAGAGAAAAAGTAGATTGTTGTATAATCTATGGGCATTGTTACAAAAAAATAAAAGATCTGTATTTCTTGTCTAGGCCTCTGATTCATGGTAAAGTGAGACAAAGGTAACAGTAAGATTTTCTTTAACCTGTGTCAGTGAAGACACTTCAGAAAAACAAGATGATATTTCTCATTATTTTCTAAAGAGAGGAATATCTTATTTCTGGCACTCTATTTCATCCCTCTCAAATACCAGAAGCTTTCATTCAAGCATTCTCTTCTCTCTGATCTGGAAATTTAGTTTCCCAGAGCTCCATGTCAGAATGTACAGTTTGGGTCATCTAGTTTGATTTCTCATGTATAATAGATCAGTACATTTGGATATTTCTCCACTGAGCCCAGTGGTTACAGTTAAACTGCAGGACTTCAATTTTAATGAATGGTCTTGTGTTTGTTTTTTAATAGAACATAAAAAGAGTATAGTAGTACCAGTATTTGAGGATTCTGCAGTGGCTGGGAATTGTCTGAGATGTATTTAGGCATTCCTCAGTAGGCCCAAACAGAACTAGTGCTGTAGAAGCCAAGGAAACAATTTATTCCTGATGTCCAGCAGCAAACTTATGCCCTAAACCTGCCCTGAATCCAGTGGGTGGAATTAACCTGTGCTGAGCTTGGTTCTGCTGTAGCTATACTGCTAGAGGGATCTGACCTGATTTAAGATGATTTTCTAGGCTGTTATAGTGTACCACAAACAAGGGACAATCTAAACAACCTGTCTAGAAGGTATTAGCTGGTAGATAATTTCCTTGCTGTTTAAGTTCTACAGGAATTTTAGTAGTATATATTCTGCCCAAGAAATGTGAGCATTAAAAATAGAACATGTATAACTTTGCAAGAGCCATTTCAGTAATCACACACCAGTTTCCTTGTAATATTTATAACTCAGTAATTGAATTACTGTAATATGTTTAATTTTTAAACCATGAAGAAATCCCATTACTAAGTGATTCACTTAGTAGTTAAAGTACATGTGTGCAAGGAATTAAAAGGTAGCTGTTTCTTCAGCACTTATTGAAGCTGAAAAATATAACAGAATGATTTTTGATTATAGAGAAATAGAGATAGGCAACATCTGTATGTACCTTGTTCTAAAGCAGAGGATATGCAACAGAATTATTCTCTTATGGATCATTTACTGTTAGGCTTTTGCCTCCCATTATTAATTTTATCTAGTTGTATTAAGGTTTATTTTGAACAACACCCAGTGAAATATTCCCTGTAGAATGGTATACTAGGTAGACCATATCATTTATTAGAGGTTGTAGCAAGGTGGTTGTTGGTCTCTTCTTCCAAATAACAAGTGATAGATCAAAAGGACATGGCCTCAAGCTGTGCTAGGGGAGATTTAGTTTGGATATTAGAAAAAATTACGTAGTGGAAACAGTTGTTAAGTGTTGGAACAGGCTGCTCAGGGAAGTGGTTGAGTTGCCATCCCTGGAGGTATTTAAAAGACGTGTAGATGTGGCACTTGGGGACATGGTTTAGTGGTGAGCTTGGCAGTGCTGGGTTTATAGTGTTGGAGTTGATGACCTCAGAGGCCTTTTCCACCCTAAACAGTTCTATGATATTATATAATTGAAAAAAAAAACGAAGATTTTTGTTTTGTTTTGTTTTGCTTCCTTTTTTCTCTTGATGTTTATATGAACTTGATCTTGGCTACTGAGATTACTACTGCAAATTGCAGATGCTTAAATATTGCTTTGAAATACTGCAATGAAAGAATGACTTTTATTCAACTTATTTTCTGCATCCCTAGAACTGTGCCAAGAAGCTTCGTCAGGTGAAGTTTTCTTGCTGGCTTCAGCAGCTCTTGCCAATATTACTTTCTTTGATACCATGGCTTGTGAAATATTGCTCCAGTTAAATGCAATGAAGATTCTTCTAGCAGCATGTTCGGACAAACGCATAGTGGATACTCCATATTCTCGAGATCAGGTGAGAAGTTTCTCAGCAAGCTGCTGTCTGAGCACATTTGTGTAAAAATCAACAGGTTTCAGCACTGTCTGTTTTGACACAGCCAAAATGAAGTTACTTTCGTGTATTCCATTCTTGATTTTTTTCAACATATGACTCTGCTTCTGTTGCCTTTTTTTTTAATGAGCGTTATCAAATGTGACAGATTTAATGGGATTCTACAACAATGAAAAAAAAAAAAAAGGACGGCACAGTTCCATACTTCTAAGATACTAGTACATTTTTTTTTTCATCATGAAGATGGCCAGACAGCGACATAGAGGCCCAGAGAGGCTGTGGAATCTATCTTTGGAGATATTCAAAACCTGACTGGATGGAGCTTTGAGGCAAGGAAGATATATATGGAGACTACAGCCTAAATATAAAGTTGTCATTTTAAAGATGAATTAGCTCCAAAAGCTGAATAAGGATCTGATTCCCAGCCCACTGACATCGGTGGGCTTTGGATCAAGTCCTAACTGCCTTGGTAGATGGTTTGCAAATTTTACTGGCAAATACTGCTAATGCACTTTTGCCTTTCCCTTTCTTCCTCACATTTTTTTTTTTTTAGTAAAGAGACACAGAAAATTACAGGTCTGTGCTAATGCACAGATGAAGTCAGATGAATCCTTTTGCTCCTCTGAGGTACTGCCATGCAATGGGATGCTGTAGAGGCACTGTTTATTTGGCATCTCAGGGATTAATTTTGTCACAGCAGAGTAACATGTAAGAGGCTTGAGGGTTCCAGGAGTTATTACTAAAGGGTAGAGGCTGCTAGTGAGCTTGCTTGAACTATTTCTGTTTATGAAACATTGTGAATATAACCAAATATTCATAATTCAGGCCTCACAAACCCATCCCCTTCACAACTCTGAAGTAACTAAAAGATGACTTATGGTAGACTTGGGATCTGCATTGCCATAGAAAACTCTATTCACCCTTAAACAGGAGCCAGGCCTCAGAAATTGAGGCACAGGGGACCTTAGAAACTGATTATTGGTGTTCTAAATGGGTTACTGGGACTGCTTTAGCTTATATTATAGCACTCAGTAGTTTTCCAGCTCAGGAGTGCATATAAAAAGATGGAATTAGGCCATAATTACCATATTGCTCTTTGGGCAAAGTCAAGCTGTGGTGTTGACGTGGCTGTGTACTATTATTACATACGTACAATTCTTCATGTTCTTTTTTTTTATTCCTCCTCCATGCTCTCATAGTTTTGATTTCCATATTTATTTATGCCCTCATCTTAATTCTGCTGTCAGATGTGAGTTTGCAGTTTGCTCTGTGGGCAGCATAACAAGCCCCTTCTTTTTATGATGAACACAGACATTGAGAGACATATGTATGACTTTTTCAGTAACTGGCTAGTTCCAGGACTTTTGCAGCTTGCAGGGCATCTCATTAGGTAGACGAACAGAGAACTGAATGGCCTCCATCCAAGAACTGAGAAGATTTCATTCCCCATAACCCCTTACCTTCCTTCTTGGACTGAAAAACTAGATCAGAAAGGGTGCTGTTCTCAGTGCTGTGCTGCAGTCAGTTTCTGAGCTGGCTCCTTGGCTCCCACAGCAAGAGAGACTGTAAAATCCCACCTTTTTTAATGTGCACCTGATGTCCAGGTGGAACCTGAGTGCTGCTTATCTCGTCTTTAAGAGCTGCCAGAGTTGCTCATCAAGCAGTTTTGGTAATGCAACAGCCTTAAGAGGAGTCTTCCTTCAAATTCCTAAATAAGTGCGTGTTTGCCTAAACTGCTGCCCTTGTTTCAGTGTTGTATTTTGTGGCATGGATGTGGTGTCTGCAAATTTTGACAGTCTTATGGAATATTTTGCCTTTTAATTCACTCTGTGTGTAGTTGGAATGAGTAAAACACACTCAACTGGAGAGAAAAACAACACTACAGTACTATGTTTTAAAAGGGTATTAAAATTACCATTTTGCTTTTTGACTTTAATTTCTTTTAGGTGCACAGTATAACCAGTAACTTTCCCTAGTATATATATTATTATGTCCCAACCAGTAGACATTTGCCAAGGAAGAAGTACATTACAGATGAGTAGGCTTGGAAATTTTTTCAATTCAAGTTTTTACTTTGGAATATGCAACCAATTTCAAATATATTTTCATGCCCTAATGTCCATTTTGAATGATCAAGGCCAGTAAAATAGATTATTTAGAATTAAGCTGTACTAAATGTTGAAACAAATAAAATAAGTTTCATAACAAATACAACAAAATATTGTCTAATTACAATAGAATGTTATAAAAGAGCCCCTCAAACTTAAATGCCCTGTTTTTCATATAGAAATTTAATTTAAATAATGCATTTATCTTATAGAAAACTACCCAGTGTTTCTTTATACATTACTACTTTAGCATTATTGCTGATTTAAGAAAATTCTATTTTGCTGAAATAGACTGAAGCATGTTCACCGTAAGCCAAAAACGGGAGAAAGATGGCTGAAGTGCAGGAAAGGAACAGTGAACTCTGTTTTCCCTCCTGCCTTTTCATCTCATTTAAAGTCACAGTATGTCCTTCTGTACAGCCTTTCTAAGGACAGCTAGAACTGACTAGTTTTCACCCTCCATATGGTATAAATAAATAACATTCTGCTCAGGATTTGGATGTTAGATACATTGTGAGTTGCCTGCAGAAAGTATTTTCCTGCTCAAGCACCTTTAAAAGCATTCTGCCTTTTGGCTTCTGGAAAGCTTTTGTGTGCAAATGATAAACTTTTCCCCTTTACTATTTGAAAATCAACATCTTTCTTCTTTAATATTCCAGGCAGTGTCAGATTAGGTCAGGTAAGAAATCTAGAACTGAGTTCTGGATTTACTTACAAACAAGATTATCATTGTCTATTTTATAGAAGTAGGTAACTGCTTCTGTAACCAGCAGTATTACCTTGAGCTTGCTCAGTTTTGTAACTAAATACATTGTATAAGAATCACTACAAAGCGGTAATTTCCTGATCCTCTAGTCCCTAGTTTTGGATCACAATGGAGATAAACCTTCCATGTTCTTTTTCTTTCTGCAGATCCTTATTTTCTGAATAGCAAGGTTTTTTTCTTTGAAAGAGCATCAGAATATTCTTTCAGAAGAGTTCATGCCTAAATTCAGCAGTGTATTGTACACAGTCAGATGTCTTAATGGAGTTTAAGCATTGTCAGAAGAAGAGTTTAGCCAAAACCTTTATCATTCAGAGTCTTCTTGACTCTAACCATTGTCTTAGACTCTACATAGAAAAATACAAAATATTTATGTTTGTGCACAGTATGTTTATGTATAAAAAATTTTTTTTCTCTGCATTACCACTTGTCTCTTCAGTGTTGCTAGTATTCTCACCTTACCTGTGAAGTTGTGGAGGTATAGCCTAACACCTTCTCATCTTCTGTTATTCAGGCAGACAAAGAATTAATGTGCAGTGAACACATCCATTTTAAAATGGCTATTCCTAGGTCTAAAGTCAGTAAATCATGTTACAAAAAAGTTTGAGATGGAGAAAGACTTTTAAGTTGAAAGGAGAAAATAGAAATGATTGCTACTTTTTTTCTGCTAAATTCTTTCCTGTTTCTTTGGTATTTGGGAGATGCTGCAAGTTCTGAAGCTGAGACCTTCTGTCTCATTTAAGATTTAAAATCCTTAACATCATTCTTCCTCTAGGTTTCTCCTTCTTTTCTTTGTTCTTCCAGGCTTTTTTTCAGGGAATTTGTGAGGGTTTTTATTGGCTTTCCCCTTTTTTTCTCTTATGTGGAGATTGCAGTATCAAAAGGAGTGCAGAGACAGATGTTACTTTAACATAAAGGAGTTTTGAATTTTTAAATGTTGCCAAACACATGGTGAAAGATTTTGGGGGCAGTGTTTTTAATGAGAAGAATATTAACAGATTTTTATTTTTTTTTTGTAAATCCATGTGTGGATGAAAGAAACTTGCAGTACTACTTCTCAATTTGAGTTTCTTGAATACTGGGGAAATTATTACTCCTCACCAACTACTTTTTGTTTCTGCTTGTTGTCATGAAGACAGCTGGTTACCTCTGTCTTTTCATAAACATGTGATCAACATAATAATATGAGTAACAGTATTGACTGACATTGTATGGTAAATGTTGTGGATTTTTATGTTTCAGGAGTCCAACATTGACTCTCTTAAATACTATAATTTTTGAGACAAAATGCCTGTTTAGTTACAATTCTACCTTTCACGTTTAGATTCAATCCAGGATAAGACAATGTGCTCCAACTTTCAAAGCAAGAGATTCGGTTGGAAGAGTGAAATCTCAGCTCAGTTGAAGAACTCTGCTATTCTTTGCTAGCTTAGTGTGGTGAGGTTTTCATTCTTTCATCTTAGTATTGCTACTGCTCCTGTTTTGAAGAAGCAATTTAACCTCTCTGCATTTTTGTTTAATCCTCTGTAAAGCTGGGTAGACGTTGCACTTTACTCTGTAAAGTCTCTCCAGAAGGAGAAGACACACGTTGTGTCAGCACAATTCATTGTGGTTTCTGTTTTCTGCCCTTGCCTGCCAGTTTCACAGCACAACCAGGCTGGTGCTGGGCTGTTTACTGCAGAAGCTATAAACAAGAGACTTTGCTGTAGGCTGTATCAGTCTTAGAGCTGTAAGTTAGAGGTGGGTTTGTACGCATTTTCCTGCAGTTTTTTGTCTTTTTGTCTTCAGTCCTTCAGGAATTGAGATAGCAGGTTTCAAACAGCCTCTGAATTTGGCCGATGATTTTTTTTTCCCCCCCGCAAAGCAGAATCACTGGTCCAGGTGACGGTTGTGATTTCAGTCTTTGTTCTGAGCAGGTGAGCTAGTAAACAGTGTTTCTACACGTTGCAGTTCCTGGTTTTTTTTTCTTCCTCAACTAGAAAATTATTACCTTCTAGGAGGGCATCAGAAATTACTTCCTGACCACTCTGCTTGAGTTAGTGGAGGTTGACCTGATCCTGAAATGGGAATAACTAAGTTTCTTAGCACGTACTCAAACCCTGATTTCAGGGTTAGATTCCAGCTAGACAAACAAAGTTGTTTCCTACAAAGTTGCTTCTTCAGCTTATCTAGGTATATTTAATTCCTAACCACAAAAATGGCTCTCAGAAGCAATGGGAATTCTGTTCTATTTTAAGCAATATAATGCCCCAGAGAAAGCTTCTAGAGATTTCTTAGTGAAGTTTTTTATCCCAATAGATAGTATTTTGAAAGGTTTTTCCTACCTTGTCTTAATGTAACTCCTGTTCTTAACTCACGCTATATGTACTGTTTTGCTGTCTCCCTGTGGGGTGGATCTTGAATTGTAAGGGTTTGATGGTTTTAATTTACATTCAGAAACAAAGACTCCATCCTGCTTCTGAGTAGTTGTTAAGTGCCTCTTTGTTTCTGAAGATGGGTATCTGGAGCTTTGCAGACACACTCTGATCTACGCTTATGTCATTTATTTGAATGAATTACAAAATGCTCTTATAATATGTACAAAAATTAATATTACTTAGTGATGAATCAGCCTTAAAGGAGTAATTAGCTAAGAGAATTAGCAATTCTATATTGATCTGCTTTGCCACTCAATTACATTACTTGCTAATTCTTATTTTGAGTGTGTGTCTTTCTTTTTATGTCAGGACTGTTAATAAAAGCTGACTGAGCAGTGTGCTTTTATTATCAATAAGGGTATATTAGCATCACATCTTCTACATCTATAGACACCTCCCTCTCCCACAAATGAAGTAAGGGACCCTCACCTGTGGAAGATATTGCCCCTTAACAGGTTTAAATTTATGCTTTCATCTTCCAAATTCTATTGCATCTTTCTGAGCAGTTGTTTCACAATAATGGCAAACAATTTCAGATCATCTTAAATTTCCCATTAAGGGAAAGTTGTCAAAGAAGCCTTCTGTTTCTTATCTTTTCTTTAGGTTTAAATCTCTTTGTTAACTAAAGCATTTGGGATTTACGCTCTCCTCAGTGTATGTATCTTACTTTATAGCAAAACATTCTCATCTAGTTTTCACTTTTGCAACAAACATTCAGTACCTTTGTACACTGGTTCATGAACATTAGTCACCATTAGTGACTAGCATTAGCCAGCATTAGTTACTAATATTCATAATTACATATTTTAGTGAGAGAATTTCCAAGGTAACTGTTTGAACAAAACTATTTTAAAGTTCTCAATTAACCCTGGTTTCTCAAATTTAAACTTCACTTTTTACAAGTGAAATTTCTATAGCTCAGTGCAAAACAGACTACAGAACTGTAAATTCAGTATGTGTGAAAATTGGAGGGAGTGGAAGGAAACTATGTGGAAATAAAAACAATTTTCAAATTATGAAAATAGATTTAGTTTACTAGAATAACCCAGACCAGCACTGCCAATTTTGTGATAATGTATGATATTGCCACTAGAGAGAGGTATCTGTGTTTACTATCTGTTTACTGATTTTACCTATAGAAATAGAGATTTTTCATTAGATTTCAGATTAATTTCCACAGAAACTGCAAGACTAGCAAGATGATGCTGTACTGACATTTGAAATGCACAAAATTATTCTATTATTTTTTAGATTTATTTATTAAATAGGGAAATATTCCACAGACCTAAAGGAGCTCTTCCCCCTCAAGTATCTCTGCATACTTAGCTCACCAACAAACCATTTAAAGGTGAACTTTCAAAGTTTTTTAATTTTAGGTGTGGGGTTTTTTTAAACTCTGAAAATTAACTGCTTAGTATCTTAGTCTTGTGAAAAATCTTACTAGTCTCAGTGGGACTCTCTGCATGTTAATATTTTGATAAGTTGGTGCCTTTTCAAAAAGTGCTAAAACATGAGCTGGTCTGAGAATTCTCTTCCTGGCGTTTTGCATTTTACTGTGTCTCACTACCTTGTGGTTTAGGTGTGTGGTGCACAGCACGTGGTAAAAGGTAGGTGTTGAACACAGGATAAACCCTAGAGGGCTGTTCCTTTCCTCTGGTTGTTTTTAGTAGTGTAACTCATGCAACACTGACCTGAATCATTCAGCTTTCATCTGGTGGCAAACAAATGTAATGAGCCTTACAGTACCTGAAGGGAGCCTACAAGAATAATGGAGAGACTTTTTACAAGGGCATGTAGTGAGAGGACAAGGGGAAAAGGTTTTGAACTGAAAGACAGTAGGTTTAGATTAGATATTGGGAAAAAATTCTTTATTGTGAGGGTGGTGAGACACTGGAACAGGTTGGCCAGAGAAAGTGTGGATGACCCAACCCTGGAAGTGTTCAAGGCCAGATTGGATGGGGCTTTGAGCAACCTGGTCTAGTGGAAGGTATCCCTGCCTATGGCAAGGGGTTGGAACTAGGTGATCTTTAAGGTCCCTTCCAACCCAGACCATTGCATGATTCTGTGAGGACTATTTGTTGATCAAGTCTATTTTTGTGTGGTTTTCATTAGTTGCAGTGGTTTTAGGGCTACCAGTTCACAGAGAAAACTGGAGCCACCAGGTTTATCAGACTCCTACTCTAGAGAGGTACCTGCAATTTCTGGGGGATCAGAATAACAGAGAATGGAGTGTGGACCAGCCAGGATCAATCTATTTGAGAGCACTGCTAGAATACAGATATTGGAAATGCATGTATCAAGATCTACCTCCAAAGCAGATCTGCCAAGCAAAGATATAGGTGCTGGGGCAGGGAATTAAGTTCGATGGGATCAGTTCTTGCAGCATATGATTTCTGAGGCAGTGCACTATAAGCCTGCATTAGATTTGGCAGTAGAATCTGAGATCAGATGTTGTGTTAAAAAATTCCACATAGGATGAAGCAATTTCTTCTTTCTTCTTTTCTTCCCCTCTAGGAAATCTCTGGCAGTATTTGCTCAATAGCACATCTGCAAATACCACAGATCAAGATATCACTAGGGTACTGGAATTTGTGGGTGGCTTCAGCACATTCTTTCTACATGATAGGATGGCTCTGGAAGATGATCAGGGCTCACATGTCCTGTCTTTGGGATATGTTCTTTTTTATACTTTGAGCTGACCATAAGCTCATTGTATGGAATCCAGAAAAACTGCAAAAATCATAAATTGTGTCAGGTGCCAGTGCTTTGTAATCTTAGAGTGTAATCTTTTACAGGAACAACTACTCGAAGATTAATGAAATTGATATTAAATATTGCAGTTGAACAGAAGAGATTCCATGTTAAATATTTTCAAGTCTCTCAATTATTTGAAAATTATTCAGTTCTGAGAGAGGTTTTGGTATTTTTTTTCCCCAGTAATTTTCAACTGCAAAATTAGGGTTAGGCAATCACTTTTATCTGTATCTGTTTGAGTACTCCATGTTTCACAATAATGTCTGAACTGGTTTGCTGATTCAACAGGACTTTGTAGTTACTTTTGAGAAACTGCCTAAGGCTTTATGAAATTTGGAGCCAGATGATGGGAAAAGACTGCAGTGTAAACCTACGTGTCATTAGACAAAAAAAAATAAATAAAATCAACAGCAGGAGAGATGCTACTGGAAAACTTGTGCTTATAGTTTTTGATCAACTTTAAATCCAAAAGAGATGAGACTTCATTAATACCAGTGCTCATAGAAGTGTTACTTTTCGAAGCAAATGGAGTCTGCATTTAAGTTTTTGTTTTACTCTAGAGAGTTCATATTTAGTAGGAAACTTCCTTGAACTTTGGTCTGTATTACAGAGGAGATTTTCATGTAAATTGAATGAATTTTAAAATCAGAAAGTATAGGAGAAATAGAGCATTTAAAGTCTACTCTTTATTCAGCTTGCCTGCTATGTGTTTGCATTATGCTATTTCATGTTATATTGTTTACTTCACAGGATAATGGAATTTTTTTGGGAAAAACAATATCTATCTATATGGAGTGATCTAATCTATGGATTAACTACTTTTTGAGTCCTGCTATGATTTTAAAAGATAATGTAGGTAGAACTTGATGGTTATTGATCATAAGAGTCTTTTATACATCCCTTAGGAGAAGGTTACATATAAACCCCCTAGGCTAGTTTATAAACATTGCAAAATGTAGGGGCCACATAATCAACCCAAAGAAAGTATTGATATAACCTCAAAAAATTTTTGGTGTCAAAAGTTGCACACAAAATATTTTTATGTATGAAAATACTTATTAGACAAAATAACTTGGAGCAGTGGAATAATTGGCATGTATTCAAATTGTGGTTAATTGAATTCTTCATCTGTGGCTTAGAGAGCCACATGGGGCACAGATTCTGCACAGAGGAAGCAATTTTCATTAACAGGATATAATTTAGAATGAGAAAACATATACACTCTGCCTGAAACACAGTTAATAATTAATATGGAATAAATACATAGACATATAGTGTTACCATATTTCTACCTGTCACTCTGTACAGTTTCGGCAACTCATTTGCATCCTAAGTAAGTATATTTATTCAGAGAGATGACACTGTAACACTACCTTCAAAAGTGGAAGACCTTTATGTCACAGCGTCGGAAATGAGTCATCCTTGTTTTTAAAATGGCAAAGTGAGATCAGAATGGTGATTTGATCTCATGCCTACTTGCATCTAAGAAGTTTGATTGTTTGTGAACTGACACTGTGCTGTTAAAAAGCTGATAACCATTTCCAAAATTGACTGGTGTTTCTGAGGCTGATCAGTTTTTCTGAGCTGGATTAGAGAAAACTAAAACTTTTTAGGAAAGAATATTATTTCTATTTTGTATTCTAGTGATCTATATCATTTATTACTTGGTGTCTCAAATACGCTGCTAATATTGAGATGTATGTATTGTTTGCATCTAAAAAGCAAGCTATTTGAAGGATAAAGTAAAAAAGAACATTTATCAGGATCTATGAAGGGAATGGGTGACTGAAAGCCAACAGCACCGCATGGTCAATGATTCTCTGCATTACTTAAAGCAAGTTGAGTTACACCTAATCTTGAAAACAGTTAAAACAGTTTTGGATAAGAAATTCTGCTAATCAAGATCTCAAAATGTGCTTTTGTTGGTACAAAGCCTAACTGTTGTCTTAGCTGAAGAAAGGTATAAACAGATTTTTAAATCCAGCTCTTTTGGGGACAGTGCTTTAACATGCCCACAACTTATGGTTTCAATGAAACTGAAAAGTATTCCTTAAATACTCGCTTGACTCAAGGTTCAAAACTCCAAATCTTTTGTGAGGATTTCTCACTATTTCAGCTGAACCCTGAACCCGAAAAGTGGCAATAACAGCACTACGGAACGTGTGCTGTGTGCTGGTTCTTTGCTTTCACTGTGAGCTCTGCCTGAGCTGAAACGGGACTACAGGACTGGCTCCTGAGGGTAGGCAGCTCCTGGCTGAACTAGGACTCTAGTTGGTGGGGTTTTTTTCTGTTATTTGGGTTTTGTAAATTTTTATCCTCCTCTTTCTACCAATTTGATCACTGAACAAACCTGCTGCACAGATCTCTCTAAGACAGATTTTGTGCACGAGTATAAAATTGTGATAAAAGGAGACCTCACTTTTCTTGTCTGGCTTTCAGTTAGCAACCATATGTAAGATAAAGACCCCCGAGAAATCACAGAGGTGGGAATAAGCTGTCCAACTGCAAGAATGCTTTTTAGTTTTATTGGTTTTGACATATTTCTGTCATACTAATTTTATAAGCCATAGTGTTATTTAATATTATTGAATTGTAGGGCTAGACTTCATACTTCTTTCTCTTTTTAACAACAGGTGGTAACAATATTGGCAAACATGTCTGTGTTGGACCAGTGTGCTTCAGAAATCATTCAAGGAAACGGTATGTATTTTAACTGAATTATATTTTTTATTTATTTCAGGAGAATGTGGGTAGATGGGAAAGTTAAGTAAAGGAGAAAGGCTTCACTAATAAAACTTCATTTTGCATCTTATCTCTTGCACATTGCTGCAGGGTGCAAAATGAGTCCTGGAGATGGTTCTTTGCAAATGATATAAATAAAATATAATAACACTGTTTTAGAAAACTTTGCATTTATGAGCACATTGCTGTTGTTCTCTGTGTGTGGCTTACTCATAGATGCAAAGCAAAGTAGAAAAAAGTGTTTCAACAGCCTTTATTCTGGTAATTACATTGTGTAAGGTGGCAATTATTACATGTTGAAAGACATCACCTGACACTGAGCCATGTATACCTGCATTTTGTGTCACTTTTTTCACAGGTATTAAGAGGTATTATAAATTTTGAAGTTTCATGTTTTTATTACTATACGGCAGTTGCTAGGGTTTTTTTCCCCTTATATCTTTAAATATCATATTATACAAAATTCATTATGTTTAAAAAACCCTGGGTGTTATAGACCCATCAGAAGTCTTAGAAGTTACTAAATCTGTGAATAAGGATAAATGCCTTATTAATACATCTACCAGCAAATTCATGGCCAAGCAATATAGTAAGACAGCTTTTCTTTTTTGGGGGGGGTGGGGAGATATTAAATTACAGTGAAGCTTCCCATATATTGCTTTTTCTGTCCTAGGAATATCCCCTCCTTACTTTTAAAATTAATATTTATGTGGGAATGGTTTTAGCTTGGATCCATTTGCATCTCAGACATGTCTGATTGTAGGTGGGAGAAGGTATTTCAGAAATTATATCCATAGAAGCAGGTCCTCAAAGAGAACTGGCCAATTCCAATGTAATATTGGATTTAGATGTTTCTTGCATTTTAATAGAAAATTTGGGCTCTCTGCATAGAAATATGACTGGCAAGGATCAGGTACTATGCAATCTATGTGTGCCCAGAGGTAAGTGTGCATTTGATGTCCTTGCAGAGGTAGAGAGGTGTCACAGTTTCAGAACAAATGACAATGTGGAGGTTGAATGAATCTGGATACTGAAGCAATTTAATCACAGATACATGCAATTTTACAAATAACGCGTAAAATTTCTGTGTCTCATGTAGAAGACAATGCAGTGAAGGGGAGAAGCAAGGCAGGTTAGCATGATCATTTCTCACGTGACCTCCTTGTTTCATGGGGAGGATGGGGCAATCCCAGAGAGAGGTTGGTCGGGTCCATTTGGTGGTTCCTGCCATGCTCCTGGTCCAAGCTTGTTGTGTTCCTGGAACTTGGAGAGGGGCTCCTGGACTTCTTGATGCAGACATATGTGGCTTCCCCTACCCAGAGTCTTTTCTAGAAACTCTTGGGAAGACCCTGACATTTCCCAGGACCCAGGTGTCTGTAATTATAGGTTTGAGTAGAGAAAACCAATTTGGTGATTTGTCTGTTTGACTTGGGCTGATCTTCTGTCGTCAACACTTACAGTCCAGATATGCCCTGGAAGTTTTTACACTCCTTTATGAGTAACAGATTGGTTTTGTAGTTTGGCTATTTATTTACTTGAGCACATCAAAACCTCTTCTGTTATTTTGGACAGGTGCTTGATCGTATTTCATCTGCTTCTACTTCAGCAGAAACTTGATTGAAGTTCATGAAATTATACTAAGAGCTATGCCAACTAAGCCTAACTCATGCCAGATACTACAGTGGGTGGACATGTACATGCAGATTGTCAAGGACAACGAGACAAAGTTTGTGTATACATTCCATAATGGAAGTTCACAAGAAGAATTTTCCCACTGGCTTTTGAGAAGGGTTGGCATTCAGCTTGTGTGTAAAGGCATCTTGTGTCTGCCCAGTGTTGTAATACTCAGATGCTGCTCAGAGGCCAGATTCACAAACCTAGAAGGGGTTTTGAATGCTATAGAGTTTAGATACTTTCTTAAAGTGTTCTCTGACTTTTTTAGTATGTCAGTTGATTATTATCTAGATGTATGATTCTGGTGCTAATTCTCTGAATTATTTATGCAAATGTTATAACAGTTAAAATCCTCTTATGCTACCTGAAGTAATCTGAATGCCTAATAGCGTATGGAGTCTAATAGCACATAATTTTCTTTACACTTAAAATAATCTAGAGAATAGAAATCAGTACAGTCTCAAGTGTTTTTGTGGAACTACAATAAGAATATCAACTCCTACAGGCAATAATAGGTTAATGAAGTCATTTCAATGTGGAAAACATTGTCTCTTCTGAAGGAAAGAGTCAGTCACACTTCAAGAGACAGAATCTCATAGTTCCTTCACTGAAGTATTCCCATTTCTAAAGTACACTCAAACAGTTTGAGAAGGAAACTTTTAAAGACTTATTTAAAAATACATAAACTTAAAAAAAAGAATTTAATTCAGAGTGAAACTTCATGTAGAGATCTGAAATACGTCACTACAGGTTTTAGATAGTGATTACCTTCAGGTTAGTTTGGAAGAGAAATAAAGAAATGCAATTCATGAAAACTAAAATACCAACTTGTAGGGGAGTTAAAAGGTTGGAGAAGGGAAGAGATAGTGCATTTTCTAGTTCCAGAAGTTCTGTAGCTTCCCAGTGAAGACAAACTTATGCAGAGATCAGAAGTGCCTGAATGCTGATGTCCAAATTGCTGTCCACATTCGTGCATTCTTCATGACTTATTTGGGCAAGTCATTGGTCTGTATTTACCTTGCTTGCTTTTTCCCTTTACTTTTTTTGCACCAAGTTTTTTTTTTTTTTTTGGAGAGAGGATAACAACGGCTCTTTACATTCTTTTAGGTATTCAACTTTTAATGGAAATGCTCTTTGAAAAATCATCTTCAGGAAGTTCAGCAGAAGTTGCTGCTTGTGAGCGAGTCCAACAGAAATCTGCAGTAACACTGGCACGACTCAGCCGGGATCCTGAAGTGGCAGATGCAGCTGTAAAACTCAGCTGTAAGGATGTATCTCTAGCTTAATATCGGACTGAAAAAGGGGGAGGAACTGCCAGTCATGGAGAAACTCTTTTAAATTTGTAGCCTCACTTGGTATACTTTATGGAATATATTCCCTGTAGAGTCTGTCCAGAGAATGACTGAGGAGGTTGAGCTAAATGAACCTTTGGCTCATTTCCCAGAGGAACCTGAGGTGCAGTATCCACTCAACATGGAGCTGTGTCTTACTGTGCCAACTGGCACCGCTGCCTCCTCCATTCCTTTACGTAAACCCTTGTGTAGGATCTGTCAGTGGAACGAATCCAATGCGAGGGAGCAGGTTCTTTGAGTTGGAGTTTTTTAAGGGTATAGGGGAGGACTGATAGGGAAGAAATGGAGGTCACAATTCCTGCTCAGAAAGAGCAATAGCAAATAAATGCAATTTATTTGTTTATGCTTTACAACTATTAATTATGACTGATCTGCATAGCTCCATGAAAAATCCCTCAAGTATTTGCGTATCATCTTTACATTAGAGATCATGTCTACTAAGAAAGATAAATATTACACATCTCAAAATAAGAAGTTGTTTCTCTAAATTATTTCTCCTGACACTCTTTTGTGCACTCAGGTATTCCTCGCCTAATTAAACTTTGCAGATCACCAACCGAAAGAAATAACAGCGATTCTGTTCTAGTGGCATGTCTGGTATGTACATTTTAGTCTTTCTTTCAAGCTTATAATGGAAAACTAAGAAAAAACTCATCCCTTTAGATTTCAAAATGCATAAGTATTGCAGGAATGTTTTAAATTCACGTCAGGGTCTCCTGCTTTTCCCCTTAAGCATAATCATGTACACTGTCAATTATTTATCCTCTGATTGAAGATTTAAGCACATAAGGAAAAATGGCTTCATCTTCACATTATTGAGCACCAAAAAATTTCACTGGAACACTTCAGAATTTAAAGATTTGTTAATTTCTGAGTTCCATTCTCTGATGATGCTGTTTACTGAAATCACCCTTGAGTCAAGGGATAGCAGCCCTTTATCTGCAAACACATATATGTATAGAAATATTTATGTAAAGTGTCCAAAAGGAGGAAAAGATATTACTTGCTTTCATTATGGTCCATTTTTGTTTTCTCTTTGAGTCTCCAAGAAAATATAGTGCCCAGCCAAGGACTGGGCAACAGAAAATTAACACTTTCTCTACTCAGGAGAAAGATCCCAGCTGCTGGCCCTGCACTACATGGACTGTGAGCTCCCAATGACTGTCAGAGTTGAGTGATTTCACCCAGCATTTTGTCAAAGTGCTCTGGGCACATGAGTGATCTAGGGTTAGGACATAGGTTTTGAGAAATGAAGACTGAAGGATATTGTTTGACAATGCTTTATAGTATTAGTGTTATTTTAAGTGTGAAACTTGGTTACTGCAGCTTGTTCGTTTAAGCAGGACTCATTCAGGATGAAGAAAGTATGAATGTGAGCACAAGAAATGCAGAGGTTATCCTTCATGCATGCTGAGAAGGCTTATTAGTCTTGTATGGCTAAAGCAGAGACCACAGAGAGATGGCAGCAAACCAGCTATGATTTTTTCTGTCTCAAGGAAGTTGCTGCTGCACATTCCTTGAATTCATGTCTATTGTTTGAGACATTACCTGCCTGTCTCAGCAACTCTGCTTCTCTGGATATTTTAGTAACTGCCTGAAGACATTTTCTAATAAACCTGTGGCAAAAATATTGTCCTGGAGACATAAGCTGCTTCAAGGTCTGATAGGTATTGTCCGTGAAATTTGAGGGATTGTACTGTTTGGTATTTTTAGCAGGGTTGTTTATTTTTTATATATTTTGAAGCAGGCAATAAACTCTTGTGTTAGTGCTTCACTGACAAACAACACAGAGAGGGTAAGCTGATCCCAGTTTATCACACTTTAGCTATCACACTTTATCAATAGAAGACAATTTTTGTTCTTGAGGAAAGCCAGCCTGCTTTCCAGTTGCATCTGTCACATCAAGTTGCTAGAAGGTATGTAGTTGTTGTATATTTTTCTCCAGTGAGAAAATCAAATAACTCCTTAGAAGGGAAGAGTTTATGAAGACAATAGTAACATCAATGCGATTTTTATTGTACGGCCTCATTATCAGAACAAACGTCAGTTTTATTTGTTCCTAAATGGTTTGAAACGTACTGCTTCTTTCTACACTAGTACCTAGAAGATTTCTATGGCAGGCATTGCATAAAACTTCGGTAGCAGATATTTTCTGACTCAGATGACTTATAGTTCTCATAAATAAGACAAAAGCTGAGAGGAGAGTAGAGATACAAAGTGGCAGCGTGAAATATGCAGCAGATCAGAGATACCTTTATAGTCAAAGTCCTCTGATTCTCACCTCTGTTCTTTAACATCACACTGTCCCTGCTACTCAGGTCTAAAAGCAATGTGCCCCAAAAGAATTGTTGTTTATTAGATGCATTTGAGGGGAGATTCATCTGATAGATGAAGACAGTAACAAGAGATTAGCCAGGTAGGAGAATTCAACCTGCAGAGTTCAGTTCTGAGTCCTGGCTATTATTTTGAGATAGTTACAATGGATTCCTGTAATGAAGACTTTTGTCAAACCTAACTGCATTACAACTGTGCTGTTTTGTTTTTCCAGGCAGCCTTACGAAGACTAGCAGTTATGAGTCCTGATGGACTTGAAGATTCAGATTTTCAGCAGCTAGTAAAGCCCAGACTTGTGGACTCTTTTCTGTTATGCACTAATATGGAAGAGAGCTTTGTATAAATGTGAGCCAAAAATGATAATCAACATGATAAGTATACAGTAAGATAATACATATACAATTTTATTTTTTTTTAGTCCTATTGTTATTTATGACTTATTTATTCTAAACCCACGAACATGCATTTTGTAAGAGAAAAGGAACAGAATGAGCAGACTTGTTTCAGTGATTTGCAAAGACAATTTTTTATTTTATTTTCCTGCCAAGACCCATCAACAGACCTTATCATTGCCATCTAACAAAATGTTGGTTTTTTAATATAGTTAAATCAAGGTAATGAAGCCAAGAATTTCTTGCAATGATGTTAAATGCTTCTAATAATGTTTTATCTCTGATATTTTTCTATAGTTAGGACATTTTGCTGATTTTTTTTTAATAAATGCTTTAGCCTCATGCATTTACTGTTTTAGAACAAAAATAATCCTAAAAACTGCAAGTATATACTTTGAAATGAAAGGGATGTTACAGTCTAAGTCCAGTACTTAACTGTTGTTGTTTTTAATAGAAATATGAAATATGTAACTGAGAGGAAAACTTCCAGAAAATTTTCAAATACTGGCTTTGAATGATGTTAGAGGACATTCTTACATTGTATAAAGATATACTCCTCTAGAGGATACACACTTGTAGAAAACTATTTACATTTACTGAAATTTCTGAAAGAAATTGATAAAATTCTAGAAAAATCTCTGATGTATGTTTTATTTCATAATGTGAGATTATCCCCCTAAGATTTAAAATCATTACATACTGATAATTTTCTCTCTTTTCCAAGCCTTAGAGGAACTGGAGGTGCTTATGTCTAGACATGCTTTTAATATTCATGCTGCTACTACGTTTGTGAAAAGTTGTGCATGCATATGTTAAATAATGAGAACAGATAATTGTAACTTGAATTTCCATTTTTCTGTTTTTCTAACTAGTCCTCTATTTCTAAAATGAAATGGGACTTTGAGGATATTTTGGAATTGAGGAGATTTTACCAATGGATAACAACTTAAAGAATAGACTTGATTTTAAAATAGATTTTTTTCATGAACATTCTTCTAAGTTCTTGCTTTTTCTTTTCATTGAGAAAAAAAATATTTAAAATTATTCAAAGAGCAATATCTTCAGAGTGTTTTTCCCCTTAACTTCTCACAAAGCACTCTGTAGATTATAAAAGTATATATAATTTTTTTCTTGATGGTTTGCAACTATTGCTTTGGATCATTTTGTGATCAGCAACTTTAGGGTAGTAGGACTTCTGCCAAAAAAGTAAGCACATTTCTTCCCTACTGTACTTAGTAGATATGTTAAGCAGCTTAATTAATTAATGTTTATTTAGTATTATGTGGCATTTAGATGAGAGGCACCAGGAAATTGAGAAGTTGTGACTGTCTTCCACATTTTCTGTGTCTGAAAAATCTGTTCTGGTTCGAGTGGTGATACATGGTGACTACTTTTCTCTTCCCTTGAGTACATGGGTTAAGAAGTCTCTGCCTTAACATTTCTTTCTTGTGAGCTCTTCATTTAATAAGCTCTATCTTGACTGAATTTTAAACCATTAGAAAACCTACAATGACCTCTGTCAAAAGGAACTACTCAAAGAGAAGTGTTGAATCAGATGTTTCACAGATGTAATTTTCTAGTAAGTGCAGAGATGAATTCTGCTTTGTTTTCTTACTTTGAGACAGCTCCTTAAATTTCCAAGGTTGTTAAAGTGTATAGTACTGTACAGCTTTAAAGATATTATATTACCAATGGACTTTAACACTTTCCTCACTAAGCAGAAATAAACCATGGATGCTTTAAATGTTAAAATCAACATTCTTGTTATAAAAAGTGAACTTATAAATTACACTAAAAAAAAAAACCTTAAAATAAGGTCCTGTTGCACTGTTCTGATAGCCTGGCAATCCCTGACAGAATACAACACATCAAATTCTGTTGTGAATGAACCTCGTTCTGTCAGCTGGAACTAACACTAGAGATATCAGCATGTAGATGGAGCAGGGTTTATCCCATAACAGGTGAAGTTGAAATCTCATTTAAAAAAATTTCCACAAATGCAAAGTGAACTGAAGGAGCTATTAAGAAAATACCACTGTGACTCATAATGTTTTAATGCCATTTCTAACAGGTCAATCAAATATTCAGTGAGCAGGTCAGTAGAAATTAATTTGCTCTCAAATACAGTAATGTGGATCCACATCAATTGAATTTATTACAGATACTCTCAATCTGTAACTATGTAGCCGTAATTCTGGCCCATATTTTCCCTTTACATATGTTCATATTATGAATATGGCTGTTTATATTATAAAACCAAAATAAATTTAGGTGGGTCTCTCATTTGTAGTAGAAAATACATCTTGAAAGAGCCATTTTGGACCTTTTAATCACCTAAGTGTCCTCAAAACCATTTTATCTAGGTCTGATTTTTTCATCTAGAGTTGAGCACTTTATTTTTATATAGGGTAAAGTTTATGAGAAAATAGACATACTTCTACCTTACCTCTTAATTAAATTGGAATTAATAATTCAATCAAAATATCCAATTATTTTCTCATTGCTTCTGAATAAATACTGGATTAAAAATGTTTGCTTAGAAAGTGACTCTTCAGTTTTTAAACAAAAAAAACCACCAACCAACCAACCAACCAATGAACCGTTTAAGCCAGAACAAATATTTTTTATTTCAATGTAGTATGAAACAAAATATTTCATATGAAAAATTTACCCTGAAGTAAGTATTTTGGTGGCTCAACCTTTGGACTCCCTGTGTATATACCTATAGAGTTAGGAAAGAGAGAGTATGTGTAATACATTCCCAAATCAAATAATATATGTGGACTCATTGACCTACAGAGGCTGCATGTAGGTTAGATATTAGCTTAATCATTCCAGCAACTGCATATTATGCTTGTTAGAAATGTTGTAGTTTCATTGAAATTCTTCTGAACATTTTCAATTTTGTATGAGATTAGAAACCTTTCACAAATGTGCAGTGAATTGCAGGATTCTTTGTAATTTTGATTTACATTCCAGTGATTTTGGGTAACGTCTTCAAATTTCAGCTTTTGTTTGAACTCTTTACAGATATTCAGGGCCCAGATGTTTCATTCATGGAATAAATTTTGTTTTTTCTCAGTTTATTGTGTGTTTGGTACATGAATCACTTGTGTGGAATGTTACTCGTCTGACCTGTTCTGTTTAAAATAATATGTGTATCTACCAGGGATTAGATAATGCCTTCGTAAATTGGATATCATATCTGGTTTTGGGGTTGCCTGTCAGTATCCAAAAGACAGGACTTCTTCTGTAGCACTTCTTAGTACAAAACAATTCTGGTATCTCATATGGCTTGTTCCAAATCTGTATGTTGACCATCTCCTTTTAAACGACAGCAATGAACAGTCAGAATAACACTGGCTTTTTTAATTTGAGGAGTCTGCTTTGATTTTCAGTTTAAATTTATATTAAAGTTAATGTATTTAAAGAAGCACTCTAGACACTGTAAATTATTCACTAGTGTTCTCATTTTTAAAGGGAGGAAGATAGCATTTAAAGAAAGGTCTAGAGTGAATTTGTTAATTGAAGTTGGAAGTGCATAGCTGATGGGAAGGTAGGTGAATAGTTTCAGCCTTTGAGAGGCTAGAGAACCAGGAACAAGCAAAACAGATCATCTATCCTAGATACTTGTATGCCTTGCAAAGATCTTTATCTCTATTTTCTAGTCTGCTCTTGGATCTGAGTTCCTCTTTTTCTAACTGTGACAAATTTCTTGAGAGTTCTATTTGTATAATTGATAGTTTTCTGAATAGAAAACAGTTACAGTCCAAGGTTTGGTCCTGCTAATTATTAAATTGATAAGGTTTTTGCTGAGAAACTAAGTAACAAAAATACCTCATTAAATAAATCTAATAAGGATTACCTACAGCAAAAAGAACTGTTTATTGTTCCTACAGTGGGGGGAAAAACTAACATATTCTCCAGAAAACCTGAGAGAAAACGTGTATAATAGCCTAATTCCAGGTTTTGGTACTTTTATGAGCAGACCTGCTAACTAAGAGTGTATGAATTGATCAGTTCCCTGTCAGATAATCATTGAATAAAAGTAATAAAAGGAAAACCACTAGACTTAAAGACAAAACACTAGAAAATCAAAGATTTTTCTCTTTAATTTTCAACAGCCAGTTAGTGATTTTTTGTTTTAATAACTGAAGTGCGTCTAGAACACAGTGGAACCCATGGGAAACCAGTGGAAAAAAAAAGGAAGCAGATAATACTGCTAATTTGCTTTGAAGGCTTAAATGGTGTGAAGAAGGAGATGTGTCTAATGTCGTACCTCTCCTGTCACTGTGTGATCACCTGTGTTACAAATGTCTGATTGAAATCTGCACTGCTTATACCTTCGCTTTCTGGATTACCACTGTCTCTTAACTAGCTTCTGTTTATGCCTTCCACAGTCTTCAGAATGTGACCTAATAATGCACATGATTTCAAAGTGATTTACTTAATCTGTTTTTTTTTTATACCACATATTGTAAAAATCTTTTTTTTTTTTTTAATAGTTCTGAAAGGATATACCTAACAAGATAATGTCTGTTATGTGTACTCATCAGGTAAGACAAAGATTATGATAAATCAGGAAGATGCATTTAAAAAGATCCAAACCCAGCCATGTGTTTTCACTTGCATCAAAAGAATAGTTATGGATTGGACCAAAATGATGTAGGGAAGTCTTATTTGATGTTACTTCTTCTGACTTCTGTAAGTCAGTTTGCCTGCACTGCAGTAAAGAAGACCCAGAGCTACCTCCAAGGTTTCAAAGATCTTGCTAGAATTAGAACTAGAGAGTTCTAACAAATAAAATAAAATAAAGATAAATAAAATCTCAGAGTATGAAACTAAGGATAAACATCTGGTAAAATTTTGTGTTCAACACGAATGTTTAAGGACTACACTTTGTATGTTAAGCAATGTGCTTGTTCATAGATTCTTGCTTTCATTTCCAAAGCAAGATACACTGCCCCACGTCACAACTCTTTCATTTTAAACTACTTATTAAAAAGGCCATGCTTTCTTCAGAGCAGTGATTATTACAAATCAGTGATTTAAAGTTCAGTCCGCCAGGAGAAGAACTGTGCTTTATATAGTGGGCAGTTCTCAACTGTTTTGAAGTTCAATTCTGTAAGCATAGTCCAGACCAATAATTTAGGTGGTTTCTGCGGACCACAAAAAGAAGTGGGCAATACTTTCTCTTAGAGAATGACTGCCATAGACAGGCAGTATAAATTATACCATGTAGCTTCCTTCTTTTCTTCAATGGCTGTGGAAAAATTGCTGATGATTTGTTTGGAGGAAATGTCTAGACACCTCTGACTATTAATTCAGATCATGAATAGCAAGATGAATTCCAGGCTCAGTCTTGAGACAAAAGGAATAGCGAGATGAATTCCAGGGTCAGTCTGGAGACAAAAGAAAGACACTCCTTCAACTGGGGTTCCACATGCTGTTTACATATCAAGTACAATTTCCACAAAACAAGAAATTTTTGCAAGATTGGATTATCTGTTTCAAACGACAGAGACACTATTTACTTATTTGGTGTGTACTAGACAGTGACTCCTGTTTGCCAGTGTTTTAAAGCAAGAAATAGCTGAACTAGTTCATCGATCTCAGAATATTATGCCAACTATACATTTATTATTAGAGAAAAATCTCTTGCATTTGAAGACAGGGAGAAAGAAAACAGGTCACAGGACACTAACTTGGAACTCCAAAGTGAGCTATCCTGGACAATATGTGAAATACCATTGAGCTGATCAATAATATTGAACTTGCCAGGAAAGCTACTGCACACCAGCAAACAAAAAAAAATCCCCTCAAACTCAGCATGCCTTCTTTCCCAAAAAGTAATAAACTGAACTCTAAGAAGAAGAAAGGACCTACCATTAGAAGACATATCCTGGGACTTAGCAATACCACAGGTAACACAGTGATAAATGAGGACTATTTCCAGGTGGTTCAAGCCATCCTATCAAACCCATGCTGGCATGTTGTAAGTATAAATGGAATTTGCTTACCATCAAGACCATTGCTAAATCCTTGCATGGAAGTCTCTGCTGCTGTGCTTACTGTGGCTTAAGCATTGAGGTAGCAAACCTTAGTAATCCTTTCTTGAATCAAGGATATGCTTTCCATCAAGGTTGCAAATGATGATGTATGTGTGGTGCTTCACAGCTGTGTTCCTTTCTAACTTTCTCTGTGCCTTTCTGCCTGATGTCAGCTGATTAATGCTTCCCATTAGAGTGAATGACAGCTGAAGGATTTGCATGACCCAATATGGCAACTGAAAATTCAAACCCAACATCTGTGAAACCCAAGACAGTGACATGTTTTGTTTGCAGGTGCTGTCTCATTGCCCTCTTACATTTGCACCAAGGCAATCTCTTGGTCTAACATCTTGGCTAAAAGGTTATCTGTTTTCTCACTTGCACAGTTATCACCATCTGAGAAATATTTCTTGTCAAATACTTAGATCTTATTTATTTTTCCCTTTTGAAAGCACTTATAGTTACCAAAATACTGGGTACTGCACTCAAAAGGAGTTTCTGGATTCTACTGCAAAGACTGGAAGAATGTGCATGAATTGTTTCTACTCTCATCATTTGTTTCTTTCCTATGTAGGAAAAAACTAGAGGAGTGAAATGTTCCTTTCAGTCTTTTTGTATGATACTAAGTTCTCTAAGATTGCTCCTTTCATTTGAGACCGTTTAGAGATAATATATATTAAAAAAATTATTAATAAAAAGACCAGCTCCTTTGGCAGTACCAATATGTTCTTTGTGTTTGTGATCCCAAGATATTCCTTGTGTGGAAATGTCTTTGTGGCTTGTTTTGCAGTTAGTAATCTGACATGGCTGTAATGGAGATGGTTGCCTTTTGTGTCCAAGCACATGTTTAGCTGCATCTTTCATTCAATAAGAACAGCTGATTTCAAACATTTTTTCCTATTGATGCTTTTATTGTTTGCAAGCTCATCTGAGTGCCTCTTTCACGTGGTAATACTTTCGTTGCTTCTCATATTCAGTTCTTCCTTTACCACTGATCACCTTTACTATTTGTCCACTTTTCTCATTATGTGTATCAATAAGATATTGTAGCTGTTTTACTTCTCATTTAAGCGTTATAATTTGGCATGACAAATAATTGAAAAGGCTGATGAAAATTAGATCACTAAAACGTGGTTTTGCTACAGAAATATTTTGAAATAGTTTTCAGATACTTTTGAGGTAGTGCATCTTTCACTAAAGAAGTACGAAGATATTTTTATTTTAAAAAATATCTTAAAGAGGTTTTTTTAGAAATGTTTCTATTAAAATAAACACAAATAGACTCTCACTGCTGTTTTATAAAGCTAACTAGAAAAGCTATTTAGTTTAAAGAGAAGTCACCATAAAAATCAGTTAAAAATTCTTTAACTATTACTTTGCTTTCTACAGTCTTGCTGCATATGAATAAATACACCAGGTCCCTGGGGACTTGCAGTAGACAAACTATATATCTTGTTAATATTCTGGGGCTACTTTTTCTAATATAGAACTATTTCCAGGTCTTAGCTGTAATCAGTAGAATAAAACATGATTGCTGTTAAGTAAAAATTTTAGGATTATGACGCAATTTTTTAATAAGGTTCAGTTTGGCACTTCTGCTAAGGCCCAGCAACTGCACCAGTGGAAAAAGCTCTCAGCTGCAAACTGTTTCAAAACAACTCTTCACTGTCCAGTGATTCTCAGCAGTTCTAGGTACTCTGCCTTAGCATAAGGTTGTACCAAACAGACTCTCATATTTTGTTTTCTTTCAGGACATTTCACATAGGTTTTGTGTTCCTCTTTACCTTGAGTCCAGACATTACAGTGTCAGCAGACAGAAAAAAAAAAATCTTTTTTCACCCAGGGGCTACTTTTTCAGTCACGGGGAAGTGATCAAACATCATATGGTTTTACTTGCAGCACTCTTGTATGCAAACTGAAGGTCTGTTTCCTGTGGGAGGCCAAGGGGCAGGAAATGTATGAAATGCAAGCAAAACTGAAGGTCTTGCTGAAAGTGCTTCCTCCTGTTCAAGATTCAACAGAGTCTTTGTCATTTGGAAAGTGCTCCATGGTCCCTAACGAGTTCAGGTGTCTACTGCCTTCATTCAGTATCCTTTGGACTTGTTTACTTTTTAAAAAATCTTTGAGTAGTAACTTCTCTCTTTTCACATCAGGACAGCTGAGAGCTGCAGCCCTGTGGATAATTCTGATTTGGTCTGCATACCTCTTTTTTTCTGCTTTATTTGTAACACTTGCCTGCTGAAGAATCATCTTCCTTACTATCTATTTACTCATTACAGGCTTTTCTGACATCTAAAAAACTGCAATCAAACTTACCACATAACTGATATGTTTCTTCTGTGTAAAGACAGCATTGTTTTTGTGATGTTAAGGCTTTTTCTGGAATACTTAACTTAATAACCACTTTTTTCAGGGACAGTTACACTGTCTCCTCCAATACATACTTTTGGTCAATAAATTGCTTTAAACAGTTCAATCAAAAAAAATCTCTTTTCAATTTTAACTTATTTTCAAAGAAGTAGACAATTTTAAATGCTTAACATGAAGGTTTATTAAAAAAAAAATAGGCAAGCAATCAGACAATCTTCTAAACAGAGTCAATCCTGCTGTAGTAGTCCAAGGCTTTAATACAGACTGCATTTTTCCTTTTCCTTGAGAAGAAGTACAATGTTGCTATTCAGTTTCATGTTAGTTCTGGCTACTATTCTACAAATCCCATGGACAATACAGTAATTTAGAGGCCCCTTTACAGCTGGGTGGGAAAGGAATTGAAACAATAATGGTTTAGATATTCTTAAAAAGCGCCTGATAGTTTTTTAACTTGTTCTAATGACCTGATCCCATATATAAGGACATATATAAAAGTCCTGTGGATGCATTTGAATCTTATCTCACTTCCTAAACCACTTAAGAACCAATTTTCCTTACATCTGTAATGTCTTTAATCAGTTTGGCTGTTTCAATCTGGGTGAAATCTGGATAAGAATAAATAATCTACAGGCCTTCAAATGAACTTTTCTGAAGTCTTTAAACCACTCTTGAACTTATCAGAAATATATGGTCATTATCCACTGCTATGCATCTTAATTTTCTTCCAGGTCTTAAGGGGTGAATGTAGCCAGAAATTCAGTTTCTCCTGGGGCCACCTGGTCATGCAAAAAAAAAAAAAAAATCGCAAAAAAACCATTTTCTTGTCCTGAAAATCATTGATGATTTTTTTTTCCTAATATTCTTTAGAAAATATAGAATTTGTCCCAAAAGCAAAGGAATGTTAAAAGCTCTTCAGAAAATGAAATTTAGACTGCAGAAATTTTCTGTAAGAGAGTGAGTTTTTCTTAGGTTGGTTTTACATATTATAATGTCCTGTGTATCTGAGCTGCTTTTAAAAGAGCAGCATAAGTATCTTTTGTTTTATTCTATGATGCAGACAAATATAAAGGGATGAAAATGTATTAATTGTCAGATATGTCAATATCAGTTTCATCTGATATTAATTTAAAAATAAATTATTCCATGGAGACTTTGTGTGTAAAGTGGCAGGGAAAGTACCAGGAATATCTGCCTGGATGTAGCTGACCAAAAGTATGAGCCCTGTGCCATAATGTCAGAACAGTAGGCCTCATGGACATTTTGTTCCCAATGGGAGTGAAGAAAAATATAGCCATGAAAATCAGGTGAATTGAAGCGTGAGATCTCATTTTTCATGAGAGGGGAGGAAGACAGCAAGCAAAAGCTGAAAAGAATTGAACCCAAATGTTTAGGAGGGAGACATGGCTGTTGCTTGGGAAATAAAAGCAAATGAATGTTGTAGGGAAGGGATATGAACACTGCAGCTAGAAAACCAACTGTAGTCACAATCAGGACTATACTTCTAATAAAAGTATAATTTAAAACTTTGATATTTATGAAGGGAAAAAATGAATACAGTACTAGATACTGTTTTGTATTAGCAACAACATCACAACTGGCAAGTGATCTGCACTTGATTTGGTTTACAACAGTGGCATAAGCTCTATAAGGTCATTAATTCATTGACACAGATTAGAAAAATGGATATATTCTTTTCCTGTCAAAATACAATGTAACACAAAGCAAGAGGAGTCTCTCTGCTTTCTCAACTCATGATGTAGTGCAAACTGAGTTTTCAAAAGCTTGTTTTAGATGTACTTAAGGACTTGCTGGGGGAGAAGTGGTGACATCTACTGGAATTTTTAAACACTTCATTATATGTTTCCAAGGCTGCTAGCAAGACATATTTGGTTTAGGTCTAAAGTTGAATGAATAATGCAGAAAAATTTCTACTTATGTTTGTGCAAATTTGGAAGCAAATCTTCAGCCATCTTGGGGTTGCTTTTGGTGTCATTTCCTGCACACACTCACAGAGTTATTAAACTTTAATCTCATAACTGTTGGCAGAAAATAAATGTTAAGCTCACACAGGAATACTATGAAAAGTGAATTTCTAATGTGTTCTCTGTAAGCCTGCGTACCACAAAGCTGATTCCATGAGTTATGTTCATTAGACTGGAGGATGGAAACAATATTAAGTGATTTATGGGATTAACTGCAATTGAACAGTGAGTTTGTGCTTGGAATAGCAACCCCTTACTTTAAAAGAAATTAAAAAAGGATTCAATGAGGAAGGAATATGTGAAGCAAATTGCAACCCTCTCCCCACATTTCACAGTAAGAAGGAAGGAAACTCATCCATCATTAAATGTATTCATTAAAAATTATTCACTCAGATCCATTTAAAATATGTTCTAACTTTAATCTCTTGATTTCTTGGGGCTAGATTGTGATGTGTCCTGCATGCCCAATAAAAGTGTGAAGGCTTTTCTTGCATCCTGATGTAGGCTACTTGGACCTTGGGACTTTGCCTGCAGGAGCAGCATGGTTATGGATGTGCCTCCTTTCTCCCTTCAGAGGAAGCATGTGGAGATGAGAGAAAGGTGAATGAGTGAAGCAATCCCTCTTGATACAGAAATCATGGGTTATGGGGATTGGATGGGGGTCAGGGTTTCCCAAAATTTTACTACTATGAACAGTTGAATAAATAATTCCTGCTGGGCTAAGAAAGATGTAGGCAATAAATTGGCCTTTGAGATGTACCCTGAAGGTGTGTTTTCCAGTGTTATCTGTGTGCCATTGCAATTTGCCTATTCCATCCCCTTTAGTCTGTGTTTTATTTTAAAACTTCAAGTCCAAAGACCTTATGACTCTACAAAGTTTATGACCTGATTATACAATGTGATTGTGTCATACATTAAAAGTTGTAGAAAGTGAGGAGTTTTGTTAAAAAAATTTTCTAATCTCTGAGAAACTTTCTGTAAGGCTTTCCACCAAGCTGTCCTTAAGGATTTTCTACTGATATGACAAAAGGGAACCATCTGCTGTTATTAATCAAAATGCGCGTTTAGCATTAGTCTTACTGCTGATTCTGAAAGTTTCAGATGTGTGGAGATTTTACGTTGATTTTTGCATCTGTGAGCATATGATCTGCTGTAATATCCTATTCTTTCAACCTTCAGTTGGGTCCTGGGAATTACAGTATATCCCAGTCACAACAGCTTTTCTAGTAATGGGAGTTATTTTGCTTCAGCAGTGTGCTCTGGTTATGAGACTGCCTGGCTAAAGAGAGTGTGACAGTCTAACTTACCTAGTACAAAATATGAACTGTTTGGCTGTCAGAATTATGGCGAGAAATGCTGATATAATGATTTTCTGACTTTAGTAATAAGTTTTAATATTCCAGTTTTGTTAGTATGTGTTGACTTTCACACACTGTGTCTTTTATTTGTTAAACTGACAAGTTTCTATCAATCTATCAATCTTATTTAGCTGGACTGCTACTCACAAGTTTTTCTAAATTTATCCCAAATAACACATTTTTAATTGAACAGAGATTCCCTGAGTCTGTATGCATATACACATACATTTGAAACCGTTTTCAGGGCTTAAACCTACTCTTACTGCAGACCCTCCAATATCCAAGATCTGTACAAAAAGTCTTAGTACATTTTTGGTTAGTTATTTTCATAATTACTCTTTGGTGGATCAGGTCAGGGTGCTCAATTTGCTGGGAAAACATACCTGTATGTTAGAAATGCAAGAAATTGCCTTTACAGGGATACCGACACAAGTTTAGAGTATTTTAGTACTACATCCACTTATATAAGTTGAAGATCTGCCTGATGATATTAAAATTAAAATACTCTTTTGTTAAGCTAGTAAAACAATGAATGACTGAGGGTGCAAATACTAAAATCTTCCCCAGACAATAGCACATGATATCCAATTAATAGTTATGGTAAATCTGTCTGAAATGTATTCTATATTATTTGTGGCAAGATTTGCTTTCAATCAGAGACTACAGAGAACATTTAAATTAGCAATGAGAATTACCCTGAATAACAAGCTCATTATTTACTATATTTGCATTTTGTTGAGCTTATTAGCAGCACTGCCTGGTTAGATTTTGTGGTTCCTTTTCTATCCTTTCTGCAAAAAAGCCCAACTATGGAACATTTCTGAAAGCAACAATTGTGATTTTATAATGAACCACAAGAGGGGGGAGAGTGAACATAAATGAAAGAACTTGATTTTAATGAACAACTGTTACATTTAGGAAAATGCTGTATCAATGCTGAATGTAGGAATCCTGGCCAGGTGTTGTCTGTGGAATGAAGAGTTTGAACTAATGATGAAATGTTTTTCTTAAGATTCATCTTTTCAGGTCTGCTGATCTATTGCTGAGCTTCACTTGAAGTTGTGGACAAACCACGCTTCGAAAGCTACAAAATACCATGCTGAGTGTGCTCATCCCTTCATTGCCTTGATCAAACAGAAACAAATGCTAATGAAATGATAAAAATAGAGATCTCTGTGACCTGAATAATCAGCTTTCTAGCCTCCTATCGTGCCTTTTAATTTTTTCCCCCCATTTACACAAAGAGTTCTCTAACTCCAGTAATCAAGGAATTCCTCCCTAGTGCATAGATGAGTTGTTTGTGTTAATATGAAAATAAATCATCTTGCTGTTGTGATCATGGACTGACACAGGATTGGTGAATTTCCAAGTGTTTTCAGCCTACTTTTCAAAGAAGGCTCATAGTCCCCTGCTCCTCACCTGCAGAAGCATCTGTAGTGATGACAAAGCTAGGGACTTCTAGAGATGGTACTCTGGGACTGCTGAGAACACACGGCCCTGGATCAACTCTTAGGAGAGGATGCACAACCAGCTTTGGCAAGGAATCACTTTCCTAACCCCAGGACTATGACGATAGTTCCTACAGCCAGCTGGAGGGCAAGGAGGGAAAACAGCTTTCAAGAAACCACCCAGTCCACCCTCCACTTTCTTTTATTTCAAAGTGGACAGAAGAGGAAAGCAGCTTTCCCAATATTTAGTCCTCTGTATCCCATGTTCCATGTTCCTTCTGCCTAGGTTATCAGTCTTTTGTAAGAGGAACAGGAAAGAGTCTTTCCCTCAGACTCAGAAAGAAGCAAAGCAACAACTATAACTGTAACATAAGGATGGTATTGCAACAGGTGTTTGCAGCATGGCAAAAAACCAGTCAAATAGCCAGCAAACTTCTGCTTATCTCTGCAAGTATTTGCAAGTAGCCCAGTAGACCATAACTCTGAGAGAACACTGTTATTAGGTAAAATGATAATGTTCTTAATTTCATGTTCAAAAGCTGAATGGTGGTGAAGGAAGCTTGCAAAAAGAAATGAAGAGTTATATTAGAAGAAGATAGAATGTTGATTACCAGCAGTGAGGTATCCAGATTTGACTAATGGCACAGTTATTGTATGCATAACCCCTAATGATGTTTAAGTAGTTACTAGAATGAATGTAATTAATGTAATTTATCTGTCAGCATCCAAACACTATAATACTCAAAATAGGATGGGAGGTCCCTTGCCTAGTATATAACCCTATGAATATTTTTCAGTGTCTCTTTTCACAAGCACAAAAAAGCAGTACTATGGGATTTTTGTTTTGTTTTGTTTTGTTTTTGGGGGTTATTTTTAATAACTCTCCTCATGTTTCAAGGAACATCATCTACATTGTTCTAACAATTTAAGCTTTTTTTTTTTTATTGGTTTCATGGATTTTAGGGGGATCTTTCAAGATGTTCTAGTCTGGCTTTCCACTTGAAGACAATAAGTGACTTTGAATCTACCCTACAGGTTTCAAGGGTATGTTTTTTTTAGAGAGAGATCCTCCTAGTTTGTCTGAACTACTGTCAGGTTGACAGTAAATTGATTATTTCTTAAATTACTTCAGTAATTGTTGATGATCTATGCTTAGAAAAGAAGAAGACCAGTGTATTTCTAATGTAAGTTTCTTTCAGCTGAAAGCTGAAGTTAATCTTCACCTATGGGATCTTGTCATGCTACATCAAAAAAACCTGTGTTAGTGGAGAACTTTCCCTACTGAAGTATGACTGAGATATAATCAAAATTTTTGAATTCCACAGATAAGGCTTCTGATGTTTCTCACTATATATCTGTTGCTCTTGGATTCACATTTTTATAACTTTCCATTTCAATATCTTCACTTTGTCTTTTTGAGTTTTTTTTTTTTTTTGTTGTTGTTTTTTGAGGTTTTTTTTTAGATCTAAAGACCTCACTAATGTCATGTCTGAGGACAAAACCACCTTGGAGTTCTTGCTTGATATTTTCTTACTTACACAAGGAGACAGGGGCATCAATCCTTTTGAGAGATATTCCCCTACATGGCGTAGTTCCTTCTAATGTGTATAGTACCTCTACCACTACACTCTACCCCCTAGTTGCACTAATTTGCCATCACTTCTATCTCCTAGCTAAATCAAAAAGCAGATTCATTATTCTTTTACAAAGAAAAATTGATTAATATATTAGGGTTAATAGCAAAATTTTATTGATGTGAGGAACTTATCAGCTTACTTTTCAGGCAAGTTATTCAAATATATTGACAGTCTGTCTGAGCTACAGCTCCCCTCTGACCTGAGGCGTGACATTGTAGGACTGACGAGACACCATTGCCTTTCAGTCTGGATCCAGATCAATTACCTTATTGTGAAACCACCAACAAGAAAGCTGGGCTGTATATCAAAGTTCAACATAAATATTATCTGTCAAAGCCATCAGATTAATTATTGTTCATTAATAATTTCTTGTTCAAGATAGAGAACCCTTCCAAATCAAGACATAGAGAACTTGGAATTGCTGTTTAGAGCAGTAGATGTTTATTTTGATGAGGGTTTACGGATTTCCCAAATGTTTATTATTTACACATTAAAAATTTTTGATCGGTAATATCTCCCTCCCATACCCAACAGCACAGTTAAGAAGAGATATGCCAATGCAGTTCTACTGTAAATAGGGGAGGTACACAAATTTATATGAGTGCTTCCTCTTTATTCCCTCTGACTTGTATGACCCATTTGAATGAACTGTCATGTTTAGGATAGCTTAAAATGGCATAGAAATATTTCTCTTAAGACATATCACTACAAATGGGAGGATTTTCTTTTTTTTTCTTTTATTTCTTTGTCCTTTTTGTCTAGCAAAATGTACAATGAGAAGCATAGTTAATAGCGAAGCTCCTTGTAATGGAACAAACAAACTGCTACTTTTAACTGTTTTGTGAAAAAATGGAAGACTAAAATTTAGCTCTAATTCAGAAAGAGTAAATTACTAATAGTTTTTAAACAATCTCCTGTATTGAAAAAATGTATCCTTGTGCCTAGGTGCTTCTGAGTTCCTCCTGGTATCTCACAATCTTTGAATAGCTTCTTATTGCTATCTTGATCTAAGAAGCTTGACTTAACATAGCAGTCAAGTTCTTCTGTGCACTATTTCCCATGTCTACCATCTATACAACGATAAACCTGAGGTGTTTGAGTTTTTACCTCCAATAATCACAACCAGAAAACCACAAATAGACTTTTCATTTCTCCCTTGCAGGTGCTATAAAAGCTAAGGTAAACCATCCTGCCAAATCACTTTTATAGGGACCTCACCTTCCTGTTCACTAGTTTTACTCCAACTAATTAAAAGCAGCGCTCCTGCCCTTCACTGTAATTTCCAAGGTATTCACGGGGTGCACATGCTCCATCCAAAATCCTGAGTGAGACTGAACTGCAGGTCCTTGGTGGGTTCGTACCTCACAGCTCCTATACTTGGGGATTTGAGCTGCAGCATCCATAAAGTCCCCTTCTCTAAATGATGGAAGCCCTACAATGCTGAAATGAGCAGCTCACATAAAATTTAATACAGTGATGAAGATGAGCATACTCAGCCATCATACTTTTATTTGTTTTTTTGTTTCAAATAGGATTGATCATTTTGATGACTCTGTAAGGAAAAGGTGAGCTGAATATTTAAGTCTGTGGGTGGGTTGTTGTTTTGGTTTGTTTCCTTTTTTATTGTTTTATTTTAAATTTTTTGTTTGGTTGGTTGGTTTGTTGTTTGTGGGGGTTTTTTTTTGTTGTTCTTGTTTGTTTGTTTTTTTAAGAACATATTCCTATCTGTAAAATGCCTTTAAGCATTCTGCATTCTCGTTGCTTTCCAAGTTTTCTGGGCTTTCTAATGTGATCCTCTGAGTGCTGGAAAGTAACAGAAACAAGAATGCATTTAATACCTGGCCTGGTGTCTTGGCAGCAAAGCTTAGCACTCCAGTGTGGGGAGTAGCAGGTTCAAGACCAACCCCAGGAGTCTTACTACTTGGACTGGCAGAGGGCTGGTGTAATGCACAGACAGTGAGCTCATTCTGCAGGTGGAGTGTTCAGCTGCATTGATCTTATGGCAAACCCTGCCTGCTAAGGTCTTGGAGAAACATTGGCTCTGATCTAAAAGGAAATTGTGCTGCCTTTCTCTGTCTTTCCACTAGTTTAGCTTGCAGGCTCTAATAACATTAAAACATGCTTTAAGCAAGAAGGCTGACGCAGCTACAGAGACAAAAAGTAATTTCCTAGAAATAGTAAATACAATAAGCAAAACTCTAATCTCTCATTAGGTAATTGTATTTTCAAGGGGTCAGCCAGCCTCCCTGGCCAGGTTGAGGTCAATTCTAAAATATGTGCATTATATACATTAGGCATCTGTTAATGAAGCATAAATTTCATCAGCAAGCTCAGTGCCAAAATCAACTCATTTTGGTACATGGTTTGCATCTACAGTGGTGTCTTATGGGTTTGTTCCATAGCTGAAACAGCAAGTTTGTGTAGATGCCTTGAATGGCATATAATAAGGAAAAAAAGGAACGCCACAAGCATCATAGACGAGCATAAATCTTCTGAATTTTGATTAAATGAAATTCAAAATCCAGTGGGTTCCAAGATAACAATAAATAAAGGGTAAGGAAGAGACCATGTAACCAGAACCAAGAATATCTGTTCAGTGTAATAAATATTTCCTTTGACAAAAGATGAAATAAAAGCAGCTAATTACTAAACAAATCCTCCATTTTAGAGCTTCATTTCCTAAAAGGAACCAAGTGGGGGCTTCACTTTAAAAATTCACAGGTATTTTACTCAGATCCATCACAGGGGCCCTAGTAAAGCAGCAGCAAGATGCCACCCCTCAAAAATTGAGCAACAAGCTCTCAAGAGTCTTACTTCTCCTGTCAGTCTAGAGTGTCAAATGTGGGTTTTTTTTGCCAATAATGGTGTGCCTGGAAATGAGACCGGGTTGAATAACCCTAATGCCAAACCTTATAATGATAGTATGATAGTACCATTCCTTTGCAAGCACATAAGTAAAATTACTTGTTTGCTTTGAAGTAAAGTAAGGCTTGTGTTTCCTCTCAACACATAGGCTGGAATATTGCTTTGTTTTATTTAACTGACACAGAGTCTAAGGACAGCAAGGATTTTGGCTATTTTTTTTATTGTTCATTAAAGTGACAGAAGTGTTTCAGAGCAGGAGCAAATGTGAAAAAGAATATGAAATAAAATAAATTCTTCAGATTTCAGAAATGCTGCCCTTTCATTCATTAAGTTTCCACAGCTGAGCACAGGATTGTTGTGTGCTTTGACAGTGGAAAATAACATTTCAGAAGGAGAAAACTTTACCGGTAGCACATGTTGGAGCAACACTACAGACTCCAAGTTGTGTTAAGCCAACAGTAAGTTTGACAGAAGAAATATATCAGTCTCTTTGAACAAATAATCTGAGATCTATATATATAGATCCATGTGAGCTGTTCACTTAGTTTCGATTCAGGAAGTTTCATGTAAAGTGAAGGTGAGATTTTAGTAGTCAATAGCATGAGCAAGTTATTGGGAAAAAGAATGCACCATGACAAGAATTTTTTTACAAGATGTTGAATCCCAATGAGAACTGATGACTGGCAAGTGTGCAAGAGGAAAAGATAATTTCTTACTTCTTCATTCCACTTCCAGTTGAGGAGAGGATGGGTAAGTAAAGACAGGTTAGTTCTTCTTATTCCTGTGTATCCAAACTTCAGCAGAAAGGAACCAAATAATATAAATATGGAGAAGGAAAGGATATTTATAAATTGATAGTTATTTGCTAATAGAAATTAAAAACACAAAATCTTTTCTCTGTGTGTCTACACCTGGATGTAAAACACAGTCAGGCCCACAGAGGCCCCTCCATCTACTGCAGTGGGCTTTGGGACTGTCCAGTAATTACCTCATTGGAATGACGTTAAAGTACCTTCAGCGAGGCTGACTGTTTCCCTTCTGCTGCAGGTAATAGTGTTGCAATCTAATAGTTAAGAGGGTTTTTATGCACACTGCTTGAAAAGAAGCAGATCCCGATTGCCTCTGCAAAAGAAAGCAGCGAGCAAGACACCCTTAGGTTTTTAATGCTGCTGGCTTCTAGGTTAAACAGGAATGATTCTCATTTTGAAAATCTCTGTACTGTTGAAATTAGTGCAAACAGTATCATGAATTTCTTGGGGGGGAAAAAAATCAATGACATATTTCCCCCTTTATCCATCTAGCTCTGAGAAATGTAATGCTGCTGAATATGCTGGTTTTTGTAAGGGATGTAAAACAGAGTCTGTGATCATTTGTGGTCATTAAGGATAACTTTTTTTTTCTTGTTTCATGAATAGAGGTGTTAGTGAAGGTGTTCTGGCCTAATTCCAGGTCCAGTAATTGGATTTTTTTTTTAACCTACACACATTCCTTCAGCAGTTTAATTTAGCTATATATGTTGGGCCCAGTTCAGTGTTACCATATTGGCTCCCCTTTTGTCAGTTAGACTGATGCAAACAGACACTAAGAAAACTGTAAGCTCTCTTTTCCTTCCCACATGGCCCTTTATTCAAAGAATATAATTACTGCTTAACACAGTTTCACCAGGTGTGTTTCCAGTGGTATATTTGTACCACTTCTCTGGCAATGGATGGTAGGGGGACATTTCTAGGTGGTATTATTCAGTAGGAACTCAGAAAGTGAATAGATTAGCTATTAGAGACTGGAAATTGGTGGCTGAGTCATTCTTCTGACACAATGAGTTTTGTCCCTGTAGTGGCACACAGGAGCACTCTCCAGTCAGCTCGTGACAGGAGGTATAACTCACTATGTGCTGCACAGTTGGATTTGTATTGACGGATGGTAGCAGCAAGAGATAAAGATAATTCTGTCTCTCTGTGTAACCATAAAAATTCTTCCAAAATTCATCAGGGAGGGGATGAGTAAGCTGAAGACAGAAGTAAAGTATTAAATGAAAGAAACGAAGAAACACATGAGGCACATGAAACACATCAAAATAATACATCTTTTGCTCTGACAGATATGAGGACATAATGAAAAACAAGGTTGCTGTCTTTCTACTGCTGTGCCTAACTGAAGTTACAAAGGATGATGGAAGGTCAGACACAGTGCAAACCTCTCATTTTTCATCTAGACTTTGAATAGTTTCCAATGTGCTATGTGTTACAAGCTTTAGACCTTCCACCCTATGTTACATGGGGGCTCTTCAGCCACTCCAGAATGCTTAAACAGCCTGTGGTGGCTGAGGTTTGATGAACTATTAGAAATATGGGGTTTCGGTCCTCCACAGAGATAGCAGAACTTATATACAGTGACACAACCAAGCTCAGAGATTTCCTCTCAGTCATTCCTTGTCCCCTGTAACTCCATGCACATCACAGTTTTAAATACACAGGTAAACCTTTGCTTCTCTACATCAGGAAAAGTCCATTCGCTCATCGAAGTGTAACTAGGGATTGACATGTGTTTAATTTCCCCAGTCCTTCTTGAAGGCTATGATTAAACAAGGGAGACAAAGGCCCCCAAAATAGAGCATGGTACAAACTCCAGAGCTAAATGAAATGAAAAGTTTATGTTGGGTCCACTCTCACACCTTAGGTGACAGAAAGTACCTCTGTCCCCAGGCTGTGACCATCACCAGGACTGGAGATCATGAATAGGCAGTACAGAGAACAGGTACCCAGGATAGGCCAAACCACAGTACTTAAGAAAAAAAGAATATATAGGGTTAATACATATTACTCTTTTCAAGAATAAGTGTGCTTGCTCCAAGAAAAGTTCATCATAGGCTATCAAGGGTTAAAAAGCATTTCAAAATCAGCTTGTATTGGACTATTTTGTTTGGCCACTATCTGACATGGGTTGTACTGAGCACGTTTTGCCACCTGGCCAATTTCTTTCCTGCCAAGCTATTCACTTAGGCTGGTGGTGTGAAAAATAGATGTTTAATAGTCAATGAAGTACTATATTGGGTAATAGTTTATAAATTTCCATGACTTATTATGCTCAGCCTAAGTGACTGTTTATTAAGTGTATTTAAAGCCCCCCATCTCATTAACTTACAGTACTGGTGATTCCCTCCTCCTACCACTGCTGTTTTTAATGGAAAATATTCACACATGTCTTTTGCCTAGGGCATGTGAAACAACTGTGGAAAAGAGTCTGCCTGGATAAAGACAGGGCATCATCCTTGGTTAGGTACAATGTGTTTAAAATTTTGGAAGTAAAGTGAATTTGAAATATGAGATATATATGTTGTGGACCAAAAGAAATCTATAGATATCCTTTGTAAAAAATACAGCTGCCAATATCCTACCATTTTCTGCCTTGGGTTCACAGTGAAGGACATGGTCAGCTTTATCAGTAAAGCATGTCTCATGTAAAAAAATATTAACCCAGCAACTTAATTATGAAATACTGCCTTTATTTGCTTAATGAATTCCATGGTACTTCAGGGAAATATTACATACTAAGGTTAAATAAATTCTCTGTTAACCAAAAACAGTCCCAGTCCGAACTTTAGGGATCTAATATTAGCTGTGCAATGGGAAAGTGAGTTTCTATAGCAGGGAGGGACTGCTAATTATAAAAGAACATGTTTTTTCCCCTATAATAACCTCTAGAATGAAAAAGGTCATTGGTTGCTCTTGAAAATTATATGAAATCTATCAAAAGAATCCCACTGACATCAATGAGATAAGTGTCATTTTGTTGTATACAATATTTTAGTAAAGCTATGGAAGTAAAACGCTGGATTAATTCCTGAGGTAATGTCATAGAAGATACTAGGAACATAACATAGTTAAGTTTAGTCCTTTAAACTTAGTATGGCTTTATGCTGTTTACATCAGTTTCCTGAAGGTCACTTGTAAGCTGAAGATAAACATGAGACAATGACAATATGAAAACAGAAAAATTGACAAGTATTATTATAATGTGAAGAGGTGGCTCTAAGAAAAGTAAAGGAAGTTGTGCATAAAATTGCCTCTGGTAGAAAGTGTCTGAGAACACAGTTTTTCCGAACTGAGATGTTAAACTGACACAGATGTTACAGAGCAGCTCCTTCTGTATAATCTCAGATGCCACGAATGGAAACAACCACAAACATCACCTCAACCTGCAACTGTGACGAGTGGAGCAAGAGCAGGGCCACCTGTGCTGTGGGGAGTGAGTGGCTCTCTTTTGGCCTGCTCCCAGGTGCTTCCAAACAGCAGATATAAAATGCATGCCCCCAGTGTTGAAGGAGTTAATGTGACATTGCAAAATGAGCTTTGCTATTTGCTGTTTTGTTTGGCCAATAGCTGACACAAGCACATTTTGCCACCTGGCTAATTTTGTGCTGCCAAGTTATTCATTCAGGCCAGTGGTGTGAAAAAGGAGGCATTTAATAGTCAACAGAGCACTATATAGGGTAATAGTTTATGATTTTCCATGACTACTTAGATGCTGTTCAAATTATTCTTGATTGAGTAAATTATTCTTTTTTAAAATCATCCCATTCATTTATTTACTAATGACTCTATCCCTTCTCTCCCGTACACCATTTTTTTAAAAATGGAAACAATCAGCCATTTCCATGTTTGAGGGGATTTAGCCAAAGGAAAACTATGAGTGTATTATAGCTCAGATCACAACTTTGAAAGACCTTTCGCCAAGATATTAGAGGTAGAATAAAATTCCTTTCTGAGCTTCCCAGGGAGCTCTGCACAGTGGTGAGGTGAACTGTAGAGAAACCCTGACATTTTGGTTCAGCAGATAAAAATATTAACCCTCCCTGCCACCAGATATTTTATTTTTTTTCAGCAGGTGGTTGGTTGGTTTTCAAGGTAAACCACAGCCCAATGGGCTCATTCCAGAGGGGATGCCTCAGGTTTGGTGTTAGAGACTGTCCGTGACAACAGAGCCTGAGGGGAGGCTGTTCTTTCCCTCAGTTGCCCCCACTCCCAGGGGGTGATAGGGGAACCTGGGCTGCTCCACAGACAAGAGCAGCCCCCTGGATCCCAGCAGGATATGTCTGTGCCCACCAGGGTAACCAGAGTCAGCCAGAGCCCCACAGGCCAGGTGGGTCTGCAGGGATGAGGCTGTTACTCTTGCCCTGGCAGGGTCACTGACAGCATGGCTGGGGACAGGCAGCCAAAGCCTGGTACAGGGCAGCAATGGAAGTGGAGCTGTGGTGCCTTTGGTGCCGTTCTGGGACCTTGTCACCTTGTGGTGCCAGCCAGGGGAACCAAAGTGTCCTGGCATGCCAAGGCCCCGTGCTGCAGGCAGTGACTGTCTGTCTCCTGTTCTTTCGCTCCTTCTCTGTTTTTGTTCTAGTTACCTAGTTGGAAACCCCTCAATCCTTTGCTGACAGGGAATTCTTGGCCAGGCTGTCCAAGATCAGCGTTGAAACATCAAACCCTTCCTCAGGTCAGCCGACCTGTTAACTTAACCTGCAAGGTGCTGGTGCAGGTGCTTAGACTCATGCCAGAGACAGCATTCTTTGGGGCAGGTTGCCTTCATACTTGTTTGCTTTTATGTGTATTTCCTAAGTTGGTGGAAGCAAACAGGGGAGGCAATCCATTGCCCGTCACAGCAAATACATTAGTGCTGTATGTAAATTGATTTTCCATACTTTTGCTTACCTACGTTAAACCAAAGGAAGGAAGGGTTACCAAACCATCTTGCTCTACAGATGGTAGTTTATTAAGCTATAATGCCAGAAGTTGTCAAAGCAAAATAACGCTTGCTTTTGTCAGTTTATCTGATGTCATATAGTTTAGAAAAACATTGGTGTTAATATTAATTGTATGGCTTAATTGGTTTGATACAGTGTAGCAACACAAGTGTAGCGAGATGCTTGTTATGTAGGTCTTCGTGTTGTTTCAAAGTCTTTATTATTATGACAGCAAAGTCTTGTTCATTAAAGTTTCACAATCCATTTTCATTAGGATGAAACTGATTCTGTAAATGAACAGTTGCTCTGAAAAATCAAACCCTTGCAGCTATCACAGGGGAGGTACAAAGTCTGTATTAATTATCAGGAATATGGTGTCGATCGAAGATGTTAATTGCCCTGATGGTTAGTTATTTGGGGAATTGCCATGCATTTCATGCAGGGATAATAAAAATGAATTTTTAAACAAAGAGATCTTAAAATAATATATAATCTGTAGAGAATACCAACATCAAAGGCTTATCTCAAAGCTTTGAATTTTATCTTTGTGGTCCAAAATGTTAAAGATGAACTGAGCAATATTTCAGCTGGTTCAAGTTTGTGAGAGGAAAACAAAACAAGAGTTAATTAACTGTTATTACAAACCTTTTCAACTTTAATTTGACTTTCAAATATTAGCATTTATCTATGAACTATGCTTCTGGGTTTGACAAATTAGCTTTCACAGAACAAGTTTAATTAGGCTTCATTGTGCTTTTATGTCACTTTGCACAGTTCCAGACAATGAATGGATTAACTTACTAAAAGTCATATGTTTGAAAGAATTTGTTGAATGCTAAAAAGGTTGACAAAGTTGCAAAGCTTTACCAGACTAATGCAGAAAAGATGCATCTTGTTTAGCATGATAACACGCATTCTTTGCAGACAACAGCTGGTGCTGACACACACAACCCTGCCTGGCTGCTCTCAGCACCCACAGGCTATGTCACCACCCCCTTCCCATTCCGTACCACCCCGAGAAACTCTGGTGTGTGTGTGTTTACTACCAAAGCTCAAGAAGGAGAGAGAGCTACAGGTGCATACCATGACTGGTTCTCTAGTTGGAATAAAATAATCTCAGTGCAAATTTGTGTTTCTGTTTTAATTTTAATTTGGAGGGTTTTTGGTTTTTTTGGTGTTTTTTTCATTTTGTTTTGTTTTCACCAGTGGCATTAGGGCTGCTTCATATTTATGCCATATTTATGAGAGATCAAATTAAAAAAAAAAAAGAAAGAAAAGTTACTATGAGATTCTGAAGTAGTATAGCAAGCTAATTTGACTCAACAGAGTCCCAAGTGAGAGTGGTGAGTGTTGTAGAAAAGTATGAATAAATCCTGGAGTTGAGAAATGTGTTGTTGCTCTCCTTCACAAGGGTTAAATCACTTTAGATTTCACTAAAAGCATATTTTGCATTACAGAAGGTACTATCTCTGTATAGGAGAGCTTGTTTTGTAGATGGGTGTTAGACCTTTTCTGATTTTCTCTGGTTTTGGTCCTTCTCTCTAGCCAAACAGGTGCTTCTCTGCCTTTCCAGGGATATTGCAGTGTTAAACCTCTTTTGTCTGGACAAGGCAGCTGGTGCTCAGAACAGTCTGGAGATCTTGAAAAGGTCTAAGAATTGATTTAGTGAAAATTGTACTTGGTAACAGAAAGTCATGGCAGTTTGTGCCATGGAGAGAAAGAGAAACAGAATTTTTCTAGGGATAGAGCAGTGCATCTAACCAAAGAACACATTTGTGATGCTTACACATAGGGAGGCAGAAGTAAATGCTTTTAGAAACTGCAAATGCTAAAGCAGCAGCAGGTTTATGAATGCTTACCCATTCCAAACCCCGTAGCCATTTCCTCATGGCCAGTATAATTTAGGTTAATATCAGGACTAACTTGTGCTAATTCGTGGTTGACTGACTGCCTGAAGAGTTGTTCCAGGAATGATACTGCACCAGGATTGTCCAGTCAGGACATTTATACTCCAATCATACCCTGCAGTCCATGATCAAGAAAAGCCCATGCCACATATATTGATTTAGTGGCTCAATGCCAGGTAAGTATTTTCCCCATGCAGGAACATTGCTTGGGGGGCCCTGCTGGTGTCCTGGCTAAATGCTGAGGATGTGTCCTGTTATCTTTTGGATAAGAGTGTTGTTGGACACTGTGATCTTCTTTAGGGTGTACACTATGTTTGATAGACAAGAAAAAAAGGTCACATGTGAGAAAATTACAAAAAAGGAGTTTGGGAGTATAAGGAAGACAGAGTAGTGAAGAAATGTGATGAACAGAGCCAGAGGCAACAAGGAAACCCATTATTATGCAGCACTGAGAAATAAACAAAACTAGAAACATTACAGAGGAGAAATAAAAGACATCCAAAAAACACTTTGCAGTGAAGTGATAGCAAACTCAAACAAAACCAAATAAATAAGCACAAAGATCAGGCTACCAAATAAACCTTCCTAGGCAGCAAGATGAAATGTGCTGTAGTGATCATTTTGTAAAGGGTCCTTTAAATCTAGGAGAGAGAGGCAGCTTTAACCCTATCAGCACATTATAAGGTTGTAGCTTTTCCTCCCTCCCTTGTAGCTGGCAAGCAACAGTTACTCAGTTTTTCTGTATGCCCATTATTGAAATTTTCCAGTAACTTTGCACAATTCATACCAATATATAAAACAGAAGTCTGGATGAAACCAAGTGAGGAAGACAGTGAAGGGAACACACAATACGCTTTTATACTTAAGTCTCCCATTCCTCTTATCAGGATTTATAAATGCTAAAGAAGGATGGGCCCACATTAAACAGCTTTAACATTATCTTATATTTTCCTAAATTTGTACTAAAAATAAATATAAAATCTATAAGTTTATGTGTATAAGGACTGGTTGGAAAGTGGAAAAAACATTCTATTTTATAGAATACCATAAAATTTTTGACATAATTTCTGTTTTATAAAGTTGAAAAATGTATAATGTTTGCAAAACACATTCACTGTTTTACAAATCAATTTTTTTCCCTGTCGCTCATATTTTTCTCTTTTGGTACTGAGTCACTTAAAATCCACACTGTCTACACATGTTTACTTCCAGCTTTCCTCCTGTTTTCAATCTCTCTTCTCTGCTTCATCAACACTGGGAAAGTTACAATAAATAATAAAAAAAATCTCTTTTTTAAGCCAAAGAAATAAAAAAAAAATTAGTTCCAGAGTACAAATTTACATGAAAATAAACACCTTATTCTGCTAAGGAGCTTTGACATATATACTCATATATAATGTCTTGGTCTAAAAAAATTTTTAGTACTCTGTTTATTACTTTTCCTGATTGATTCCAATGAGACATTTCTGAATACAAGTAGTTTAAAATATTAAGTAGGTGCTTCAGGATTTGGTGTGCTTGCATTAAAGTCTCCAGTGTTGTAAAGGGTTATACATTTGCTTGAAATGTGTGCACTGTAAGTACATCTTTTGAAGTCAATGGGACAAATCCTCAGTTGATATTGATTGCTATTCCTCCACTGATTTCAGTGAAGTGACAACATTTATTGTAGCTGAAGACCTATCCCATAGGGATTGAATGCTATTGTTAAGTTGCACACTTAGGAGCTTTTTCCACATTTACCCCAAGTCTATTTCCTCTCTGTTCCCAGAATTTTCAAGCAGCCTTTTATAGTATTTCACTTCACAGCAGTGATGACAGGAGTTTCATTTCAGTGACAGAAGAGAATCCTATACTTCTGTGGAGCATAAAATGTTATAAACAAAAGGCAAGTGATAAATCAGACCCACATACTATGCTTTATTTATATACTTTGAATGTAGATAGTGTGCTGCTTGTACTGGTATGGAGTTCTTTCAGGTATGGTTTTCATGCGCAAAAAGATTGTACTTCCTTATGTCATTTTTCACTCTCATGAATTGTGTATGGATTCTGTGAAAATGTGGTCCTTGGGGTTTTTTTTCCTGTTGAAAGATGAAATCAAGTAGGATTTTCATTCATATTGTCATGTCTGACAAAGAGCTCACAGGACAATGTACGTTCTTAGTTTATGGCTACGCAGCCCTTCTTTTCTCTCAAATGTTAAGCTGATTTTAGAGTATGTCGATCAGAAACTGCTCTCTGAGACTTCCTTGTATTTTCTCTTGTAAATTCTTGTATGCTTATGCAGTGGCAAGTGGAGGCTGGCTGTGTGTTGGGCTACAATAGTCAAGGGTTTTCATGGCTTATCATTTTAAGTGTCCCTATTTGACCCCTGGATTCAGTGCCTATGGGGGCATCAAAATGAATGTTTAGGTTGATTTTCAGAGCCTCATAATTAGACCCTAGAAACACTTTGGTAGGGAAACTAAAAGAAAAACATGAAACTGTTTTTCCAAATGAGATCTTTCAGAAGGTAAGATGGAGCATAAGGGTTGGTACAGAGGCGAGTTGTTGACTTTCTTAAAAGCCAAGTCTCTGTGTTAATAAAAAACCAAAAATATGAGTTTAGACACTTCCATACTGAAAATCCTGACAGATGAACTTTAGGGCAACAAACTTCAGCTGCGTATGAGACAACTGGAAAAAGAGAGTATCATAAGACTTAGCCAAATCATTTTGACATGGCAGTCCTTCCATAAGCACAACACAAATGTAAGGCTCAGACCAAGTCTTTTACTGCTGAATCAGGGAATATAAGTATTTTCACACTTCTTCTCTGGAAAACAGCAAAACGACCTTGGGTAATTAGAAACAGTAGCCTTACTTGTAGACCCAGCAATGTATGAACTCTACAGCCACCTTTTTATCCAAAGCATGGTTCCCAGAACCCAGAAGATATGGCACAGGGCCAAAATGCCTAACCTACCCTTACTCAGGGGAGGAATTATGGTCTCTTGCTGAGGGAGGAATGTACGCCTCTTGCTTCTGAGGTAGCAGCAACTGTGAGTGTACTTATTCCTGCAGAGAGGATCTTCTCTTGTGTTGTTTTTCTGGAAACTTCTCTTGTCAGCTTCAAATTCCGAGCCTAGTTGTGTCCATTTGCCTTCGTCCAGAAACTGATCCGTTGGATGAAAATGGGAACAATAAAAGGGGATAAAATACAGATCCTCAGACTTTAGGGAGAGGAAGATGAAGAAGTTTGGGATGTGTTTACTTTATGGAAAAAATCTGTCATGAGCAAACTATGCACTTTGCTTACTGGTAACCTATTGTTACTGCAGATTTTGCAGGTAGATTGTCAGCCATTTGCTGAGTTGTTTTGTGCAATCTCTAAATCATAGCAGGCCATCTATTTGAAAAGTGTTAGTGGAGGAAGCATAATGTGCTTTCATGGTAATGTAAAATGCATTAGAAATGAATTGCATGATGCTTACCTCTCAAATTACAGAAAAGACAATGACACCCATATGTGCAAATGCAAATTGTATATAAAAATATCACAGATGAATCCCTGAGCTGTAACACTTGTTGTTCATTTCTATAAATATTAACATATCAGGATTTATTTTGACATACCACTAAGATAAGTGCTAGAACTGACAATAATAATGTATAATTTATGTCCTCCATATTACCTTAACATCACTGTGCTTACATTATTGCATAAATTAATTTAATGTTTCTGACATGCAGCAGATTATTCAAGCATTTGTTCTTTTGTCTTCTACTGGTTTCTATTGCTGTTTTCCAAATTACAGAATATTATTACACTCTAATGTTTATTTTATGGTACATACAATTCATAAAGTCACTTTAAAGTTCTGAAAGCTTTTATTTAGCACTCAGATAAACATGTGTTGTTATATGATGTGGAAAGAGCATTAAAGCTTTTGTATTTTAAATAACTTTATGCTTGAGATGCAAATTGACAATAGCTGAGAAATGCAAAGCTCAGGAGAAGTTGAATATGCAGCCTATACAGTTAGGGCATTCGGGAAATACATGGTTGGTACTGGGGGTGACTGTGTGTGAGAATCTCTCCCAAATGCACGTAACAATTCCTAGCTTTAGCAAAACATCTCTTGGCATTTGCTGGTCTGAACCACAGTCCTGACCTTACCTGGCCTAGATGACAAGTTGTACCTAACCAAGTGTGCATTTTCACATGGCCAACAAATGCAAGGTGATGTGCTTATTGCATCCCACTGGTTACACTGAGGTTTTGTTTGGACCTGAGGCAAGAATTCAGCTTTTTGTTTCATATAAAAAAATTCCCCCAGAAAAGGCAGAATATCCTCTCTGGACAAACAGTATATTTTCTTTTAGTTGGAAATAAATTTCTAAGAATTGATAATTCAATGCCTTAATTTTTTCGCATTTAATTGAAATGAAAACTAGTTCCCTTTAAAAAAAGCAAACAAGCAAACTACAAAACACTAGCATCTGTATCATTTCCTCTTGTCTCAAAGTGTTTCAGCAATGCATAATTTGAGGCATTTGAAACTCTCAATAATTGTTAGTTAGTAGCATTTGTGTATCTTCACTAAATCTGGAGAAAAGAAAGTGTGATAAAGCCAAGCTGTTCACCATTCAGCCCAGGCCAGTAGCCTGGAGAACTCTGGATGGAGGATTCCCAAGCTGAACCTCTGACTCTCTCAGTGTCCTAGGCAAGTATTACCCTTTTACTGAGACTAAAGGGAACACAGAATCATATTTGGCTGTAAGAGCTCCAGGGTATGAAGGTCAGGATACACATAGCACATAGTGGTTTTGCTGGTACATTATTTGGACTGCTTCCCTTGGTTTTCAGGTCTTCATGGTTGCATAATCACCACATGTTAGTATTTTAAAAAACATATATATTAAAAAATAATCAGTTAAATGGGAGAACTGGCTTTGTTCTAGCTCCATTTTGTATGTACTCAGAAAAAAAACTGTAGAGGAAAATAGATTTACATTTTAAAGGCCAAAATCACCTGTACAGTGTGGTGGTCTTATGGGCTTGCTCTAAAATCTAAAACCACTTTAAGCCTCATTGATAACCACCTGGCTATTGGTGTGTTTAGCAAATTGATCAATATCCTCCAAAATTAATAAAAAAGATATTCAATTCCAATGCTAAATAACAAATAACTGGAAATATCATAGGTTTGCTTCTTGTGCTCATTTGTTGCTTTTGTTTGGCTATTATATAACTGTGGAGCTTCTTTGACAAAATGCTGCAGAAAGGCAGAGCTGAGGTCAAGATTATGAGTCAGCAATTTGGAAAGGCAGATGTAATATATGAATACAGTACCAAACAAAAATCAAACAGTACAATCACTGGAAAGACCCACTGAAGATTTGGACACATGAAATTCTGTTGTAGCAACCAATCTGCAGGCATCTGACCTTCAAGGTAGAATCCACAACCCTAAATTACACTTCCAGATAATGACTAAGGAAAATCACTTTCCTCAAAAAGACAATATTCAAAATAATTGTCAACTATGCAGGAAGCTACTAAACCCTAGGCCCATGGAAAGGTGTTTTCTAAGATCCTGCAGCTCTGACATGTAAGGTCCTAGGAGATGAGTAAGGCTTCCATCCATCAGGGATCCCCGTTGCAGAATGGTGCATCCAGCTGCCTTTCAGGGTAAGTATAGCTTTACTGAAGGGCTTGCTCTCCTGCCAGTTCACATCCAGTTGATGTGCAAACACATTGCTCATCTCCTTGGAGATTATCATAGTCATGATGATAAAAATGGCATGGTTGAGGCAAGCACTATTCCTTCATTTCTATACCCTTGTGCCAAAAAGAATGCAAGGCGCTGTGCCTCAGAGTTGAATTCTGTATCTTCTGATGGGACGTTTCTTGGGTTTAATTTCCTCTCTTAAGGAATGATTTTGTATATCATCTACAGGGATGTATCTGGGATAGGAGGAAAAAAAAAGTTTTTCTGAATTGCCATTTATTAATTAGATGATACATATAATCTATTTTTCAAATCCCACTCAAGACTTTAATTCTCTCTCAATACAACTTGTTGCATTCATTCATTTGAGGACATCAGTAATCAAGGCATCAATTTGCTGTGCTGAGGGACTTTAACAAAGCAACCTCTTGTGCATATTTGCAGACTACCTCCGAAACTGTGGAGTACAGAGCCTCCTTGGAAGCACTGGCTATGCTGCTCTTGAGGATGCCTGACACAGAACAAAGTGTGCTGCTGGAATTTAATTGCTGCTTCTGTGTTTTTATATGAAACTGAACCCAAAAGCAGGCATCCTCAAAAGATGCTGGGAATTGTAATTTCACAGTGCTCTAATCGTCAAAAAATCAACTTAAATGACAGATTTAGATGGGTCAGTTTAAATTACAACAAAGAACAAAACAGGCTTTTAGAAGGTAATGTATTTTGTGGTTGTTTAAATCAGCTGTATAAAGAAGCATTCAAAACAATCTTTCAATGAAAAATATTCAATATTTTATCAGTGTCATTGTTTTCCTGCTGCTAAATGCTTGAAATGCTGAAATCTTCTCTGTTTAAGTCAGTATTCCATTTTTACTAGAGTATGCTCTTAGCAGTGGTAGAAAACAGAATATTTCTACTCTTTTGAATTATTTTGATGTAAATTAATCCTGTATTTTATGATTGGTCTTTCTCCCTTATCAGCAGGAATAGTACCATGGTGTTTTAGGTTTTTTTTTTAGCTGAAGGTTAAGGACAGGATTTATTAAGTTCTGCAGACATTAATGTGGAGCAACATCTTCAGATTTTTTACTGACACAGAGGCATGGGTGGGCAATCGTATTCTGCTTCATCTAACTATGAAAGTTGCACTCTGACTAGAGCAGAATACTGACTGAAATGTGCAGGGGGAGCATTACTGCCTGATATCTGATGCAGCAGCAGAAATTTTTTTCCCACAGAAAGAGATCCCAGTTTGAAAGAGAACTACAGATCGGAGGCAATAATGCTTGAGAAAGACAAAAGGTGATAAGGGAGTGTAGGTGGTAGTCAATCAACACTTTCAAGCACAGCTTCAGCAGCATATCAGAAATTGCATGCTGCAGAAGTCCTTTAGCATGAGAAATGGGCAGCTGTGCAAAGATCATAACTAGGTGATGGAACTGCAGCTGATAGCAATTACTAATATAGGTATCAGCTGCAAACCACAGCTGAATCCAGAAGAAAAAAGCCTTAGTAGAGAGTAAGGGGAATGGGGAGAAAGTGATACACTCGAAGTTGCCAGAGAGGAAGGAGGTAGTAGGACAATTCAACTTTTCTTTTAAGTTTAGCTTAGTGTTCTTTAGTACCCCTACAGCAAGCAGTCAGGACAAGAGAGAAAGAGAAGAAAAGGAGTGAGCTTCAGGACCCTGGAAGCGGTATTGGAGGAGCCAGGTAATTTTTTTGTTTGCTTAGTTGTTTTCTTGTTAGATGGTCATGGTTGCCATGTCAGAGAGACCAAGGTGGACACATGTTTACAATGCTGAGATGGAGAGCGTGCCTTCGCTTGCAAGTCAGCGATGGTAGAGCTGTAAAAGTCTGTAACGCCAGTGATCCCTAGTCTGGACGCAGCTGTACTGGCAAAACTTAACTCCCAAGAGAGAAATTAGCTATGCTGGCAAAAGTTCAATTTTGCCGGTAAAACCACATCTATGCTAGGGCCTTCTGCCAGCACAGCTGTGTTGGTTGCAAATCCCATGTTCTTACACCCCTGACTTTCTGCAAGCGAAAGTTTAGTGTAAGATTTGTCTCAGAAAGAAAATAATAGGGAGATTCACTTGTATTGATTCAAAGCTACTTGTTTTAATATAGAAAGTAAGGCAAAATCTCCATAATGTTATAGTTTATTCAGTCTCTATTTAGAGCTTTTCTCACTTGCATTTCTTAAATGTTGATATTTCAATTTGTGTTCAGCACTTTAATACCAAATCATCAAAAACGCAATCTGGTAACCTGAGCCACATTACAGCTTCAATGCAGCACTGCCTCATTTTGTGCTAAACCACAGTTCTTTGATAAAAAACATGATAAAGAGCTACATTGTACAAAACACAGTGCAGCCAGCTGCAAATATTCTAGGGCTATCCAGTAGTAAATGGCATAAAGTACAGAATGTGTGGAGGCTAATGCTCTCATTCATTCCTGGAGATATATATATTTTTAAAGTAAAAATCAGATGAAGAAAGCCATGTAAAATCTGCCTACCATCAGCTGAAAGCTTCTAGGAAAAGGAGAGTTTTTATCACTTATCTGCCAAACGAGAACACAGTGCAAATATAGATGTATTTTCAGAGCTCTAAACTAGATTTAAGAGTGTACTAAAGCTCTAGGTTCTTTCTCCTCCATGCTCCAAAAAATGGGGTTGAGCATTGTTTTTGTAGGTCAAATCATACCAATTTTACCATTTTTACTGAGAAAAAAAGGGGTCATAGAATCATAGGATATGCTGAGTTGGAAGGAACTCATGAAGATCATCAAGTCCAACTCCTGGCCCTGGACAGGATTCTCCAAGTGTCACACCATGTGCATGAGAGTGTTGTCCACTTGTATTGTTACTACACTTTATATAAAAGATTTATATAAAATTGATACAAAAAATTATATAAAAATAAATCTTCAGAAAATGTGTATTCATAAAGGAACTAGAAGGTGTGGGCTCTTTCCAAGAGGCCTGTGTAACGAATGAGGTTGATACACAGAACGTATCTGCCCAGCTTGCTTTTTGGTGAATCTGATGCAAATTCTCTTTCCAAATGGGAAAAAAAAACCAATGAAGTAGCTTTGGAAGTGTTGAGACATGCATGAGTACAACCAGAACAGACTATTCCTGGTCTCTGAGTTCTAATGTTGAAGAGCTACACTGATACTTAGAACAACACGAAAGGTAAAAGCAAATAATTCCTGGAGCACAAGACCGATTTTTGGACTGGTCTTCAGTGGAAATATATAAAATGCTTGATGGCAAAATCTGACATTTTCCCATGACTTGGAAGGATCTCCTGTCTTTACCCTAGTGATGTTGTCCTGTTTTTTCAAAAGAAGAAAATTATTTTGGTCTTCCCAATGTAAACCTTTCTAGGGACCAGTAAGAACACGGGCCTGGCCTTGAGCTTTTCCTTTTATTGACAGCCTGTTTTCACTCAACATATCTTTGATACTAGTTCTACTTGCAAATGTGCTGATGTGGGAAGCTTTGCTGAAAAACAGATAAACAAATGTGATTGCATCAGCCTTGTTTTCTGAGGAATCTAGGAATAAAAACCTATTTGCATATATATATGTATAATGAAGAGTGTTTTGGGTGACCCCTTCTTAAAAAAGATTGATCGGTAGGTAGAATATCCTTTTCCAAAATGCTACCTGAGTCTAATATGATGGTTATAGGAAAACTCTCTCTTGCCAGGAATATCCTGAAGTAGTGCCAGAGGCTTGCTGGCTTTGAGACATGTTAGGAGTTATTCATAACTCAGTGTGGGCACCTACTAGCACTGGAATGTGCAAAGTGATTTTTTGAAACCCACACAGAATCTTCAGAAGATGGTCATATTTGATGTAGGCTTTTTCATGCTGTAGAGACTGTGCATAAGAAATCATAGCATGCATAAATAGTGGCAAGACTTGAAAATCCAGACTTTTCCCTAGGAGACAGTTCCCACAAATTTTTTTTTCCTTTTTTCCTGTCTTTTTTTTCTTTTGTGGTCATGCTGTAGCCAGAAGATGAGTAGGAAGTACAATATTGTATTTTTGACATGGTGAAAATTACACTTGTGTTGCTGTAGTTCTGAGTGAACATCTGTGATGTTTAACTATGGTGGTAAAACCAAAGCATTAGATTTTTCTGCACAGTCACAACTTGTCAGAAAAAAAGCTTAAACTCAAATTTGTTTAACTAGTTTCTGGTTTGTTTTCTTAGAACTGATAACACAGACTAAGCCTAAGACTGGCTGTGCTGAAAAAACAGTGCATCTTCTGAATTTCCATTAAAGATATTGGTACTGTGGTTGTTCCATGGAATTTTAGTGATGACTTGTTTTCAGTAAAAATGAGCAGTTTTGTAAGTAGATGCAAAAATAGAAATTGATATGTTTAAAATTACTTTTTATTCTTTGTTGTCATATATTAAATTTTCTTAGGCTAACAAAGGGAACAGACCTAAAGAAAAGTGACAAGTAATAGTTTGAATGGTTTGGCTAAAATCTATGCAGCACGTTCAAAAACACTACAAGAGACTTGACTTGTGTCTATGTGACAAATTATACAGCAGAATACATAGATGTCACACACTATCATGATACTTGTTTGAGATCAGGAAAGAATTTCCCATATTGGCTGATGATGGGCCAGCATTGATTACTGAAAAAGGATGGCAGCTGTTAGGGTGAAGGTCTCTGATGTACCATGAGCAGGGCATAAAAATCTTGGCAGAGCAAAGATGAGAAAGAGTGTGCTGTCAAATATTCCTGCCACAGAGTCTTGGACTACTAGTTAGAGAAACATGTATTTTTTCTTTTTTTTAAATTAAAGTTGATGTGCTTTTTTCGTCTAAAAAATCTTCAAGTAGTTAAATTGATTCTGAGAAGCTGAACTTTTGAGTCTCTTCTAAAACCATAAGTTCCTTTTGATTCTAACTTCCTGAAGATGGTTGTAACCTGACACTTTTTCTAAATCTCAGGGCAACAGATATCTAAATGCATTACTTTCCATGGTGATAATCTCCTCAGAAAAGCCTGAGTTTGCAGAGGACCTTCTAAGTCATAGAATGCTTCCAGCCTCTGATAGCATTAAATAAATTAGAAATTTGTCTGCTCTTCTCACTACAGAGATACATCCCATATGTTTGTTATGCTTATTGTCAGTAGAAAGAGAGGTCACACAGCTATTCCTTCCTGTACTGTTTTCTCTCAATGTGCAAGAGATATGCCAAAGAAGTTTGGGGTCTTGCATTCCAGCAGCAAGGAACTTGCGTGGTCTGTGACAGAGAAAGGGTTGCTTGTTTGTTTTTTCTGTTACTTGTGGAAGGTCCATTGAAACAGCCTCTACGTTAGGAAATAAATAAATAATATTTTGGTAATCTTTCCAGATTACCCAGAAAATGTGAATTTTACAGGAGATCATTGGGATAAACAACTTCTTTTCTGCAGTAACTCCTTTTCTGTGGTTTGGTGCGTGTCTATAGACACAATGGAGCAATTTGAGCAATTTGAGCTGGAATTTTGAGGTCAAACAGGTGGGTATTCCCTTACTTGCCTTGTGGCAGGTGTGTGTTTCCATGCTGTAACTTTTTGTTTGAATTACCAGGTATACACCACTAGGTGATATAATGAAAGATTCAGCTGCCTTGTCCTCTTTTTTTTTTTTNTTTGAATTACCAGGTATACACCACTAGGTGATATAATGAAAGATTCAGCTGCCTTGTCCTCTTTTTTTTTTTTTTCCTTATCTGAATAAGTATGGTCCTGACCTATAGAAATTCCCTAATATCAGATCAGGATTACACTTTTTCACAGATTCATTGCTATGGAGGCAGGTGGTAGTTTCTGGCTGTTGAGTACAGAATAACGGAATGGTGAGTATAGGAGAGGGAAGCTTAGGGAAAGAGGGTTGTTTCTCATGGTGCAGCATGCAGTGATCCCTGTAAGAGACTCATTCTCTGAGAACGGAAAGAGATGAATTAGGGACATTGCTGTCTGCACTTTCTGGTCAGTGTTGCAGGAAAACACCTTTGCTGATGTATGAGGGAGCAGTTTGGGGTATGGCACTTGGGCTGCCACTGATCCTTTTAACACTGTTTCCCTTTAATGAGGGCGGGTCTTTCACCCAGCCCTGCCCAGACCTGTGCTGGTTTCTGTGCAGTGGCACTGAACTCTGCCAGGCTGCTGTATGAGCTGTGCACAGTCAACAAGGCCACAATCTACAGTCTCCCACCCCTTTGGTAAAACATGAGTGCAAATAGAGCTTTCTTGCTCTAGTGGCTGTGAAAAGCAAACACAAGCTGAACACACTCTGCAGATCGATTCTGAATTGCTGAGGGAGCGCTTTCAAAAAACATCTTCTTTGTTGCCAGTTTTCATGACTTCCAGCCCTTCTGGCTTGAAAGGCAACGGCATTATTTCAAAAGCTTTAGGGTTCTGAAATCAATAATTGGGGAAGATTCTCTGCTTTGTTTTCAAGCAGCACAAAAGGACAAAAGCCACCCCGTCTGGATACAAACAGAGAGAGAAAGCATAGATGGGTTTTATTTTTTGTAGGCTCTAGTACACAGAGTATCTCGTAGTGAGAAGAGGGGATATTAGAAGCGAGAGTGGTAAAACAGTCGTAATCTGCCTTTGGTCAATGATCTTTGGGGGCATCAAACAAGATGACCTAGGCCTTAAGGCTGTTCTCACTTCAGTGGGAGCAGAATTTGGGGAGCAATGGCTGGGCATCAGTTTTTCCTTTTCTCCTTTTCTTTCCTGGGCTGTCCTACAAGGAAAAATTCTTAGTTTTAATAAACACACTGCAAAACTTCTACTGAGCAGGGTGACTTGGGAATCCTTTTTGTTGGCTGTAAGACCTCAGGTTAAAGAACACAATTGGAATGTATTTCTGGCTCCATGTCTGGGAAATTTGTGGTGAATCAAAGCAGCAGCAACATACTTGCTCTCCCTCCTGATAGAGGAGGATCTGGCCTGCAGGAGCAATGGGTTTGCTGATGCCTTTACAACGCATAGGATATCCCAGTGCTGGAAATATCCTCCACCTGGTGTGGAGGGGATCACAGTGCAATCCAGAGGGATGTCTTTCGTTGCCCGTGATCCACGTGTGTGACAAAAACGTGGTTATCAGGCTGGAAGCCCTTCAGGACATGGTAGGAATGAGGTGCTCCTGGAAGGAAGACTCAGTTATGAGGGAATTGCTCTAAAGACAGAGAAGTGGAGGAAATAAGGTGGACCTCCATTGAGATAGCATGTGTCAAGAAGGAAGGTGGACAATGCAGAGTATACAGAGTGTTAGGAGAAGAGTAGTTCATGGGAAGAGAGAAAGGTGAACAAAGGGAAGAGCAAAAAAAAAAAAGGAAGTTGGCTGTAATGGGCTGTGAAATGTAAAGGCAAAGAGAAATGAAGTCAGCCTCAAAATACAAACTATATGTTTTGTTAGTCAGATGGAGCTGCCAGATGAACTCATTTCCCCCAAGTTACCAGGATAATCTCTCTATTCTACTGCATCTCATCCACTGGTTTAGCTGTCATGAGTTACAGCCCTTTACAAAATGGGCATGTATGACAAGCAGAGCTGACCTGTAAAATAAGAGCTTTCTTAAATGGGATATGAGTAAATTAGTTGGCTCCACAGACAAGCTTGCAGTCTCCTTTAATAAAAGTTTTGTATTAGACTTTCCAAAAGAGATAGAGGGAGGCCTTGCAGCAATTGCATAATTTTAAATATTAAGGGTGTAAATTTAATAAAGCCTCAAACCATGCACAAGGCTTAATTTTTCCATATTTTTGGTTTATGAAGTTCAACTTTGTTTCTGATGTTTTAAAGTTGAGTTTGCTTTCTAGTACGTTTTTCATGTCCTACCAGTGAGTTTCCTGGATTATAAGCAGGGAACACAATAGAGATATGGTTGCATCCTGTTACATGTATTTCTTAGAAACTATGCCGCTTTAGGGATGTTCTTGTTTCCTTGTAGTGATTTGTCAGTATGTACTTGAGAGAGAAGAATGTGCAGTCTCTGCTAATTTTATTAAGGGTAGTTCTCAAAATGAAGGATGGTGTTGGGACTGACACATCTGGCAGGAATTGGTTCACAAACCTGAGCATTGGCCCAGTATTGCAACTCGATAGTAAGAGCTGCTTGTATGAAGGATGCTGGGGCAAATGAACGGTGTGTTTAGTTCAGCGTATTTTATTTGACAATTGCCAGAAGCAGAGAGATTTCAGAGAATAGTCTTGCTTCTGTGACTCCACTGTAGTAGGAAATGTCCTGCAGAACCACTCTGAAAATGGACTTTGCTATAAACAGAATTCAGACCAAAAAATATTTTACTGCCTTAGGGAGCATAAGTGTTCTTACTGACACAAAAAATGAAGTCTCTGTTTTGGCTTGTGTCATGTTGAGCTGTTTGATAATTCAGTTACTAGTAACAATTGTGTATGTTATATGTACACACATTCAACAGGATGCTTAAATAAATTACTTGCATAATTTTGTAAAATGGAAATGAATAATTTGTTGTCAAGTAGGTCCTTGCAAACAGTAAATTACCCAAGAAACTCTCAAGGACAGCAGGGAAACAGGAAGGAAAGGAGAGAGGGAGAAAAATTGAACAGCAGAGAAAGCAGGCTATATAGAGGAAGTGGAGATGCAAGAACACTGAACAGCTGGGAAAAAACCATATGAATTGGCCATGAGTACATTCAGGCTGAAAATCAGGAGCAAAACTCTCTATCAGAGCAGTGAGAGACTAGAACTGCCTTCCATGAGCCCTGTGGACCCAAGTTATATTTTCCAGGATGGAGGTTTAACTACTTCTGGAAGGCCTTATATGAAGTGTACATCTTTGAGACCAGCAGCTGATAGTCCAGGTAGATCTCTTGGATTCCATGTGTCTGCAAGAGGTTTGTTCCTGTGGTTATCCTGTGTATAGCTTGGACCTAAATGGGGAATGACCAAAACATTATACTTATTTTCCCCTGTTAAACTGTAATCTTGAGTATGAACAGTAGACAGGTAAGAGTCAGACTGAATGTTGCACAAAAAGCCCTTAACATAGCCATTTGTTTCCAAAAATACACTATCAAGAATAAATGTCATAGCAATCATTGTTAGGCTGCAGATCATCTTGCATTCAGAAAGTGGAAATCTCCTTTAGGAAGTATTTCCAGGTCTTTGTCATTAGCAGTTGCTATTTTATATGCAGTCACATAGTAACACTAGATAGTAAATTATAGTAGTCAAGCAGGTTTAATTACTTTTTAAAAAAAAACTTTTCATGTGAGACCAAGTCCTCACCTCTACTGGGAACCGGTGGAGATACACGGGCAGAATCTTTATGAAGGGTATTATAGTTCAGCCTACGAAGTTGGTGACATTCCATTTTGAGTCTCTGTGTAGATCCACACAGGAAAATTAAACTGATTTTTCTTTTTTTTTTTTTTTTTTTTTTTAATAACAGAAGAGTTTGTGCACAAACCAGTCTATTCCTAAATCCAGCTCTTCAAACCAGTATACTGTGCACTGTAAATCAGGAAAGTCATGAAAAATGAAAAGTTGTGTTATCGTATTAGAGAATTTTGCTCTCTTTGGCAATACATATGTAATGCCAGTTCCCATAATCGAGTAGACTTTTCCCTGTACTTTCAGAAGCCTGCAGGCTAAATGGAAGTGAATGCCGTGGGCATTATGGTCTTGATTATATGGTGTATCCATTTTCATATCCTGGATGTCTGACCATAGCCTCTGGGCATCTGTAACAGAGGAGCAGCTCTACTAACTCATGCATTTGTTACTTGTATCTACAGCTGCACTTTGTATTGGTCTGGAGCACTTCTGCTGTTAAACCTGCTGTAAGAACTGTTTTGAGTAAGCCACCCTGAATGGCTAATTCTGTTTGGCTTTGAGGTTTCACAGGTACAGCTCCTCATTAGATCCCAACTATTCTTCCCTGAGACTGCCATGCTTTCCAAGTTCTATTTTCATTCCTCTTTTTTTCCTCCTGTTTCTCTAATAATCAGTATCCCTGTGGGCACTTAAAAACTTACACAAGCTTGAATCACTGAGAACAATGTTTCAGTATTAGGTTTCTACGATGAGAATGTGAGGTGTCATGCAGAAAAACAATAAAATATGTTTTTATAGAGGTGGAATTGGAGGGTAAGAAATAAGGGAAAAGTGTAGAGAATTTGTATTTTACTTAGTCTTCTGCAAGATGGTGTCTTGTTTTTCATTCAAAACTCAATTATTCTATTGTTGAGAGGAAAAAATAAAATAAGAACTATTTTTTTTCTTTCTATTAAGTGTACTAGTTTCAGTTTCTGGAATTTTGACTTCTTACTCAGTATTTCAATTTACCCACATGAATCCGTATTTATCAAAAGTCAAGAGGAAACAATTTTCCTCTGCTTTTTAGGAAAAAATCTTGGTGGTGCTAATAGGAGCTAACCAAAGAAATTGCAGAAACTCAAAGTAAACAAGCAGAACATTGTTTGTAATTTTTGTGAGATGGTCTGATTTCCTATCTTCTACTGCTCTTCACCTCTGAAATAATTCTGGTGCTTCTCAATAAAATGTTTTTCTCCACAGCATAGTGCAGCCCAGTTATTGAAAGTCTTCCTAATGTACATACAGCAAAAAGCTCTCTTGGATCATGATTGTTGAAATTTTCATTAAGGGTCCTGTTCCCAGAAATCTGTGTCTTTAGCTCCTGGGTACAAGATGATATTTAAACAACAGCATTTGTGAGGGATGGGTTGGTATTGGTGTGGAGGGTTTTTGTTGTTTTTAAATTGTGGGATATCTTCTAAGTGATTAATCCTAAGCAGAAGTAATTTTAAGTAAATGCATTTCTGTGTGGTGACCTGAGTCTACTTCATCTGCCTGGCTTGCTTTATTTAGTTTGGTGTGCTGTTTTTCTGCATGGAAGCAGGATATGGTACCTACATCTGCAGAAGTTGAAGGTCCAGTTGTCTTAGCTGGCTGTGCAGAAGAGTAGCTTTCTCCAACTGTACTTCTGCAGTGGTGGTGCTTCTTGGTGTGTGCGTCCCCAGGCAATTTGATTCTTTTTAAAAAGAGTTTCTGACAGTGTAAAATTTGTGCTCCTGACAGTCCTGCTTAGTGTCTTGCGACTTGCCTAACCAGTTCAAGTAGGGAACCAGACTATAGCAAAGGATGAGGCACAAGACATGCTTTCTCTATCCCTGGAGAAAATTGTTTTGTCTGTGTGACTAACCTACCTACCTGATTTTCCTACAAGCCTGTGGAGGCTTGGGAAACTCATGAAAAATCACAAGTGAAAAGGCTGAGAATAGGCTGTTGGGGTAGTTGGTTAGAGCCCAGTGCTAACAAAGCCAGGGTTGTGGATTTGATCCCCTTATGGGCCGTTCACTTAAGAGTTGGACTCGATGATCCTTGTTGGTCCCTTCCAACTCAGAATATCCTGTGAAATCAGCAGAGAAATCATCAGGATGAGAGATGTAAAGTTGTTGTGGTGGAAGCCCTACAAGTATCCCATGGCAATACCAGAAATTTTGTGTATGAGTTGGAGCAGTTACATTGACATGATATATACACAGAAGAGGCATTCTTTGCATTGAGGCATTCTTTGTTTCAAAAGGCAGAAAAAAGCCTAAAGAAAATATTCTGCTATTCCCATTTCACAGAAAGGAGCAAGTAAAATATGAAATGTTTAGCTCAAAAATGCCCAGGAAGCATATGATAAAGTAGGAGAGATTGAAGCTTTTGTGTCCCAGTCAGTGTTTTCAAGAAGGACCAGCTTTTAAGAGACACATGTCCCGAATACTCTGTTATTAATAGTGATTTACATAACAGCCTGTAGCCCCATTTCAGTATTACAGAATAGGACTCACTCTTTTGTGAAAATGACCTGGATTTTTATCAGCAGTAGTAAGATACTGTGGCAGAGAAGGGCTGTGAAGAGGGGGGAGGGAGTATGAAACTAAAAATAAGAAATATGTACAGTACATAATTCTAACAATGTTATCTGAAAGACAGTAAAAATAGACTCAATTAGATATTGTCAGAGCTTTTTTTCTCCGTGCAGCTGCCTAGCCAAATATGACAATTTTTCAACAATATAAAAGTTCTAACACAATGCATGATACGTTGTGCTGAATTCATTAACACTTTGCTACCTTAAACATCATTGTAAAGAAGGAAAATAATGTAAGAGAGGCTTGTCATTTTTTGTTGTTGTTCCTTTTGTTTCTGTGACATGTTTGGAATTGCATGCCTGCGAGAATTTTGTGATCTAAATTTAATGATCCTAAAAGGGATTTAGTAAGATATTGTTCTTTTCTCCTGCAGACATCCCTAGGCTGAGTGCTACATGAAAAGTGTGACTCAATTATACAAAAAATTTAATTTATCTTTAAAAATAAAAAGCCTTTTCATGCAGTATTTCCACAGGGATGTAGCCTTAGTGTAGAGCTTTCCTAGCTCTGCTTTGCAACAGCATAATTCCTATAGAATAAGAATTTGCATGCAGTCTATAGAATATCGATGTGCACATATGTACTCCCATTTTTCATGACTAACGACATTATGATGCTAGTTGGTATATTTGGCTTTGATTTGGCAGTGGAATCTGCAGAGTTTTTAATTTACAGAATTACTAGAGTGGACAGTTGATCTCAATGCAGATATTAAAACTATAAAATCTGGATCTTCAACATTAGACTGAAATGTTGGGTCCAGACCTAATATAGATCTTTTAGTTACCTTTTTTTTTTTTTTTTTTTTTTTTTTTTTTTTTTTTTTTTTTTACAGAGTACTATGTTTGAGATAGACAGAAACTTGCAAAATTATTGAGGATTAAGTTGGAGTTAAAAGTAGCTTTCTATTGAACGTATAAAGTAAAATAACCATTGATTTGGGCATACTGTTCTACTTTAAGAATATCTTTTGTGGATATAAAGTGCTCTGTCATGTCCCTATGTCTTGACCCTCATGCTTGAACTACAGATTGAGAAAAACTCTATGAATGAAGAAGAATCTGATCCATTTTTGAAAGGAAATAAGGCTGATGACTGAGAAAACATTAGTTATTGGGCTATATAATAAACTTAAAAACCTATTATTTCCTTTTTTGTTCCAGTTCAGTGAAATGCGTACTTCTGGCAAATTATATGGAAGTATTTTATTCCATGTTGGACAAAATTTAACCAGGGTTATTTTGCTATGTCCTTTAACCCTTAGCCCTGGGAATTGGGAAAGATATTCTGTGTGGTCAAAGCATGAGCAAAGAGGATTGCTGTGATTACTTAATCAGGATATGGTAGGTGTAGCAGTTAGTTTCTGGGAGGTTAGACTAGAGTCCTCTTCACTCCTAATGAGGAATTCCTGTATAGATCCAATTTTCCTGTTCCTAAAATGTAGAGTATCAGACTGATATGGAGTTTGCATTTTAAAGATACAGGCATCCAGTGCATGCATGTACTGGATTCTATCTGGTTTTGCTTTCTAAAGTGAACTTCAAAAAACTGCTGCTTTCAGACACTGGTCACCACCCCTGGAGGTATTTAAAAGACATAGATGTGGCACTTGGGGAACGTGGTTTAATGGTGACTTTGGTAGTGCTGTATTAGTGGTTTGACTTGATGATATTAAAGGTCTTTTCCAACCTAAATAATTCTGTGAAATTTGGGAAGAAGACATTGGAACAGAAAAATTTTGAATTAATATATCACTGGAATGTCATTCTTACCAGTTATATAGAAGTTTCATCTTTAGTTGTGGCATGTTGATCTGAATTAAGCTGGGTTCTACATGGAAAGATCAGTGAAGAGATTATGCCAACTGAACAGAGAGTAATGTATACTACTGATATGATTAGCAGGAAAGAGCAAGACAATATTTATTAGGGAAGCACTAGGCAGTGCAAGCAATAAAAATGATGCTGGAAATTGGGAAATACCCTATGCCAAGGCAGTACCTTCATATTTCACCTTCATATTTCCTACGTGAATAAAACATCAGTCTGTACTAGCAAAAATAATGGAATAGGCGAAGGGGCAAAACACCACAAACAAATTAAAATCTAAACCAAACAACAAAAAAACACCCCAAAAACAGCAACAACAAAAAAGCACCCCAAAAACAGTATCACCAAAACCCCAAAATTTGGACTGGACATTTACCTGAAAGCCTAAAAACAGACTGGCCAAACTAGAGATATTGCAGTCACCACCAATATCACAGGAACAAAATGACACAGTGTCTGTTCTAATAACACTTTAAATAGAAAACCAGAAATTATGGAAAACATGTATTTTCTGAGTGTTGTAGAAAACACATGCCATACAGAACATTCATGCCTATAGGCTTAAGAAAATTAACTCCACCCCACCCAAACATAGTACAGCATGTATCTGACAGGGGAATAAGGCATTTTATGCTTTGTCATAGTGGAAAAACATGAAAAGTTAAGGAGCAAAATTATTTTATTTTTTAAGATGTAGAGGGGTCCCTTAAACTCAGTCACTTGCTGCATAAGTTTTCTGAGTTCATTCTTCTTACCCTTCCCCACCATGTCATGATTGCTTTGGTTCCAACTGAGCTGAAATTATGCCTCTATCTTCCATCAAAGCTTTGTTTTCACAAAGTCTGTAATTACAATTGAATTTAAACTACATATATTTGTATGTGTATGATAGGAAAACATTTCTTTCGCATCAATCTATATATAAAGGGCAAAAAGAGTGTTAAAAACCTACCCAACCAAAAAATCCCAAAGAACTTCATGAATGTTTTGCAATGCATTCATTCAAATTTTTCAGCCAATATGGAGTTTGTCCAGTGGTACTCATGGTCTGACAAGCCCCAGTAGAGATTGAGTTGTGTCTGTTCATCGAACCCTGTAAGTTTGATTCACAGCACTTTGCTGGACTGAAAGCCTCTCCTCTAGCATGGCTGGGTGGCCATGGCATAACACCCAGAAGCTGCTTACATCTGCTGAGGATCTTTTCTCTATGGCAGTCAGGTTTTGGTATACTTTTGATAATTCTTTGCTAATGCTGAAGCAGTCCAGTGGCAGGCTTTGTGACAGTGCTCTTTGAAGAGTAAAACAGCGACATAAGGTATGTGCTACTGAATTTTGTAAAATGCGTGTAGCCACTTCTAATTTGGGAGTATGCATGCAGTTTACTAAACCTTTATTTAGGGATACAAGGCCTGATATCTTGGAGTTCAGCAGAAGTAATCACACTTTGCCAAATTTGCCTTGACAATTGGTTCGTTTGCTTTATGAATGTTATCGTTGGGTTGAATGGGAGTAAGACAGAATGGCACTACATTGCACCAAATTCTGCTGAAGTTCACTAAGGTGCTCCTTGCTGCTTCTCATAGCATTGCTGTGGACTTTTAGGCAGCTAAGGATTTCTGTTCCAGAGAGGTTTGAGTTTGAGTAGTGAATCAGTCCTTCATCGTAATTACAAAAGTGTCTGTTTGTTAGAGCTCTTCAAGATCCTTTCAGATGAAAGATGCTAATAGATGTAAGATAATGTGTACATGCAAGAATGTCGTCATTAATAAATATTAAAGAAAAGAAAAGCTCTCTGTGAACGATGTAAAATAACACCAATGAGTATTTAATCTGCTTTTTAAATTGAATTTTCAGCTTAAAGAGGAAAACTTTTCTTCTTGTTTGAAAAATTAAAATAGAAAAATGAATATTGAAATGTATTGGCTTGGGATTTTCAACGCAGTTTAAATAACTAATTAAGAAAAAGTTGCAGGGAGGAAAAACATTAAAATATGCAATAATTTATTTTTAATAAGTGTAAAACAGATTATTTTAATTACCGCGTTTTTAAAAATACAGGGTAAATAAAATGCCTTAAATTGTCATTCATAGAGATTTGGAATTGAAGTGTAGGGATTAAAGCCTTTTATCAGTAGATGTAGACAAAAGACTTAATGAATAACGAACACAGAAATTAACTGAAGTGTCAGAGCTACATAATTTTTTCTTGATTTCCCGTGTCCACTGACTTTTCCCTTCTTTGGTTTTGCTTTTTAGAATAAGCTGTTAGCCAGGTGAGGTTTCATGGTATCTTCTGTATCACAATTTATTTTCTATAAAGCTTTAAAGCTGCTTTTAAATATACCTCCTTGCCTTTAGAGTAACAGCTACCTAGTTGACCTCTTCTGCTGCACAAGGGCTTGAGGTAGATGCTAGTCTATATAATTTTTTTACACTTAATTTTCAGTTGCCGGGGTTTCCATGGAAATCTTTGTATGCAACGCTGCCAAAATCACCTAACTCCAATCAAGCTTTGGCAAAGGCTGCACACCCTGGCTGGAGTTAATATTTTATATTACTACATAAATTTTGGATCCAAGCGCTCCCTATTTATTGTGCAACTTTTTCAGAGGGGTTTTGAGGAGCCATCCTGCTGCCCGCCAGTGCATGAACTCGATTCTCTGAACCAGTGTCTCTTGGAGAGCTCTGTATGGTAGTGAAGATTTCTCCCTTTTGACGTAACAAATTTCACGTAGAAATAGAGCGCAACGGAGCCATATTTGCTGTGTTATGTCAAGTGGGGGTAAGGTTTCCTTTTCTGTGAAAGCACGTGCTTTTTGTTGACTTGCTCTAAAACATCTAAATGACATGCACTCTGTGTAATTCACTTCGTGTTTATTCAAAACTGCTGTCTGACCCTGAAGTGCTGTATTTGTCCTGGTTGTTATAAGGTTGTATGCTCATTGTGCATAAATGAGTAATTGTCCTTTAGAGGCCTGTGCTTTAGTTCAGTCTGTTAGGGCTGCTGAGCCAACAAGCACAGAAAGAGCTGTACTTTGGCATCATCCCAAAAAGTAAGAGGTCGTGAGCCAAAAACCCCAGGAAAGCTTTTCAGCTTTCCCGTCAGCCCGGTGTGCTGGAGTTCAGAGCTGCTGATCTCACCTGGAAAGGACAGCAGCAGGAAGGTGGGGGAGGTAGCAGCTCTTTCCATGGAAAGAGTGTACAAGCTCTCCAAGTCTGCCAGCAGTGGGGGAAACTGTCCTACTAGCAAGCAGGAAAACAACTAATCTCTTGCCTCGAGTTTTCATGAGAAATATTTGTTCTCCTGTTGACTTGTTCTATTACATATCTGACTTTCCTGCTGCTTTAAGGGGGGGAAGATATGTGAAGAAATCTCTGTCTGTAAGCCAGAAAAATTTTGTCACATCTTCCTCTCACTTTAGCACTCCAGATATTCTTCTAAGTGGGGAAAAATAATTTGGGAGTCCCTGGCAGTTTTGTTATTTTGTAAGGAAATATTACAGATGGGAGGATTTGGCCCGGTGGTAACTGAAAGCCCTCGGGCTCTGCCAGGATTTAATTCCTTGTGAACTCTGACCTGGAATGAATACAACATATGTGCTACTGTTCCTCTAGAATTTAGCATCCCTTTTTCCTGTGTGGGTATTTCTCCCCCCACATTGGTTTCTGTTAAACCTGACTGAGTGGTTTACCCCTTATAACCAGTATCCCTGCAAGGGATACTGTTATACAGTATCACTGTTTTTACAGGCCTCTTTAGACCCCCGCTAAAAGGTACTGGAGATTTGCCTTCGCCTGCATTAATAATGTTGCTGGTTTTGGATCCAAAGGCCTCCAGTTCAAATCCCCCCAATAGAGTTAGATTCCTCACAAAGTAAAAAAGGCACTCCTTGGATTAAAGGAACTGATTGAATGCTGCTGTGTAGACCACTAATGTGCTACAAGGGTACTCCATTCTTTAGCAGGAATTGCGGTGTGCTGCTGGGGGACTTCTCAGGCACTGCTACTTAGAAATTACATGGTGCTACACCAGCTCTGGGACTTGTAGATTTGCATTCACTCTGCAGCTTCATTAAAAATTTTAACTGGGACATATTTAGACTACTCAAGCTGTTTCTATAGAGTTGATTATTTTGTCTTGTCCTTAGAAAACAGCTTATCCTTGTGAAAATAACATATAAATTGTACTATTATATTTAGTGGTGCAAGCTTTGCTGTTGCTGTTAGTTTTCCTTTTGACGCCATGGAATTTCTGACAAATAATTTCTTCTGAGTTAAAATCTACCATAGTAAGAGCATATTCTGTGTCTTTTCCATTTTTCTCATTAAATGCAATGAACCTCCATCGTTAACTTGGTTATTGCCTAGAGAATAAAGAAAAGGGAGAAAGGATGTTTCAGTGAGCAAGACACAAGATGCTTCAGATGTGCCATCTCATCCAGAGGAAATATTAAATCCTTGTGCACTTCTATTCTATCTACAAAATGTATATAGTAATATCTGCTCACTTTTGGAGCACTGTTTGTGTCTTAATTTGTTGAAGAAATTTGATTCTCTCCTAAGGAAGCTTTTATAGAAATACAAGTGCTACTCTCATGAGCACAGGTGTTTTGTGGTTTTCTGAAATATGCTGCAAAATCATTCTCCTCATAGGGAGCTGTGGTCCAGAATCTATGATTTAGTTGTTAGTGTTGAACTGAAGAAAAAAATAATCATGTAAATATTTCTTTTCCTGGCACTCAACAGTCCAGAATAATCTCTCTAAGCACAGGCTGTTTTGTCTCTGTTAGACTGTCACTGATGAGCCTGAAATTTTGAGGATTTTCATAATTAAAAGAGTTTGTAATTGTTGCAAGAATATCTACAACATACACGTATGTTAGTCATCATTTCCACTTTCTCCCCTTAAACATGGGAATATCCAGTGTTACAAGCTATAGATGCCTAGACAGTTCTTGCAGAAGTGGACAGAAGTAATGAAAGTGTACAGGCAAGTCATGACAACTTTAAGTGGAATGAGATAACACAGGAACAAGTAAACTTTACACATTATTCCATTCACTTCATTTTACATTTGAAAAATACAGCTTATCTAAAATTAGATGAAGCTGCCACAGCATTTTTAGTCCATGATGGCATTTGAGATTTAATTTCTCCTCTGAAAGCACTGTTCATTTCTGTGGAATTCTGCAGGTGCTGTATGTTTGTGAGATCCAGGAGGTCTTAAATTTTGTTACAGATGTTTGTTACACTTGGTTTCATGCAAAGCCTGTAGTAAGTGATTTGTCGATTAAAGAATATGCCTCAGCAGTTCATCCTTTTCAAGTTTCCTTTTTATATGTTTAAACACAAAAAAGGACAAGTCTAAATGCTGTTTGCTTTTTTTATCGTTTTCTGGGAGCAGCAGGAAATTATTTTCGCACTTGATATAGCTCAGCCTTCATAAGTAAGGCAATGAAGAGCAAACTACACACCACAGATAGCTTAGAGTTAAACTTGCAATACCAAGTAGATTTTTAGCAGCTTCTCTGAGAAAAAAAAATGAATTATTTCCAAGGATTTTTGAACCAGCTTTTTGGGCTTCTTATATTGCTTTTACATTTTGTTGTAATTCCATATGCTGGAAATCTAATTTGAAGTTGCGCAAATGCTCTGACTGAGTAAAATGTCTGGGCATTAAGTTGTGACTTTACCTCTTCATTGGGAATGGGCAGCTTTCCTGATACTGCAAACTATAATATTAGTTATCCTCTTTGAGGAATGGAGGAGCTGTGGGAATTGTTTATTTTCTTACATTTGATTGAGGAGTGAGTGTATGGTTTTGGGGTTTTTTTGGTGTTATGGTTTTTTCTGTGTTTTTGTTTGTTGGTTTTGTTTCTTTGTTTGTTTTAAATTCTCCATAGTGTGTACCATGGAACAAGTAAGGCTTGAATAACATTTACTCTGTCTAAGAAATCACTAAAAACTTATTTTCTTCTCTGTTTTGAAGCCAACTGTTTCTCTGTCCCTAGTTGCAGGAATTGATTAACTTTTACTCTTTACTCTGTAGTTACACACTGTACGTGAGCTTTCCTGTCACAGGAGGCCTAGCAATAATTCTCATCTGGTTATGAGCTTTGATATGTTAAGACCTGTGATTATTTAACTGTATTTTTTAAAAAAAAGCAAATACTGCATTCACTTACTGACTAATTTTCTTTTCTATGGATTTTGGACAGCACTAAACTCCTCACAAGAATCACACTTGTTGAGCCGATTTAAAACATGACTAAGAGCAGCCAGTTAGTTTCTGAATAAATGCCTGTTGAATATTTTTGAGAAAACACTCGCTACTTCTTTTGATAGGTTTAGGTGTTGCTAATTTTTCTCCATGCATCTGGAAGAACTCCCATCTGCATTTCTGATGGCTGCCATAGGGTGGTGCCAGGCTATCAGTATATACAGTGGGAGACAATGGTTTGGGTTAGAAGAGATCAAAAACCAAACGAGCTTTAAAATCTGATCTCGAACAATTTACAGTGCAAATAAATGAAGCAGCCAGTGCAAATAGTTACTTTGATGCCTTTTTATTTTTTTTTTTTACATTTAACATAAAGGAAAGGTCTGTCTGATATATACTTCATTATGTGTGGCTGTTTGTGTGTGTGCATGTATAGGCATGCACATATATGTGCATGCATGGGTGTAAAGTTTGACCTGAAATGTGTTTTTGCCCTAAGGGTACTGATGTCTTGTTTTTGATCACATTGTACTAATGTGGCTTAATTAATAGTCCTCTTAGCATCTCTGTTAATGTTCAGGCTTTCGTTGCCTATGTGTGTATTTATTATAAACCTGCTAAGTGTTAAATCTGACTGGAGACAAATGATAGATTTCCAACTTTTGAGAAACAATATCTGTCCTAACGCATGTTTAAGGAAGACTAATTTATTGCCTTAAACTCAGCTCACAATTGAGTGCCCAATGAGAGCAAGGAAATATTAATATTTAAAAGTCATGTTTTAAGTATCCTGTCTATTTGGTTCAAAAATATATATTATATTAATTATACAGATGTACCAATTTATTCTTTGAGCTGTCTTACTCATTTTCCAAAGTTTATAATAACTGAGGAGAAAAAATTAGGCCTGTGGTTAATGAGAGATAAAAGTGTTTATTGAATATTGCATCTGAACAGCTATTGTCTGTGTCAGATAAAATTATAATAGTTGGAAAAGAAAAAATATTATTGGCAATGGATTACATGGATCAGGACAGTCTAAAATGCTTGCTTTCACATTTCTGTTTATGTTCACATTTAATAAAGAGGTTGAAGGTTTATGTTTATAAAAGCATATCTTTAGTGGGGGAAACATTAGCATTCACAATTCATTTGCTCTTGAACACCTTTTGTTAATGTATGAAATGAAATGCAGCATGGGGCCTGGCAACAGAACAAGCTAAAATTAAAAATTATTTAACTTATATGCATTTGTAGAGCTTTGGAGTTGCATGGAGAAAAACAGTAATTCTTCTGACAAATTTTAGATGATGCCATATTCTTTGCCACACAGTTGTAACTTAAAAAAAACAAAACAAACAAACAAAAATGAACCCCCTGAAAAAACCAACCCAAATCAAACCCACACCAAACAACAAAATATCCCCAAAATCTCATCCCACAATTCTTTTTCTTTCTAATTTAAAAAGAAAACTAACTTAAGCATAGCCTACTGAGTTGAATAATTTCAGATTCATACAAATAACTTTGGATAATTGGTGTAAATAACCAAAAACAACCTAACGTTAACCCTTTGTGATTCAGACTTTTTATCATATTAATTTTCCCCTCAGTGAATAGGAGTAAGACCCACTTGTATCTAAGATGCTGCACAGAGTGGCATTTTGAGGCTAAAATCCTCTAAAATATTTGTAATAATTTAGATAGTGATTATCCTGTCTAGACCTTTTACTCTTCACTAGACTTTCTTTTAAATGTTGGACCTTTTTTTCTGATCGTAAATCAGTGGCAAATGTGCAGATTTGGACTCTCTGAAGTTTTACTTTGACAATGTTTTCTTAAAGCATTCCAAAACACTGAAATCCTGGAATGGTAGGGGGGAAAAAAAATCAAGTCAAAGGTAGAAGCAAAAATTATTTATGGAGCGTTTTGTCTCTAGTCCTAAAACTGAGAGTACTAGTGGCAGCAGTGATGAGCTTAGCTGCTTCTTGTGCCTAATGCTTGTCGTGAAGTCAAATTTGATTGACACTTCATCATAAATTTCTATTCCTCATAACAAATATTTCTTTTCCTCTATTTGTAAGAACCTTTTAAAGATGCTTCCTTAAAACAATGTAACAGTCATTTGCGGCTTTTATGGCATCTAAATCTATGCCGTTATGCTGGCTTGGTTCTACTGACATTTTAACATTGTTAATAATCACTGGCCATTTGTGTGTGCTGTGTAAAGGCATAATGTGCTTTTATATAAAACACTGTTATGAGGGCTCATTATCTTGTGAGGCAGCAGTTATAATGAAAATTAAACAATTTTGAACTTGCTTTGCCAAGTGTTTTTTAAATAAATTTAACCGGGCTGATTCACAGCTCCTACCTGGTTCTGCGGAGTTATATATCAAAGCTGTTGGAGAGTTGCATGCATAAATTCCTTCATGCAATCGTGAGAGCTGTGTGCAATCCGCTTCTCCAAGCTCTGTTAAAACTGATCAGGAAATGCTTGTTTCACAGGCAAGATCCTGGCAGGGCACGAAATAAGTGTAAACCTTTGAAACTAGTCTCTGTGGTATCGATAGTTAAATGGACTTTACAAATGACCATTTACTCACAGTTAGCCACAGAAGTACTGGGGTTGCAATCTGTAAGCTACTCCTGCTGTTTAAAACTGGGTGATTAAGAATTACCAAAATAATTGCATTTTTCAAGCTAAGAAAGGGTTGAGAACCTAAGTATGGGCTATTCAGTGTTTTGTTTATAGACTGCAAAGTTTTACTAAACACTACACGTAATAGACATGTTTTTTCACAACTTCTTCAGTGTTTCTGCATAAAATTATTTGAATAGGAAGTAGTTTAATAGTAAAGTGAATGAATGATGAGACATTCACGGTTTTAGCTTCCCCATGGTGTCTGCATTTTAGCAGAGTTGATCTAGCTGAGGATCTGGACATTTGAAATTCACTTTTAAAATGACTGTTGTTGAGCACCCTTTCATAGCTGAGCTAACCAGGGCAGTTTGTGTAATTTCTGACATGTTTCCCTTCTGTTATGCATTCAACTAGATAGCCCTTATAGGACTTGTATTCAGCTGCTCCTCTGTCTTTTATTTTAACACAGCACTTAGAGACAGATTGTTCCAGTACAACAGTAGTAAGAGAAAGCAAATTTCCATTTTCTTTCTTTTTTCTTTATTGCACATATTTTAATTTGAAAGCTACCATGACATGAAACAATAATTCAGAGAGACTCTGTTTCAAATTACCTTTCTTCATTAAAAAATAAAATAAAATAACCAGGAGGTCTAGCACATTATGTCACTAAGTCACACAGTAAGAGGGACCATCAAAGAATGGTGGGAATTATCACAGCAGCTTGCTCCTTGTTAGAAGCATTTACCTCATGACCCTTTCATTTGCCTACTGCCACTTTAGTTTAAGAGTGACAACACTGTATAGCACTCTGCACTTTCCGCCTCCCCCCCCTCGCCCTTTCCCTTAGCACCAGATGCCTTTGTAAAGCAGCCTGGTGAAGGAGTGAACAAAACCTTGTGGGATAAGTCTGACACTGGAAGTTAATGATTATCAGTCGAAACAAAACACTTGTTTACATGTTGTAGTCATTAGAGGTTCCAGTCAGTCATACCTCGGCTGGGATTCCTGCCAAATGTTTTGAGGGTTCTTTCACAAGCTGTGCAGTTTTGTAAATACAAAAGCACTCTTATTAAGCCTTTTTAGTATTAGACTGTGCAATTAAGATTACGGGTAATTAGATTCCTTTATTTGGAGTAGAATGGTCCAAGATACACACGCAACTTTCTTAGCCACAGGATACCATCGTATCTCTATTTGGGTGTTCCATTACAGCTCAATGACTAAGAGAAACTCTCTTGTCTCGTGCACATTTTTTCTTTATTAAAAATTACACTCAAAACTTAGGCGGTATGGATTTTTCCTCACCTTATTGTCAGCACCTCCTTTGCAGCCATAAAACTTTCCTTTTTGATTAGCATGTCTCAATTTGCTGGAAACACTTTGCTTGCATCTCTTTTGGTATTGCCGGCTTTTCATTTCAGCCTTATTACAGCTAGGACTAAGGAGGTGATTTGGCTATGAAGGAATTTAGGAAAATTTCCAGTAAGCTAAGGATGATTTTAAGTTAACTGCAGGATAACAGAGTTGTAGAAATGAATGTTTCTTTTAACACCTGTGAATTAGTCCATACCTGAATAAATAAATGATCCCTTCGGTATTTGAAGTTGGTATAAACCAGCTCAAATTTCACCACTTTCTTGTAAACACTTTAATCATGCAAAAACGCATCTAATAGAAATAATCGTGTGAGCTGGTGAACCTGTTTCACGTGCTCTTCTGCTTAGGGAGTATTCTCTGCATTGAGTATGATGGTAAATTATTTAAGGTTTGGGAGGCCATTTTTCCGTAACTGTGAATTGTAAGACAACTGAATCATCCATACATATTTTATCTCTATTTTTTTCCTTTGCCAGGGAAGATATCCGTTTTAGTTGCTCCAGTGCAGGACTGCTCGCTTTGACATTTCCCGGTTGTCTGTAGTGCTAGGCAATAATTAAATATCAGGTGCATAAGCTGCTCTTTAATTTGACATGTGTGCTCCAGGCAATAAACACATGCAGTGCAACGTGGGAGTGTAATTGCTAAGGAATAAAATCTTGTACCAAGTGAGATCATTGTATCAGGTACTGTGTGACAGCTCATTTGATCATTATGCCCAGGCTAAAGAGGTTGCCTAATTAGTTTCCATTAAAACTCACCCTTTAATCAGGAATTATTCTTGCATAAAGAATGTCACTTGGTCCAGATGAATGAACAATGGTTCCCCCTTGAGATTCAACTATCTGTTACACTTGGGATGCCATATGTCTTTTCAAACAATTCAGCTACAACAGTACTCTGTGAGTTTGGATCTCGCAGCACTATACAGTATTTGCATTTCCTAGATACTTGCTAGTATTCTGTGGAAAAATCACAATGGCATTCTGTATATACTTCATCAAGTCAGAGAAGCTATGTTCATGCAGAAGAAGTGTGTTGTAAACACACAAATGACTAATGGGCCTCTCTTAACTAATGTGTCTTAGTTGTTGTATATATTTCATTAGTGACATACATAGCATATGTGCTATTACCTGGAGCTAGACTTTGGTTTCTCACCTAGAAACGTCAAGGTTCATCTAAATTTAATATTTTGAAGGGAAATAACTCCCTAGGTTTTTTCTTCTTGTGACAATAGCTTTGTCGGTTGAAGACGATCACAGGAGTAGCTGCGCTTTTTCTTTTCTCTCCCCTCCAAAAAATCTTTCATGTTGAATGCCTTCCCCCTGCTCCCACAAGACAGGTGCAGTTTGGCAGATTACTAGGTTTGTGCACATCACAGATGTAGACTTTAGTTGTTGGGTATGTTTCAATCTGAACCATTTCTGCAAGTTCCAAGTTGTCCAACAGAGTTGACTCATCTGCCACGTAGCAACTGCAGTGAGTGGCTCATCTGAGCTGACCAGAAACTGCTCTCCAGGAGAGGCTTCTCTCCCTGGCAGTACAGATTGGTAGGCCAGGTGAAGAGAAAGATATTTTCAAGTCAAAGCTCAGAACTTGCAGTCAGTGGCTTCAGTCAGCTCCCTTGATATATCTGCTTGTACAGATGTGAACTTGTTTAGTAATGTTTGCAGAATGCCATGGGCTGGACTGGCAGCTTGAAGTCTAGTGATAGAAAGAGCTGCTAGGAGCTCTTCCTTTCCCCAGAGGTGTCCTGGGGCAGTGACTAAGCTCCCCTTCTGTAGTGGAGGGATGACCCTACAACATGTCCATGTCTGCACTGATTTTCTCTGTCAGGTGTGGTGTCCAACCACTTGTAATCAAATGGTTTATGAGGCATTCAGATAAATAGGTCTCAAAAATACTTCCCCATTATTTTTTTTTTTAGCTCAGACTGTTGCAGACCCTTGTTGTGTTTGGAGGAATTTTGAAAATGTTTTGTGAACCCTGTGGCAATGCCTTTGACAGAAACAACAGCAACCTAAGGTTTTGTGAAAGATTGTCACAAACATTAAGTGTGCTCCAGGTTCACTCTTGGCTCTGGTAAGTCTGAATGCTCTAACCTTCATACTTAAACACGAGGCATATGAGCTTTCACACTGCAAGTGTATTCAAGGCAACAGAAAGACATGAGTGCAAAGTGGAATTCAAATCCTTAATGCTTCTTGTTGCTATTGCTCTGAGTGCCCCCATCCTCTGTACCCAATATACGATGTGTCATACCCACAGTGAATGAAGCAGACAGGAAAGTGGCTAAAGCACATGATTAACATCTAGAATCTGAAGAGAAGAGAAATGGTTTGACGATCTAATGTGACTCTCTGAATAGCAGAGGCTTTTAATTTATTGGTTTTCATAACTTGAGCTACGCATTTAGGAAAATTAGTATTCAATGTTGTCTAAGAGCTGTCCACCTTTACCTAATACTTTCTTTGTGGCTGTGGTCAGTCTCCGATACATCAGAGGAAGACAGAGAAAAAGGAATAAATGATTCTGTGAGCACAGAAACTGAATTCTGATTTCCTCTGGCTTCCTTCTGGTTAATCCACACTATTTTGACATTCTCACCTATATTTTACAACCCTTTATAATATTTTCAGCAAACATTCTTCTCTTTCATGTTCTCAATGCTATTCCTGACTTCTTTCTGCGTCCCCAACTTCTGTTTTTCCAGGCTTCTGGAGAAATATGTTGTATCTGATTCAGTTACAGACATCGATTGGTGTCAGTTGCTGTCTCTTGACTATTAGTCAAAGAAGATTTGTTGCATCTTAGTTACTTCAAACCCAACAAATGCCTAGAGGGGCTCCATGATGATGATTTATGCAAATACTTTAGTGAAGCTCCTAGATGGTATCCAGACTTCTCTGGTGGTATGCAGTGATAAAGATCAATTATCACTAGAATGATCTGAATTATCTGGCCATAATATCTTTATTTTTAAGGAGGTTATTGATAGCTCCAAAGCAAGGAGATATGTCTAGTAATCATAAATGAAGTGCCTTCTCCTTTTCTGCAGGCCTCTCTCTTGGAAGCCTGTGTGTTGAAGAACACACAGAGTCTTTGCAGATTATTGATTTCAGGGCAATACTTTGGCAGTAAAGACTAACATAACTCTTAAATCAAAGCAATTGGAAATATAGTAACATAACGGGGAAGTACAAATGCTGAATTAATAATGGGTAAATATTTAATAACATTAGTAATAATAGTGGTACTATTTGGTACAAAGGGCAACCTGCCCAAGAGGTGAGTTTTGTTCTGTCTTGAATCAGGTTAACCTCTTTAACCAGTCAGCTTTTATGCTAATCTTAGTGGTTTGTATTTTTAAGTTTTCTTTTTTTTTCTTTTTCTGTACCATTTTTGAGAAGTATTGGTAAAGAGTTTCCTTTTTTTATATATGTAATCTCTTGTGTTTTCCCTACAGGACTAAATGTTATTCTACAGGTTATTTATGATTTATGGTTAAAAAAAAAAAGGAGTAACTTAAAATTACACTTTAAAAAGAGTGTTTTTGCAATCTTTATTCTTGCATAGTGATAGGGGACATGGGAACATCTGAAATCCCAGACTGTGTGTTGAGTGCAGTAGCTCTAGCATGTTCCCTCCCTCTTCCCCCTGCTTCCTCTGAAAAAAAAAATTCCAAGTTTTTCAAAATTTCCTTCTGCAACTATATTTTTCACTGCAATTGTGGCTTTGTCTGGATTTTAGTCCCACATCATAGGTCTGTGTTCTTTCTGCCTGCTTCTTTCTCTGTGTTCTTATCAAAGTTGGATAGACAGAACACACAAAGTTATCCCATAAGAGTGTATCTGATTGATTTATAATATTGAGACTATTATTCAATTTTTGAACTTTCTGAAGATAACAAGATGCTTCTTTTTTTAAATACAATGCTGTAAATCAATACGAGTTCATTTTAGACTTGACCCAGTTTTACTTAAAGGTTTATGAACTTAGCAAACTTGGCTCAAATATTGATGAAAGGCTGTACTGAGATCCATCACATTATGATTAAAATCTTGATGAAGCCCTACTCTAAGTATATCTAATTATCTTCAGTAGCAAGCTTAAACCAGAAATGACCTAAGAAAAATACTTCTACTATAAACAAATATAGGGGCTAAAACTGGTTTTGGTTGACCATTCAGGGCTCCTTTTACTTTCTCTGAACCTCTTTGCCAAGATCTAAATTTTACATCGTTTCCACAAAACACATTTTCCCTTTACAAATACATATGTTTATCTTTGTATTATAAAGTGGGAACTATTTTTATTGCTCTTGTTATTAATCCAAGTAATCTTTTGTGTTTCTATAAGAACTTCACTAGAGTGGAATCAAAACATTGTTCAGTATAGAATTAACCTTTCCCATACGCAAAAAGCAAACTAAACTGCATTCAATGTAAATAGAGTAAAAACCATCAGCATTACTCTATGTAATATCCTGATACTTTACAGCCCTTTTGGACCAGAACATATCAGCCATACTTCAGAAGCCTTCATAAACTTGTATAAATGTTTTCTTTTGCAACAATTTTTCAAAGTTTCCAGTAACAATTATTCATTGGTCTCTTGTGAGTTATAATGCATGGATTGAATATTATCAAGGAAAATAAACTGGTTTTGTTTTATTTCTCTGAAGTGCTTTCTAAGAGAATTCTGTTCAAAATGTACCCATTGGATCATATTCTGCCCCTGGCTATGGTATCTGATAAAATGCCATTGACTTTATTACTGTCCACTTTGGCGTATTTCCAGGTGCTCCAGACTGCCAGTGTAACTAAGGAGGGCAAAAGAAAAAACCAACCGTGGCATGTCTTGCTTCGGAGAGAGCTGCATTATTTATCCTCAGTGAGGCAAGTACAGTAATTCACACATTACGCACACTAAGACAGAATGAGTCCTAAAGCCCTGTAGTAAAAGTTCCCCCTTGCAGAGTTCCCCAGTGAGGTCCTTCCCGGAACAGTCAGCTGCAAGCCCTTGTGCGTGGGGAACAGTGCTCAGATTCAGCTTGTGGCTTCCCAGGAGTGTGAAAAAAAATTACTGTGCAGGTCAAGGAGTAGGGTGAGTCCTGCTATGAGAAAGAGAGGGACTGGGCAAGGACACTGAGGTGTTGGACTCGCTGATTCTGTATGGATGGAAAGGATGAGGGCAGCAAATGGTCTTGTTGTAGTGAGGAGGACTATGTGCCATAACCCACCCCAGTATCCCTGCTGGGGCTCTTGTAGAACTGAAATAGGTTCAGGGACAACAGCCATTTTTGATGTGCAAACTGACTACCAGCCCAGGAAATGGCCAAAATTCCTTTGTACTCTCTTATATCTGGCCATAATTGCCCTCCTCCTCTAAGAAATCTTGACTGGAAAAAAAACCAAAACAACAAGAAATATGGATCTGGAAATGTTTCTCCATTATTTCCAGGTTTAGTCTGGAAGGCCTAAGTCTAATCTACATGAGAATAAAGAAATGAAGATGTTTTGCACAAAATGTGAAATGGCATATCATTTGCTAAATACTATCCCTGTGTGGCTGCTCTATCATGAAACAAAAACAATTTTGCTTTGGAATAACTGCTGTGGGAAAGAATTTATTTCAATTGGAGCATATTCTGGAAATTTTATCAGTGTATTTACTTAATGCTTTCCATCCTTTCTCTCCAACGATGAAGTTTTGTGTTTTTATTACTTTTGAAATTAATGCTGCTCTCAAAATATGCCATTCTGGAAGAAATAGTAAATATACTGAAATTCAAGATAAAAGTGTTAGAACTGGGACCAATCAATGGCTTTTTTTTTTGAAATATACAGAACTTAGAGCAGGAAGGACAGATCATCCTTAAACATCAGATTAATACAACTAGAATTAAGTCAAACTCTCATTTTAACAAGATGATATTAATTTTTTAATTTGCTCTAAAAATATAGAAACTTTGTACATGCTATTCTTTCATTTTCCAAATAATGTTCTCTAACTTTTCAAAAAGCCAATTTTCAGGGGAGGTTACATCCTAAGTTCAAAGAACTGTGTGCATTTACAGCTGACTAAATTTTGAAAGCTTTTGCTGTTCATTCTTTCGCATAGAACATTGAACACATAATATTCACAGCCCTCATGATAATAGGTTTGTTGGGACAGGGAAGGCATCTTTCTTTCTTGTTTCATCTGAATTAATATGTCTGGTTTAGCCACTTGAGAAATAAAGTTGGCATCTACAACCTCTTGTTTAAAAGATGTCTAGATCCCATCCTCTGTGGTCTGTCAAGAGTGGTTATGGAGGGGTCTCTTTCGAGCTTTGAAGAAAAAGAATTTTTATTCATGTCTTAAACTTAGTTTAAAACCAAGTATCATATATTACTGTTACTTTTTTCTGTGTCTTGTAAAGATATCAACTTCTAAAGTAGGACAGATGTACATGTTAAGTTGGATTGAGAAGTGAAGCAGAAGCACACAGATTTCACAAAGGGGACATGGAAGATCTCTAATGCTTTTCCTTACAGGAAAAAAGGCACTAGTGTGGGTCTTAGAAAGTGGAGTATAAGCTTTTGATGGCAAATGACTGGAAACATATTTTTCATTTGGCCCAAAACAGTGTAATAACTAATATCTGAAGGGAATAAAGGAAGGATCAATACGTGCAAGTACTCTGGTTATTTAAGCAGTTGGTAAAGTGCTATGGTTCTCTTAAGTCACAAGAAGACACAACCATTATTTTACCTGGAAAATAACATAAATAAGAAGTTATACATGTTTATGTATCCTTAAAGAAAAACAGAAATTTACGCACTTCACAATTTTAATGCTTACTTATGTTGGCAAATTTCAAGAACTTGTTTGACATGCATGCAGTTTGCATGCTATAGCTACAGGATGCTTGGCTGGAAAGTTGAACCAAGAATAGTGTCTAGGCCGACTGCAGTCACAGTGCAAGAAACAGTTGCGTGGGTAAGCAAATGGCCCTACTGCCACTCCACGGCTCTAACGTGGCCCCAAAAGGCTCCAGCTGGCTGATGTTGCTGGAGAAGTCAAGAACATGATGTGCTCTGGGGTTATTGCTGGCAGGTGGCAGCTGCACCCACTCCTGGCAGCAGATCTGGCACAAGCATAGGCTCTCTCCTGGGGTCTCCAAGGCTTCTGGCCTCTTGTCGTTGCTCCCCTGCCTTGACAGGAGTAGCTTTGTCTCTTCTTCTCTGGTTGGCAAATCTGTTTCTGTCTACTTACTTGAAAGAATTCCAAATTACATATGCAATATAATATTTTAAGTTTTAATTATGTTTTATTGAGATATGAACTGCCTGGATGAGCTCTAAGGTGAGTGGGAAACTGGCAACACCAACAGGCTGAAAGGATTACTGGTTCAGGGTGGCATTAGTCGAGAGTTACTACTATGGTCAAGGTGGTTTAATGTCTTTGTTACTGAGCAGAATGTAGGATGGAGTGTGCCCACACTCAGTTCACAGGTGACAATGTATTGAAAAGTCCAGCAATACAGAGCTGTCTTGGCTTGCTGGAGGACTGGAGTAACAGGAATTTCATGAAGTTCAACATAGCCTGAAAACAAAGTTCCTAGGTTCCTAGGATTGCAGGCTGCCAGGGATGTACTTCTTTGGGAAAGCACTTGGAGCCTTGGCCAATGACAAATCAAATTGGGGTCAGTTGTGTGTACTTTTGTCAAGAAAGGTCAGCAATATATTACTGTGTTGGCAAGACAGCAGACAGCAGGCTGAAGGAGGTGAATGCTCCCCTCTGGTGAAAGGGAGATGGTATTTTAAGTGCTGTCTCCAGTGTAGGGCTTGCTGGTAGACAGCAGAGAGGCTTGTGCAGCAGGTGTCTGACAAAATCACTGTGGAGGCTGAAGCACATGAAGTACAAGGAGTGTCTTGAGAGTTGGTTCAATCAGAGGAAGAGAAGATGAATCATACTGCTGTCTTCAACTCTTTAATAAGCTATAAAGAAGACAGACTCTTCTTTAATGTGCCCAGCAAAATAAAACTATTAGCATTGTTTATCAGTTAGTTGTGAGTGCCTTTTCTAAAACTTTTCATCCGTATTAACATCAGGCTTGAATGTAAGTATTTTTTTTAATGATGCATTAGTGTTAAACATGTAAGACAAAAACTGCTGATATAAAAACTTACATTACTTCGGTGCTAGAGGTATAATAATTTAAGTCATGTCTATACAGATTGTAACTCTCGTCACAAGTCAAACCGTGTTTTTAGGTACTGTTACATGAGTTACTTAAATTCAAGTTGATGTGCTTTGGTTTTAATCACATTGGCTGGTCAGAAACTTTGATAACAGCTACAACTCAGCTAAAATCAGATTCTTGGTCGAAACCTTATTTATAGTGGTTCCATTGAGCACTTTCCATTAGCCAATGCATGAAGAAAAGGGTGTAAATCCCATACTGAATGAGACTTAACCCCTCCAAAAGAAGAAAGAAATGTCTCAGAAATGGCCTAATTGTGGTGTAGGCCATAAGTACTAGTGCATTACGTATGGGGCTTTCAGAAGGTGTTGTATTTGAGGGCAGACAATTATCTTTGAATGGGGCAGGGCAGTATGTCTTCTTATGTCTAACAGAGGATGAAAGTAGTCATGTCCTTTCCCTTCCTTACACTGTCTAGATTCAGGTAGTGGTGAGGAAGTTGAATTTTCCAAAGCCCTCTCCCATGAATACGTTCTTCTCATTTCTTTCTTGTCTTTATTTTGTCTCTTCATCCAGAGCTCTGCTATTTCTTTGCTGCCTTCCTGTGTTTAGAGAAATGGAAGCAAACAGGAGCAATAAAGGGAAGGATAGATATTGTTCCTGATGGTCTGCTCTGAATCCTGAGCTCTGCTTCAGGAAAGCTTGCCATTGCATACTGCTGCGTTAACATCTGATCTGGAGCCTGGCCTGGGGAGGGTCAGCAGGCTGACCCTGTGCACCTCCTTTGGTAGTAAGACAGGAATGAACAAATGAGGGAATGAAGGATCAGAGAAGCTACCACATCTCAGTGGGTCTTCACTGTGGGAAGGCAGTATTAAAATGGGTAAGCAGAACTTATGGAGAAACCATGTCATTCCCCAAGGCCACAAGAGTAAAAAATCAGAATAGTTGCAAAGCAAGGTCATCAGAGGAACTGATTGCAGAGCCCCAGGGTCTGTAACTTTCTTTGTGTATTTCTTTGCTAAAAAATTCTGTTAGGAAGCTTATTAGAAGAAAGAAACCTTCAAATCCCATCAATGACAATAGCTGGCAGCTACAGAGAAACTTAAATTTTAGTATTTCAGGAGTCATGCATATAGCTATTTCAGGGAAAGAAGAGGGAATTAGTTCAGGTTTTTACAAAGAATCTCCTGAAGTGAAGATCACTAATGAGTCATTTGTAATTGTTGTCAGATCACTGGCCAGAGAGGAATTTGCAGTCAGGCACTGATATTGCTGCCTGTTAACAGCAATCTAATTAGTAACAGAAGTTCTAGGCTTTACATATGTCATCTCTCTATACGAAGAAATTTTCTGGAATTATCAGGTGCATTCTCATTATTGTCAAACAGTTCATGTGTCTTTGAACCTAAAATATTTTCTGAGCTTTTTCAAAAACTGATTTAAAAGAAATTTTTTTATGTTTTCCTCTGTACCTCTGTTAAAATTGACTGGAAATTGTGGCACTCTTTTATCTGCAACTGTGAAGATATAGGTCAGATTACAGCTAATAAGACATGAGAGAGGGACCTAAAGTGCAAGGTAACAAGCATGCTGAAATTATAAGAGACTCATGGAATTGCAGTTTTCAATTATTCTTTTTAAAAAAAGAAAATAAACCTTGCTACCTACCCTTTAAAATATCTTTGTTCCTGACTGCTGCTCTTCTGTAATGAAATAGCTGTTTATAAACAGTTTGAAATGCTTTTCATTCGACTTCCAGCTGGAGTCAAATACACAGTTTGCAGACTTTTTTACAAGCAAGCCTAGAGAATGGTTGAACAGCAGTCAAAATATTCAGCCAAGACATGTAACTTTAATCTTCAGCAAGTTAATTTTTCTTGACTGAATAACAATGGACCTCTCAGCCAGCATCGAGTGCTGACTTTAATGGGTGGTGTGCACATGTGCCTGTCATCAAACCTGGCCCAAGAAACCCGAGGTGGTTAACTTGCCGTTTAGAAAGATAAACAGTCTATTTAATTTAGAATAGAATAATAGTAATTTAACATACTTGAGCCAAAGTAATTACCTTTTGCTGTTTCCACAGCATGAAATTACAGTCTACAATAATTTTGAAATATTGACTCTTTCAGGCATCTGATGTTAGGAGTGTTTCTTGAATACATTGTGCTGGAAGAAAGCGAAGTTTTTTGCATTCCGATGAAGAGTAATTTGACTTCTTTTTAAATACGGTATCTACTGTGTCATTTGGGGCTGTCTAGCAGCTGCAGAGGAGTTGCCACTGAAATTCCTCATATCTGCACCTCAGGTGCCATCAATTTCTCTTTATGTTTTACAAATTTCTAATATGTAAAGTGTGCATATTCCTGAAAAAGGCTTTCTTTCCTGGTTTTTCTTTGAGTTTTCTCTTATTCCTGCATCTTATTGAAAGAAATCAGTTTTGCATGGAGAACACCATTAATAATGAAATGCAGTCCGTGAGCTTTTTAAAAGTCTATTTCTTCCTTATAAATAAATGGTAATTTGTTTTAAAGCATCATTGCACACAGTGTTCAGCTGGCTCTCATGCATTCGATTATTTTAAATAAATGTACCATAAATGGAACAAGTTCTTTCTAATTTGCAAATGATATGCAACATTTTTCAAAAAAAAAAAAAAGAGAGAAAAAAGAAAAACTGTAAAATTTGTTCTTAACTACATCTCATTAATGTGAAGCTGTTCAATGACCTGTAAAGATTAAAGAATTAGTGAATTGGTAAAATTATCAGAATGAAAAATCTGTATAATTTTGATTTCAATTTAAAAATCTGCTAAACAGTCTGGGGGCTTTAGAAAAGTATATTACTTTTTAATATCGGTTCCACAAATGTCCTAGTATCAGTGTTACAAATGGACTGAAATAAAGGCAACAAATAGTATGTTTAAATGTATAGTGTTACGCATTCTGTTAAAGCTCGTTTTTTTTTTTCTTTTCATTAAAACAACTGAAGACATTTAATTAAGTGACCACTCTGCTAAGTGGAGCAAAAATTAATATACATAAATGAATTTATGTGTGGGCAATGATGCATAATTAAAAATGTGCTTCAAATAAGGAGTTGAGGAGAAAGAAAACAGTTTAACAAGAATCTTCAAGACTATTTCCTCCTGAATTTTTGAAGTCAGACATGCACAGGATTTACTTATTGGCAGCATTTCAACTAAAATATGTGACAAAAATGTCTTTAAAATACTGGAGCCATAGTATTATGGGACAGTGATTTATTGAAAGCTAGTCTTGACCAGAAAAATCATCTTAGTGTCTTGTAACTGTTGCATCTTACTCAGCTTGATAAAAATGCTCCCTTTAGGCATACCTCGTCTTTGACAGACTTTTATTCAAAACTCACTGAAGTTCTCCTTATGGCAAGATATGTCAAAGTTGGACTGATAGAAAACATTTATATGAAAACTAAAAGATGATGTGGAATACAAACGCAAATTGAAGGAATATGCCTTTTGACATGGGATGATTGTATTGATCATGTTATCTTAGTTATAGGCTACCTGTTTGGGATAGAAACTCATCTTTATGTTGCTTAGTAGTTGGAAGAAGGTGGAAAAAAGAGGAGTGAATTTCCTTTCTTAAGTGAAAAATGAAGTAATTTTGTTTTTAGATCCCTGAATGTTTCATGGCAATCTATATAGTTATCCTTTGTGGGGGGATAAGTTGTGGTTGTTTTTTTTTTTATGATGCAGTAGTCGAAAGACGTGCTTTGAACCACCATCATTTAATTCAGATGGGGTTTCAGGCAAATTCTCCATATTTTCCCTGTCTGGTGAGCAAATGTCAGAATAGTGAACATAAAGCTTTTTCATGTTGCCAGTCTTGCACTGGAGTATATAAGGTATGTAGTAATGGAAAATCAGGCCTGTTTTGCCTTTTCTAACAAATACAAGAAAGAATTGCATTTGGATTTTGGTTTTGTGACTGTTTCTGTAAGACTTGTGAGGGTTGCCTTAACAAAGCCCTGTTCTTTGTGTGTTACAGATTTCTGACATTTCATTTGATCAGTCACAGCTGACTTCAGCCCTGTTTACTGTTCTCAAAGAGAAACAAAGTAGGAGGAAAACTGCAGCATCCGCCTACACACCTCTTGTCTCGAGGTGATGCTGCAAAGCAAAGGAGAGAGCAGCACAGAAAACCCTCCCCGCATGACTTGCCTCTCCCACTCCAAGAAATCAGCAGCTGCCATTCTGGTGATGTTCAGGTTCAGCTGAACTCCCACCCCACTGAAAAAAAAATAAACTCCTTGATCCACTATAGTATTTTATTGGCGAGTTTAGTTCAGTAATGAGAGGGGACTTTGGGGAGTACAAAAGCTGGAGTCCCTAAGGCCACGTATAAAGAACAGAAAAGCAACAGTTCTTTACTGTTTTTTACTAATAAACACATGTAACAGTAACTGCCATTACTTAATTACTGCAAAGCAGTTTTAAACAACTGGCTTAACACTGTATTAACACAGCATAAAAACAACCGCACCAGGAGTATCACTCGTCATTATTGGACATGGCCCTATTGAAGCCAATGGCATGAATTTAATAGGTGTAGGGTTTGGCCCCTTAGGCCCCCGTTGGTCTAGGAATTCATTGCCTCATATTCAGGTTTTCCACTGCCTTACAGCTCCAACAATCTTATTTTCATGAACCTTCACAGCGTTTCTATTCCTAAATAAGTATGTGCAAGTTTTTTTCACGATACCTGTGGAATAAGAGCTGAATTTCTTTAACTGGGGCGTTTGTGTACTTCACACACTGGTTAACTCTGAGAGTGGGTGACTATAGAACAACCTCTGCCTTCAATGTGTAGAGCTATTCCCAGAGGGCAGATTACATCTCATTGCTTAGATTTTCAGAGACAGTTAACCAGAGTCCTGTGATTGCCGCTAGCTGTACCTTTTCTGTGAGGTTTTGTGTACTTCCAAGTCAGTTTAGTTTCTCTGTACCTGTGATATTTTTCCATCTATTTTCTTGTTCTACTAGCTCAGTTCTGGAAGCATGCTGTGGCTTCCATCAGTGTCTCTATCAAGATTCTTGGTTCTTATGAAAGCGAAAGAGATGAACTGAGCAGATGAGATGACCCCTCTGTTTCATCAGCGACATTTTTTATCCTCTGTGGTGTTAAGGACAGCGAAACGGGGAGTCCACAAAAGAAAGAGCAAATGCTTAGAAGGTACTCCTTTCCAATGGTAGATGTTGCTTTCAGGCTTGTATGTGATACAGGGGTGAAGAAGAAGAAAGTAGAGTTGTTAACAAGTGGCAGAAGGAGAGAGGTGCTTTGAGGCAATATAAAACTTGAGTACCAAGCTATTTGTTCAGTGTGCAGCGTTTCCATCATTAAGAGATTAAAATAATAACAAATTCCCCCTACTAGCTGTCAAAAGCTCATGCATCTTGCCCTGGTAAAAGTTTCTGTATAATCTTTCATCCTGCAATGTTGCCAGCATTCTATTCTTTTCATTTCCTTTCAGAATATTTTGATACAAAGCTGCACAAAGGGCTTTTCTAATTACTGGAAGTTTTGTGTTGTGCAGGGATCTAGTACATGAACTGATGATTTTTTTTTTTAAAAAAATGCACGGATACTAAAGGCAAAAAAGTACGTATGAGTTAAGTCAGTTCAGGATATGAGAAGGTAGAGAAAAATGAAGTGCCATAAGGATCAGTTTTAGGACTAATTCAATTTAATATATACCTTAATTATCAAGAGGAAAAACACTTGGCAAAAGCATTTAAGATGCCAAAAATAAAAAGGGTAGTCAAAATAAAGAAAGAAGGCAATTTAATTAAGAATTATGTGGGTAAATTAAATTAATTTCTATTTATGTACCTATAATTCTGGATATTGAGCTGTATAAAACTAGGGACAAATATATTTTAAAAATATAGTACTGAGAAGTTATACCATTGTTTTTTGTTTTAAGGATAGAAAATACTGTAGATGAGAAGTATTTGGGAACATGTTAAATATTTCTAGCAGCATAATACTTGGAAACAGGAAACATGCTCCCTGGTGCTTTTTGTGCTACTTGATTTACAGATGAAAATTCTCTCTCCAGGTGTGAGCACTTCCTATTTACTTGTTTTGTGATAGCAGCTTGAACCTGCATGCTGCCCTTCTTCTTAAACCTGTGCAAGAGAGAGAGTCCAAGGATCACTAGAGCTAAACTATTTGCTTTTTACTTCTTTTCATAATTTTAGAAAATAATTTTTTCTATTTTCTAATGTATTTGGAAGACTCCAGCCTTGTGCTCATCATCTCTGACCATACTTGCAAATTTCCCCATACTCTTTATGGAAGGACAGAGAACAACTAAAACACTGTTTTACAGTGTTTCTGTCAATCTAGTTGGGACACATGGAATTCTGGACATCGTTATTGATGAGGAATATCAGCTTCTGAAATCCAGCTAATGTTCCTCCTTTTTCATGAGCAAGATTGTCATTAGGAAGTGGTCTCCTTAGAGTCCCTTTTACAGACAATATCCCAACATATAGAGGGTCAGATTCTTTTCTGACATAACACTGAAGATTTTATCCACTGACTAAAGAGAATCAAAAGGTTCTTTTTACATTGGCCCAGTAAGAAGTGCAGGTGAAAATGAATGATAAATACCATTCATAGCAGTACCAGCTAATAAGACCCACTTTCAGATGAGACACCAGAGATTCTGTTCTCCTCTTGAATTGAGCTGAGAGTTTGATGGTAATGGGGAAGAGAGAAAGCACTGACAGCTCTCCAGGCTAATGAAGGGATCACTGCAATCACGAGATCAGTTGGTGTCCAGCTGGGAGTGAGCTGATACAGTCAGCATGGCTTTTGTTTAACTCCACTTTTCTGCTGCAGTGAAGTCTGGTCAGAGGGGAACCTCGGCTGCATCTGAAGTACTTTTGGGAGGTACACTGTGGTCACTACCTGGCTCATGCAACAAATTACATTGCTGTGGAAAGCAGGTTCTTAGCAGAATGGGAAGGAGGAAGGTCAGAAAACATTTCTTGATCTGGGTATTCAGATGCATATTTCAGCTCAGATATCAGCTATGCTTTGGCTTTGACCACATCAGGTCAGTTGTTTTAGTTACTCTGGAAATGATTGCACAAGTCTTCTTTGAAAAATGTAATCTGATCTTTTTGTACAATGTTATGGATATAGATTTCAAGGGAAAACCCCTATGACAATGTTTGTGTTTTTAATAAGGCAATTTTTTTTTCTTTTTTTAAGCAGAATCACTTGGTGACTTGACTTCTTTGGGGATCAGACCACTTTACCTGTTTTCAGGGTATCTGTCAGTTTCCAGTGCTTTTTGTTTGCATTAGCAGATGAAGAGAGAGAATTTGTGTAGATACCGCTCTACTTGCTTTACACATGGTCCTTTTGAACTTAAGTTTCTCTCTTGCTTTCTGGATGTAAAGTATTATAAAAGACTGAAAAAAATAGGGTGGTGGGGCTTTTTTTCTGATTCTTAGAATTTCATTGAAATTTCCCAGAAGTTTTTCTGGCCTGATATCTGGCAGGGGAAGAAAAGAGAATTTGTATTTCCCCAGAAAGGAAAAATTCTGTGAAGAGAATTATTTGGAATCTCTATGGGAAATAATTTGAAAAATCACTTCTTACCTAATGTAATTCCACCTAAGCTGCCTTTCAAAGTGAGGTTTGCTGCAGCAAGGTAAACTTTTCATCTGTTATTAAGATTTGCCATTGTATTACTTTGTTGAAATGTTCACATCAGATTTCAGTAATGAATATTTAGAGATCCAAAATCTGTAAGTCATTTTGTATTGAAAATACAGTATCAGTATTCCAAAGCTGTTGAAGAGAAACCCTCTTAATTATGAGAAATATTTGTGAATTTTAGATTTACAACCTAATTTTGCATATTTGCCATAACTCTCCATTAAAAAAAAGCATCTGGAGGAGACTGAGGTTCGATTGCTGGCCTTTTGAATGCTTCCTGTTCCCCCCTCCCCTTCCCACACACATTTCAACCCTGCCTTTGGGAATGTAACTGCTCCCAAAGGTGAAAATTAAGCAAAAAGAGAGAAGATAGCTGTTCATCAGTAGTATTCCAAACTGTTCAAAACAAAATGAAATTGTATGCAAAAGGTGGATCATTTTCTTTCTTCTTTCTCCTCACAGAAAGAAAATTTCCATTCTACTCTTCAGTCTTTCACTTGCATGAAAAGTGCAAAATTTGCATGAAAAGTGCTCGCCTATTACTGAAGTGAAAATAGTCTATTTAATTCCCCAAATAATCCAAATTTTAGCTAATGGGCCAATATAATGTGTTTGGTGTAAACATATTAGATGTGAGGGAATGATTTGTTTTATTTCTGTACCAGAGTAGAAGGAAATTGTTTTGGGGAATTCAGAACCAACAGGAAAAAACTCACTTTTTCTTTTGATTCCAGCTCCTGCTTTGCTTCAACTCTATCTGTTCCTCTTGCAGTCACTTCCTCTGCGAGGGTGGAAATATGAGTGAGATCACAACCAATGCCAAACACAATTTTTTAATTTGCTAATATTTTCCTGCAACACCTCACCATTTCTATTTCTTCATAGCACCCCTACTGTGGGAAATAAGGTCACACAACACACTAGTACTTATTTCACAATACCTCCTGATGAGGAACATTTTACTATTCTCACATCCCTACCCCTTTTTCTCCGCCTCTCCCTGCCCTCCTCCCTCCTACTTGGCCTCTGCTAATAGCTGGTCTAAATTTCCCAGATTAATCCAATGTGCAAGAAACAGTGATACAAACTCGAAAATTAAATATACACAAAAGCAGAAAGGCTACAGAATGAAAGATACACGTCCTACTTGACTTGCTCTGGGACAGACAGACTTATAAACAGATACACAGCTTTGCCCATAGCCACTGTATTCCACAAACCCTTTGAAATATTTCGGTTTCATGTCTGTGATAATTAAAGAGCAATGACCTTCTCATTAGCGCCAAGAGGGCTGATGATGATTGTTCCCCATTTTTCTTAATGGATGCAAGCTACACGCAAAATCATAAAAAAACAAAGCAAACCTCCAGTTTGAATTACAAGTGTTAATATATGCAGAACCAAATGAATAGCTCATCTTTCTTCCTCTCTTGTATCTTAAATTTTTCATTACAAATTTCCAGGGCTTCAAAGTAGTATCTCACAGTCGGTCCCCTTTTTTCTCTCTTGCATGACAAAGAGCTGTCAGAAATTGTTCCTGTGTTTGTTAGTATTTTTCTCTTTTTTCTCTCATCTAAATGTCAAACAACTTAGCTTAAATAAAGCACAGCATTCTTCATCTGGTGCTTCTCAAAAGAAAAACAACACCACAGAAGGCGTCTAAAAAGGCCCTAATTAATGTTTCTCATTGATTTTGTTTTAGTGTGATGTATTTTATGAAAAAAATATGAATCCAGAAGGCACTCTCATTAAAATCATTAGTGGCTCAATGTTAGCTGAAAACAGCTCATTCTTTGGTGCACTGTAGTGCTTAAAAGCACGTTCACACACACAGTTTCTTATTTAACATCACAAGCTAGTGTTAGATGAAAACTAGCATTAGTTTTGTCAGGTACTGTTGAACTATGATGAGCACAATGTACTAAAGCTGTATTAAGGTGAATAATAAGAATGTACTGTCACCAGAGTCTCTAAGCCCTTTTTCGTGCCCAAGAACAAAACTTTCTGTAATTGATTTCTGTGTTATCCGTTTGAGAAACAGTAACAGCCAGATGAAAAGGAGGTAATAATCTGTGGCCTGTTACAGAAGTAAGACCTAGAGTTGTTCTGGTTTTTAGGCAAATTCCTGGAAGCCGATTGTCAAGATGAACAGCGATGTGCTGCTATTTGCAGAGCAGTGTTTACAGTTCTGTAGTGGTGCAGCCACACAGTGACTCTATCCATGTGCCCTCTCCAGCAGTCCTTAAAATTAAATAGTCTCCAGTAGTAGTTAAAACTAGAAGAAGAAATTCCATGTGTACCTTCCAGAAGACCAAAATAGCTAAAAAAAAAAAAAATAATTAAAAGAAATAATTAAGTGTGTAAGAAGATATTTTCAGTTTTAAAAGGAGCCCTAAAAGAGCTTTTTTTTTTTTTCTCTCTAATCTTCTGTAATCATTGTTATCTATGCAGGACAAAATGGGCTTTCCAGAGCAACTATGGGAGAATTCTTTTTAAAGCACTGTATGATGGGAAATCATTTTCAGGGCTGTGCTGCTTTGTACTGAAATATGACTTTTGCCGGCAGAATTATTTCCAACATAAGAAAGCAAGTTTAATGATTTAAATCTGCTCTGTTCAAGTAAAACTGACCATCTTCATAAATCATGTGTTGTTTATCTGAGAATACTTCAGTAAGTCGGACAAATTCCGTGAAGTTCCAGTAGAATAATGCAGTAGAATAGGCTCAGAAGTGAGAACTGTGGCTATTGCCAGACTCTGATACAAGGCATTAGAAACTGCCTTGGGGTTTTTCAGATTTAGGATGTACAGAGCCACAAATTTAGCAGAAACACATTTTGGCATCAAACATATGCATCTCATTTTAAAAAATAATGAAACAATAAGTAATGTTATTTTTTCTACTGTCTCCTTTGAATTTTTATAAGAGTCATTATGAGCTGCAATAGTGCAGCTTATAATAACATTTTTGTGTTATGGAACCATACTGACAAATAGGACTAGTGAGAAGTAGTGTATAAGGGGAATAGAAATTTCTGGATTAACAGTATAGCTGTTTCAGCTCTTTAAGCTTTGTAACACGTAGTGCAATGACAGAATTTTCATTAATTTGTGTCTTGGATTTTAATATGCCATTCATTATAAAACTTCACTGAAAACTGAATTGCTGATGGATATGTACTAATATATGGCACACTCTGCCAGAGAAGTCGTATTTTTAGTAGAAGAGGTAACATTTATTCTGGTCTGATCACTGTTAATGAGGCTGTCAACAATATTTTCGTAGAAAAATAATTACTCTGGAAGTAAGGCCATTTAGATCTAGATATGAGTAGTAAACCTGTATCAATTTAGGATTCAGACTGTGTTAATGTTTAATATTTTTTCTTTATAGAGAACACAATAGTGAGGTCATCTGTAATAAAGATGATAATATTGAACCTTGGTAGTTTTCCTTCCTGTATCTATAGGACATTTATGGCTGAAATATGGTTGAGAGAGCCTTAAAATGTTGTTTTATGGCAACCTCTATGCAGTGCTATAAAGCACTTTCTGTTAATGATAAATAAACTATGGAAGATCTATACCTTAGCAAAAGGCTGTGTTCTTCCCCTTGTGAGCAGCCTGACTTTAGCAATGTTTAACTTATCACAGTTATGTGAGCTCCAATTTAATCCTGTTGCAAGGAGATGTAATTCCAGTAGCATTGGTGGATGTATGGACAGGCACAGTGCTGTGAATTTGGCCTAAGAAACAAAGTACGTGTTAAAGATGCCATGATAGGTCTGTGACTCTTAAGTGGCCTACTATGTCATGAATTGCCTCTTTAAAAATATATATAAAATTGTCCAGGTTGTCTGCAAACTATTACTTTAAATGCGTCTTTCTCGAGCTGTGAGGCTCTCATTGGTACGTTCCTTAAGAGGTCGTGAATAAGAAGCATGATTGAATTTCATTATTTTCTGAAACGTTGATTGACTTTATTAATGTTAATGAAGTTGTAGAATATAATAGACATGTTACTGTATTGCAAAAGATCAGGCCAGGTTCTGTGTTACATCCTCTGTGTATTGTAGTGATGGGACCAAGCTCAGAAACAGACTGAACTACAGTTCATAACTTATTCTTGATCACACTGTTGCAAAGCAGATGTAATTTTCTTAAATTAGGTCTTAAATACAGAACTTAGGTCTTCTGTAAACGAGATTTTTTTTAAAGTTTACAAAATCTTCCTTTTTTCTTTCCCCCCCCTTTTTTTATTTCATTTTCCCTTTTGAGAATGATTGGCAATGATGTCTAGATCCCTGCAATCCCTGTATCCGTTCAGTGGCAATGGTGATCTTCCTGATATCTACTTTAGGATGAAGAAATATTCCTTTGACCTTAATGTCACAGACTGAAGAATACTGTTCTTACTTCACAGTTTGATTACTCTCAATGAACGCTATTTACTACTCATTTATTTTGCAGCTGAGCCTCTGGTTAGGTCCTTGTGCACTTAGACTATTTCACAATACAAACCTATCTTTGACTTTAAAAATTTGCAATTTAAAATTTTCAATTTGCAAATAGATAAGGCAGTATAGAAAAGAAGAGAAACAGGGGTTAAAGATATTGCTTGGAGATCACACAGGCAATCCAAGGAGAGCTGGGGCTCCTTCTAGTAGCCCTGTTATAACTATTATACCACGTTTTTGCTAAGATATGAAGTATTACATCTATTCCTAATATTTGCTACAGAAATAGAATGCTACTTGGTTGCACAAGCTGCTTCTTGCTAAAGAAAAAGCTTCAGGGACATGGATTGTGACTGATAATTGTCTCAGGTATTTTGGATGAGCCAAGAATCCATTGCCTCTGGGAAGGTGAAAACTTTTAACATTAAGAAGTCCCTGGCTCATATGAGTACAACCCAGTATATTTGTTTCCCTCCTGCACATTATGTCTGCCTGTTATATGTGGTTCCTGTCAAAGTACTGTGTACTTGGACAGAACCAGAACATGTTTTTTATCTCTTATGACTTAGAAGCTTTACTCTGATGCACAATCATTAGGCATTCTTCAATAACTGATAGATAATGCTTTGGCAGCTGTAATTTGCTACAGCTGCATAAGAAAGCTGACTGATGGACAGAGAGGAATCAGAATGATGAAGCTGGCCTCCAGATATAAAGTTAATTATATGGAAGTTTCTTGTACATGAGCTTTACATGCAGGATCACCTCTACAAATAGTATCTTGCACTGGTTGCACTAAAAGTTATTGGCTCTTTTTGCATGCACTGGACTTTAGGAAAACATTTTCCTCACCCTAATAAACCAATTCTCATTGCAACCAGCCCATAACTAAAACAGTCGAGTGACAATGTGTCCACTGAAGGTGGAAGGGAGCACACAGCCATAGTGCTGTTTCTGGATTATTTCAAACCTTAATTGGAGGAAAAGATTTGTCATATTAAGAAGTTGCTTTCTGCCTTAAATAACAAGTGACTTGAATCCCCCTAGAATAGAGTTTACAATTTTTTTCTTAATTCTAATTGTTTTATTTTATCAATCATCTGACAAGAGTTTCTTATAAAGCATATCTCTCAGATGATAATTTGAATTTATATGATTTATATTATTAATTTTAACTATTAAAATATAATTCTTTACAAATCAACATTTTTATTCACTTTTATAAAGCCCCTCCTCTCTTTAAACACAGCAGTATATTTGATATTTTTTTGTACTCAAAGCATTCTCTCAAATTCACATTTTCATTTCCTTTTTTGTTGCATTTGCAGCCCTGAATATGTGTCCTGTGTTGTGCAATTCTTTAGTAAGTGCATCGACAGTGAACAGTAAGTAAAGGGAATGTATTAAGCAACATACTTCAAACCCGTGGTTTTAATTAGCTAAGGACAGGATTTAGCAAGTCACAGCTTTTATTTAAACAGTCTTGACATAGCTCAAGACAGCAACAGCAAATTTAACACTTAAGGCCATATTAACAAACACAGATGGTTTCAGATTCTCTCTTTAGAGTGATACTGTTGCTTAGATGATGCAGAGCAGTTGGAAACTTTTTGAAATAACTGCTGGTTGCAAGTTGCAAGATTTAGCTGTGAGTTACGTCCACTATATTCTATCCATGCAAATGCCTTGATTCGTTTTATATATCCCTGTAAGAGACTTGACACATCAATGATTATTTTGTGTTCAGATCTTTTACTGCAGGCCTGATTTGTCTTTATGTAGCCGTTTATACTGCCTGTAACAACTGCACTATAATATTCTTTTTTCTTTTTTTGCACTCAGTGAAAATATCTGAAACTTGAACATTTCTGCCTTTAAATTTCAGAACGGGATTTTTTTTGTTACTTTAAATCTATGGGCCAAGAAGTACATTTTTAGCATCGTGTGTAGCTGAACAAACATACAGCTCCCATTAACATTAATTGGAGTTGCATATTCTATTTTCCCCTCAAATGGTTGAATACTTATGCCTAGCTGTTTAAAACAGGGCAGGAACATGCCATTTGAGGCTACAGTCTAGTGCCAGAATTTCTGGCACAGAATAAAACCTAAATGCTGAAGCAGTTTTAACACAGGCTTACATTTATCTTAACCTTATAGATTTCTATTTTTCTGTGTTTGTGCTGCTTTACTTGTATTCATTTGTGATGTTGTTCACTGCTTAAATATATCACCAGCTTGGATTACCTGCCTATGAAGAGACATTCAGTGAGCTGGGGTTTGCTCTTAAGTATTTTGCTTTATTTTACTATATCTTAACTCTGGTTTTAGTTAACCCCTGATGAAGTGTGGAGCTAAAAAACCACTCCTGAACACTGTTTCTGTAAGATGCTTAAGGAGACGTGACTGTATGCTAACTTGAGAATAGCTTAATTAAATTATTCTTAATTAAATGGGAACTCATTATTGTCCATAGCGGTCCTCTATATCCCAGATACCACCAGAAATCCTTAAAGCTGTGGAGTCCCCATTGTACCTATATAATGACACCATTGAATAAAGATGAAGAGGTGATATCATAAGCAGTTTTCATTGAGTAAAAATTGGAAGTGAAATATTTGAGTAAGAGCAGGTATAACAGTATCCCAAAGCAAAATTTTAATGGGGGCTATCACGAATCTAGTGTTGAAAAAACAAAAGTCTAGTAATTAGTAACTGCATAAGCATTTAGGATCTACTTTATCATAGATATTAAGGTAAGTACAGAAATCAGTAGAATGTCGTGGCTAAGAAAATTCAATTCATGCAATGAATTGCTTTTCTGAAATCCAGGGAAACATATATAAAAAAAAATGAAAGTCCGTAGCCCATGGATTAGTGCTTAAATAGATTTTATTTTCATTCTGTAGAAAATTCCAATGACTTTGCATTCTTTGTCTGCAGCCTATTAATGCTTTGCCTGCTAACAGACAGTTCCTACTGCCCGCCTTGCCTTTGGCTTTCCTTCAGGGGCAGTACCAGTAAGACTCTGGATTTGCAGGGCTGTGGCATAGGCAGAAAAACAATGAAGCAAAGGCTGTGTGGCTGTCTTTAGCAGTCAGCAACTCTGGGCAGTTGCCTGTGTAGAGATGACTCTATTTATGGCAAACGAACACAAGAAAATGGAAGAGCAGTTTTAAACATGTAAAAAAAATATTTATGAAATAGCAGTTTTAAGCATGTGAAAAAATTATTTTATAAAAGTGTTCACCTTGAAGCCTTATTTCTTCTTGAAGTCCAGGTATGTGCAAACATGGATTCTTCTACATTGTCTGTAGAAGAAAAGACAGTGTTAAGTATTGATTTTTTTTTCCCCTTTAAATGCCGTTCAGGTCAGCAGTTTTTAATTTTTCCTCTTTCAAGACTGTTTGGAAAGCTAATACCCTTTTCTTCTTACCAAGAGAATCACGAAACTGGAATTTTTGTGAGTGTTGCCAGACTTTTGAATTAACAATAGAAGCTGGAAAACCAGGCATAGAACGGCCTTTCAATAAGTGACAAAATGTAGAAAAATGTATAGATTCAAGGAAGAAAAAACTGTGAGAGAGAAAATTAACAAACTCTGACTACTGCTTAGTATTTTGGGCCATTAATTACAGCAACAACTTGAGATATATGTCATATTCTCCCTTCTGTTTTCTTATCAATATTATGTCTCCTTAGAACCATAATGCAGTCAATCACATTAAAAAAAAAAAAATTGTTTTTCTTTTGCCAGTACTGTCTTACTGCCAATGATATTGTTTCCCCTCTAGCAGTTTCTAGAATTAGTGATTAGCACTGAATGAAAAAAATATCCAAATTATATTTATATTGCAAAATAAACTTGTTGTGTTTATACTTGTGCCCCAGCACCAGGGGTAGGTGTAAGCATAGCTCCTTTCCTCCAAAACTCTCAGACCTTACCGGGGAGGAAGCTGCTCTGTTTCAGGAGCTCATCTAGCAAAGTTGACCTTCCCCCTGTTTTCACACATATGTGTGTTCAAACAGACCAAGGGTGAAAGCATTTTTCACCCCCGGAAAAATCTCATTTGTATTTTCATTTTTGAATAAAAAAGAAGTCAGAAGGCTGATTAACACCACTGTCTGGTGACATCTGCCCAAGACTCATGTGGTTTGATGGTCCACCATAGCCAGAAAACACTTTCTATAGTTAGTTTTTCCCATACAACTGCACTCCAACACGGTGAGACTCAGGAAAGAGCAATAATCTGTAGTCTAAATCCACAAAAATTTTTGACTGTAGGTGTTGTTGATTAGAACTTTAGTCCTGTCAGGGAAAAGAATACATTTTTAAAAATTGCTCTAATTTGGCCTTTTATTGTGTGCCCATGAGAAGCTTTTCAAATTTGCATGGTTACTTTCCGGTGAGTAAATTGAGGTTTCTTAAGTACCTGAGCAGTGTGTTTTTCACTTCTTAAACTTGAAAGAATTTCAAGTATTATTTTATACTTTGAATTTTCTAGCCTTAGTAACATATGTCTATGTATCAATATGCACATATACACAAATATATACTAATCTCCTTTAACTTTGCTTTGAAATTGCTTACGTCTGAAAACACATTTGGATCTGTAGTTAGTTTTATACATGTTGAGAAGTTAATACCTGTCTCTTTTCAGATTCTCTTGTTTCCATAGCTCTTTTCTTATTTTGGCACTAAACCAAACATGTTACAAATGCAAATATCTACAAGCAAAGAACCAATTTGCTCAAGGATACATCATGATCAGCAAATACAAAAAGAGGAATTTGTGGGGAATAATGTGCACCTGGGGAGAGAGTGTGGATGAGTCTAGGAAATGGAAGGGATAAGGAAGACATGAACTACCAGCTGGAGCCTATGAAAGAGAGGATTGCCTAAAAACCCACTGAAAGCTCCCACATCACAAACAGGAGGAAAAGAGTCTCCTGTTGGCATTGTGGTGTTCTGTCAAGAGAACAGTGAATGAATTGCTTTGGCTTAGATCTTGGACTCCAACTGATGTTTACTCTGCAGATAGCAATCTGGTTGGTCTTCTAAAAATAGTTCATTCAGATTGCAAATATGCAGATTGCACCAACCCAGAAGAACATACGGGACTAAGATGTTGAAGAAATTATGAAATGCCTATGTAACATTTTTTTTTTTTTCATAATTTGCTCTCTGCTAAAGTTTTAACTACTGCTTGGGAGTTGACACACAATTTCAACCTGATTTTTCCCTTGTCCTTGCTCATTTCCCACCTTGTATAAGCCACTGTTTACTTTCATTTAGAGTCCTGCGTGAGAGAGGCCATTTATCCTGTCTTCCCTGTGGTGTTCCTGCTTTTCCACTTACTCTTGAGGTTTTTTTGAAAGGTACAGTTTGCTTTCTGGTAGTATTTAGAGTCCTTAGCTGTCTGTGCTGTGTGCTGTGGGTCTGTGTACTAAATAGAAACAAACAAACAAACAAGAAGGAAACTTTGCCTTGAAGAAAAAATGATTGAAGGTGAATTTATTATCCACTTAACCGTTATGAAAAATGGAAAAGAGAGACCTGTCAGTTTTAGTTGCATGTCGAAAACCAGGCATAAGAAATTACTTTGCTTTTCTTTGCCACAGTTAGGGACCTATACTATTGCTATGCATCATATAGATCGTGTAAATGCCAGTGCTGAAGTACATTTCACCACCACTCTCAAATTTGATGGTCTTTTTAGTGCATGTTGGGTTGTTGTTTTTCTTTGGCTTCTTGTGGTCTTTTTTTCTTGAAGAAAATAAATGTACCTATTGGCATTTGGGTTTAGGCTTTACTTGAGTTTTTCCCTTTTAATATGAAACGTTTGTCTTCCTGTGTTCACTGGCTGTAATGGTTATACACGTAATCATTGTGTGCAAGCTAGACTCAAGTACTGCCAATGCAAAACTGGTTAATCTGAGATAGTATGCAACAAAATGCACTATAATACGTAGTCAGCTAAGGCCAGGAGTGGTCTGCTTGTAGTTGTGTGTTACCTATTAGTATCACACGCTTTGAGGTAAATGGATGGTGCTTTGTGTCTGCTGAAATTCAGAAATCAGGGTTGTAAGAGTCTTAGAGGAAAATTAAGAAGCACAAAGTGTAGAAGCAGCTGTGAAGACTAGCTTGTAGTGGATTATTTCAAGAAATAATTTTCATCACTCTGGGGTATTAAGTTACTTGGTCCTTAAACTAATAAGTGCAGGGAGACTGCATTTTCTTCCACAAAACGTACGTTTTTCTGGTTTTCTTTGTTATTCTCTGTCATTAAACTCTCCTGGAGAGAGCTGCTAAAGTTGGGTCAGGCATTTACTAGCCCTCATATTAGTATCTGAAATGCTTTTTTTTCTTCCTGTGCTTGTACTGCTGTGTCCCTGTGATCACATCTGCCTTTTCTTATCATAGTTAACCTGCCTTTTGCTGAAAGGGAACTGAATTGTAAGAGCTTTCTGTACACAGTTACAACAAGACCCAACAGGTAAGGCAGATGCTCCTCAGGCTAATTTAAGTACCCTATTTCCAAGAATTTGCATAATTATTCTGCATGGGTATTAGCTGTTGGATGGCAGCATTCTGCCTGATTTGGTTAAAGGCAGTTGTGAAGGAAAAGGGTAAGTGGTGCTTTAGCTCTGGCTTTAAGATGTGAGCATTGCCAATATGGCAATATAAATGCCTGCATGTTGATTTAATGGTTTGCTTCCTTTCAAAATCCAGCCCACATGTGCCCAACTCTGTTTTGAAATTGCAATATGAAAGTGACTGTCTGAATGGTTCTTAAAGTTTCTCACAAGTTGTGACAAAGTCACAAGCTGAGGTATTATTCTCTACTTGGCACTTCTTTCATGTCAGCAGTAATCATTTTTAAAAGTTAGATGTACTTTGCCTTTTATTTTTCATTATGCACTCTCTCTGCTTCTGACTGAGGCTGGCAAAACTTCTTGACAGGACTGCCATAACGTAATAGAACCAAAAAGATGAAAAATCAGAATGACAATATTCAGTTACAAAATAATTCCTACTGTGATTATTGCAGCCTAAAAAAATCTACTTGTTAGCAAAGTTTTCTGAGTCAAACTGTACCTTTCTTCAGTCTTTGCAGTACCAGACCTCAACAATGGTAAAACAAAAAATACATGATATGTGGTGTGACAATTTGGGCTGTAGGAACTAAGGACAGTGCACAGAGTTACTTTAAAACCAGAGCCCCACTGCTAATGAGTAGGAACTAATGCTCTGAAAGTCTGGGGAAGTTGGACCCAGCAAAACCATTACTTTATTTCACATAAGCGACATAAGACAGTTCAATAACTTCTCACTGCAGCTTCTCCCCGAAAGTTTACAAGTTTATAATTTGCTTGGGACTGAATCTGAACCAGTTTCTGTGCTGCAGGACCAAGGCATGGCATGTACAGTTCTGCTGAGTAAGGAGTACAGGATTTGATCCCATAGAAATACTTGACACTTGAGAAAAGGGAAAAAAACCCAGTGATTAACTTGGGGAAACATAGCCTAGTACTACTGGAGAACTTGTTGGATGCATAAGCTGTTGCTCACTGGTATACTGGGTTGTAAAATCAAGATGAAACAAAATATCTATAGTTATTGTAGGAAGAATTGGGAAATCGTCAAATCATAATTAGAGTGGCAAGACAGAGTTTATACTCATTATTAGCTAAAACAAAATAGATAAGTAGTTATCGATTAAAGGCTTGCAAGCTTAACAGCAATTTATAAATCCAGGACTCAAAAGATAATGTTTGTTTTACTATTTTTAATTATTTAACATGCAGTGACATTTCTGTTTTGCCAACAGCAGCACAATAGGTCCCTAATGAGCTGCACTGAGTTACTAATAATAATTAAACCATCAGACAGAAGTAAGGGGTGCATCATGTTATTAGATTAACATTCCTAAATAATTCTTTTTTTTCCTGAAGAAAACTGAGAGTCTTCCACCCAGTCCCAAACCAACTACATATCATCCTACTTGAAACAGCAAAGTTTATTCATGGCTGACACAGACTCCTTGAAAAAATTATAACCCCACCCCAAAATTATTCATAGGACTTGACAAATGTTTGGTATCAGTACTTCAAACTCTAACCTGTATACAAATAGAAATTGATTGTTTACTGAAGGTATTGGTCAAGCATTTTCCTTGCTCTAGTTAGTTAACTTCTTACTCTGTGATTATTTGATCATTTCAAGAAAAAAAGGGCTTGGAGTGCAATAAAAAGTTAGTTTATATGGTTTCTTGAAGGGCAGTATTGGAGACCAGTAGACTTGTTGAAGGATTTTGTTCACTGGGAAGCAGAATACAGTAGCTTATGTAAAGAACAGGTTGGCGATTAAAAAAAACCCCTAGTCTAATACCTTCAAGGAAAATCTGTTATTATTTTTTCTAGAATAAAAATTCAGTTCTACTTGCATAGAAGCTTCAAAAGATATGGAAGAAACAAACAGGGTGTTGAAAGGAAAAACAAGAATAATTTGGGTAATGGAACAAGAATAATATGAAAAGAGATGGAAAATAATAAGCCTTTTCATTCAGAACAGAATGAACAAAAAAGAGATATGATAAAGGGATGAGAAGAAAATTATTCTTATAGAGAAGGTAGATCAGGAGCACTAGTCACTCTTTCTCTTAATGCTAAACCAAGAAAATATACAACAGAATAAAAAGGAGGCTAACTCAAAACTGATAAGAAGAAATACTTTCACTTGATCCCCCGGCAGAATTCCTTGATAATAAGTGTCACTGAATTACAGAACTTAGCAAGATTCTGTTTTAAAAAATCAACTGCTAACATTAAGAAATATTCAAAACATGTTAATATCACCTCCAAAGTTCCCATTTTCATTCAGAGTTTGTCTAGCTATGGGTAAAACCTTGATTTTTAGTCAGATTATTCAATAACCACACTTTACTGGAAAGACCTGTGTTAGAGGCTGGTTAGCACACTGCTTTTCTTGCATCCACCATGAGATGTTTTTGATGTCTTCTGCCTTCTCCATCAAGCTGGCAAATTCAGATGAGCCTGAACTGAACAGTTAGCTATGTGCTGTTTATCCCCAAAAGCTGTAATGTGGAAGTGTCTGACGAATGCGCTGCCCTTGTTGGTGTTGCTAAGTACTAGTTGTAAATGGATAGAATGTAGCATAAAACTGTGGCGATGAAGTTAGCAACTATGTTTTCTAGATGATCTCTTACATTGTTGAGAAACTTTCAGAACTAAGAAAAGAGGGCCTCATTTGTATTTGAAATTAATCCAGATTCAGTAAATGGTTTTGAGAAGCTATATATCGCAGGAAAATGTGACTAGAAGGAAAGAATCTACATAGAGCTGTGAGGAGAAATCAAATATGCTTGGACCAGGTGGTGCTTCTCATCTATGTGGCTTCACTGAGCTTTGCAAGACAGTAACATTGACCTTTTTTTTTTTTTTTTTTTGTCAAATGTTAAGGTAGGCAAATGAAGGGTAATTTTTTTAGCAGTACTGTCAGAATTTGGCATGAACACTTTTCTATGAAAAGGTAACATATATGTATTTGTGGTCTTAATAACAATAACATTGGTAAATAAGTATTTCATGCATGGACTTTTCTTCCATGTGGTGTTTTTGAGACTGACACACTGCATTATTGAGAGCACAACACACTGTCTTAGTTTCAGCCAGGATAGAGTCAATTTTCTACTTTGCAGCCGGTATGGTGCTGTGTTATGGGTTTAGTATGAAAATGACACACACTGATGCTTTAGTTGGTGCTAGGTAATGCTTTCTCTAAGTGAAGGACTTCTCAATTTCTCATCCTCTGCCAATGAGCAGGTGGGAAGAGGCTGGGAAGGAGGATGGCCAGGAGAGGTGACCCAAAGTGGCCACAGGGATATTCCATACATTGCCACACCATAGAAGGTCACGCTCAATAAATAACCTGGGGTAGCTGGACAGGAGGCATCAGTCACTGTTCAGGTACAGATGGGATAAGCATCAGTCAACAGGTGGTGATCAATTGCATTGGGCATCACTTGTCTTTCTTGGGTTTCATTCCTCTTTATCTTTTTCCTTTTGTTGTTGTTGTTGTACTGTTCTTATCTCAACCCACAGGTTTCACCTCCTTTTGATCCTCCTCTCCATCCCACCTTGGGGGAAAAATGGAAAGAGGAGTGAGCAAGTGGCTCCATGGTCCTTAATTGCCAGCTAGGATTAAACCACAACAAAACCTTGGGTCAGGTCAGGCTCTAACACCATACTGGTGCTAAATGGGTATGACTAAAATAATCCTGGGCTGGTTCCAAACATATCCTATTAAATAGATGTATAAATAAATCCTTAGGCTTATTGTATATCTGATTGATGCCTCTCTAGTCTTTATTCTTAGAGTAAATGTATATCCAATCTACTGCAGACCAAAGTCGTCCACTGATTAGCACTGGATATGACTTTGGATCAGTATTTTTGAGTGTTTGCACCCTTTTGGGGGAAAAGAATCTTAAATGTTCCATTAATGCTAAAACATCTATGGTGGTTATTTTGAAAAATTGAGTACTTCTAGTTGGTGCCTTCATTTTCAGGGCTATGAGCCTGCCATCAAACATGGAAGCTTTCTGTTTTCCATTACCCCCATTACCTATGCATTTTAACATGCCTAGGTCTGGATGTGAAACATCCCACAACTTTGAGGCTCTTAGGGCTATATATTGATCCACGCAACATCTTTCTCTCTGGTGTTTGGCAGCAGTCAGGTCGTGTTCTGAAGAGGCTCCGAGTAGTGGTGCTTCTCATCTATGTGGACTGTTCAACTAATGAAAACTTAATATAATGTTTTGCAGGTAAGAAATTTTTGTGTTCCATATGCATACCTGGGTAGACTTTGATTTCCTCCCATCTACATTACCTTTGAATATTTGCTTTAAGTAGCCTGAAATCATACATAGATGCTCAGTTTAATGCTGTTTTACTTTGGATCTGTGATTTTTCTTAATTCTAGCATTACCAGGAAGCCTTAGTACTGGAGGGGCTTTGTCAATGTGCATGCCCTGGCAAACAGGCTGAGAAGCTGCCTGCATAACAATCTTGTTACTGTAAATATGCACAGACTGCATTTGCATCAAAGACAAAGCAGCCAAAGGCATCATACACTATATTTTATACTACAAAAATCCGTACTGTATTAGAAGAAACATGAAAATCAAAGTGATTTTTGCAACAGTACTAGATGATAACAATGTTGTTTTGAAATTTTTATTCTGAAGGGTTTTCAAAAGTGATTACTAGCGGCTTAATTTTGTTCCCAATAAAGCGGATATTGCCAAGTTGCAGTTTGCCTGGTCTAGGAGACTGAGAAAACTCATCCTAAAAATTATATTTAAATGGCCCTTCAGGCTTGGTCCAAATCACAGAGTAGCAATTACCTTGTCCTTGAGCGGCCTGCAGTGGCCTGCACCAGATGTTTCACAAGAACTGACATAATTTTACAATAGGGAGAGCCAGGGTAACCCATTTCCAGTTTTATGTCTGGTTTTCTCAAGCAGTCATATTGCTTCCAAAATGTTTGCTTTAATTCATGAATGTTCTGGATATCCTTGAAAGTGGTATTGGTAATTCCACCATTTTGGTGTTTCTGTTGGCTGAGAACAAAGTTGTCCTGGCCATGCTACTGTAAATCTGACCATTATACATGCAGAAGTTTGTAGGTACTGTATGAGAAATGCATTGTATAAGAAGTACTTTCTTTTGCAGATTTTTTACTTTGTTTATGACATGCAGATTAGTCAGGGGTATTACTTTGCATTGCCATCATCTAAGTGCTAGACACAAAATGAAGAGTATTTCCATGACTACCTGCATGTGACTGCTGCTACTTTCCTACCAGCAGTATGGGGCTGGGACAACTAAAAGACCTCCTAGATCATGGAATCATAGAATGGCCTGGGTTGGAAGGGACCTTAAAGCTCATCTTGTTCCAACCCCTCTGCCATGGGCAGGGCCATCTCCCACTCAGTCAGGTTGCTCAGAGCCCCATTCAACCTAGCCTTGAACATTTCCAGGGATGGGGCATCCACAACTTCTCTGGGCAGCCTGTGCCAGTGTCTTACCACCCTCACAGTGAAGAATTTCTTCCTAATATCTCAGATTGTATGCTTCATAAACTAACTTAGACTGAATTTTTGAGGAGTTATTTTTTTTTAATGTTCATGTGACTCATTTCTCCCTATTTATATATTATGTTGGTTCTGAAAATCTGGAGAATCTGAAGAAAATCAGTGCATGGGAGAACTTCAACCCACTTTTGCAAATTTGCGAAACTCAGCTAGTACGTGGGTTGTTCAAACTGAATCTCAACATATAATCTTTTGAAATTTGCTCATCTGTCAAGAATATGCTATTTCACTTAAACTATAAAAAGACTAAATAGATTCTATAATTTAGTAAATATTTTGTCTTTTGACAGGTCTTCTTTTTCTTCTACTATTTATATTTTTAAGATTCTTTTTTTCCTCCTTGATGTGATGTTCTGATGAGACTTACAGGTGGCAAAAGAATTAATTTGGGAAGAGTTAAAAAGATTTTCTTACAGTAATAAGTTCCCAATTCCTTTTCTCTTTCTTTTTCTTTTTTTCCCCTTGTGTCGTGTAGATATTCTTTTTCATTTAGGAAACTAATCTGAATATTTGGTAGCGACTGGTTGGATTGGGGCTCTTGGATTTGGACCCCTTCTGAATATCAATGTAAAGCTTGAAAAAGTCATATTGAATCTTTTTTTATGTGATGCATTAGAAGGTTCAGAAAAAGTTCATTTTATTTTTACCTTGAAGAATTGTGATTAGCCAGAAACGATGCTTTCAGAACCTGCAAACAGTCCATTTATTTGCCAGCATCAGAATGAGGCTCAGAGTTCCAGTAAAAACATCTTTTTGTCTGCTAATGTAATGGGTGCTTATTTTCTGCATCTTCATGTTCCTTGGAAAAGCATCAGGGTTTCATTGTAAATCCATTATGTCTCCCTTGGTCAGAAATTATAAATGACAACTAGTCCCAAGGTAAAGAAAAGAAAGTATTATTTTGTAGAGTAAAAAGGGGTTAAATCACTTTTTATCATGACTGTCCTCCTGGTTATGACATATTCAATGTATTATTTAGTTTAAGTGCATGATTAAGATAGAACTGGGGTACTTCTGGGGAGCATTTTCACGGACATTATACTCACAGTACCTCATTCTGTGGTACAGAAGAAAGAAAAATGACATGTCCCTTTGTGAACCTATCCTTTTAAAATTAGGTTATAGATTATATAGTGGTGTGAGATCCTCTAAGAATTTCTGGGTCAGAGGTACTTTGTTTTCTTTCTTTTATACAGCAAAACTCTTGTATCTTTATTAAAAATTTATTTGCTGTCAATAATTAAATGCTTATTATTTGATCTTTAATGGGGTCATGATTCCCATATTCCCATATTAATGAAATAATGTAAAAGTAAAAAATGCCTTTCAGTTGGAAAAAGTACTTATTATTCTTTCTTTGTTCTGAGTAAAATAGTTTATCTTAAATTAAAAATTTAAAAAATGATTTTTCTTTAATCTTAGAATTAAATTAGCGCTAATTAGTTCTATTTTCTCTACAACATTCAAATGCTAAAGTCTTAGTCATTTCTTCAGAGTATTAATAGTGCCCTTTGGCTGTAATCAAGATTATCTTCAATTAAAAGCAATACAGTTAACTGAGTTACATTAACAGTTATTGTTCTCAAATCACAGGGTTAAGAACACAAACCCTGTGTGTTTTCAGCGTGGGTACATTACAAGGGTGTGTGATGATGCATGTAGGACCTGTTATTCACATGTGAAAACTAAAAAACACTAACCCATAGTGTTCACTGATGAAGCCCTTCATATGTGTAATGCACTTCAAACAAAGCCTTTCTGAAGGGCAGTGATGCAGATGGAATTCAAAGATCTTGCAGTAAGATAAAACATTTTTTTGATTTAGTAAATTTTTGAGTGGTCTCCCCCTGCTCCTGTACACTCCCAGCACTTTTTACTGTAAACTCTGTAAAATGTGGGGCATTTTCAATGAGTGAGTTCTGCTTGATATTCACAGCTGTTATTCTCTTCTGTGAAGAGTTAAAGAGCACTTGCCAGTCTGGAATAATTAATTATATTTTATTAATGTTTTTTTCATTTAGTTCAAAAAATTTGTTATATGCAGCAATAGTGGATTTCAGCTGAAAACAGAAGTATTTCATTCAAATTTCTTAATGTAGCCAATGTGAATAAATTCTGGTCCCATAGAAACAGAAGTAAAATGTTTTCATCCATGCTTGCAGAACAGTTCTTTCTGGCTTCAAAAACTAAGCACAGAATATGGGAAAATTCCATTAACATTGCTGTGTTTACAAACAAAAAAGTATAAACATCTCGAGCAAACAAAACTGAAGAGGGGAACTGTGATGCTTGTTAGCAGATCACCACTCCAATAGCAAAAATAAACTGTGGCTCTGTCTCAGTAAAAATTAATAACAGTTGGTGAGACAAAAAAAAAAGCCAAGAGTTGCAAAAATGTTCTTATGGCATTTCTATGTGCACCTGCCAACATCACTTCTGTAAGGGATTCCAGCCAGAACAGAAAGCTCTGGGCACTTCTGGTGGGTCCCAGTACTTGTGAGTTTACATCAGTTTTGTCTACATTTTTATACTTTAGATGATTTACCAAATTATAATCTCTGTTTATTATATGTCTATATATATATATATATATATATTAGATTCACACTTTGCTAATCTGCAGAGCATGATGGTGGTTTTTCTATGTTGCTGCCCTTCAGGAGCTAATGAGGTAAATGTCAGATGGGCAGATACTCTCAGTAAAACAAATTTAAACAGGTTTCTAAAATTTTAAAATCTGTTTTCTCAAAGCATAAATACAAGAAAAGATTTTCTTTGAACAAACATTTGTGTTCTGTGGAGCAAATACCCTTTTTATGTTTCAAAATGCTGGCGCAGTCATCGTATTTTGACACGGAGGCAATAAATCAAAAGGGATGGACAAAGATATGAAACCGTACCCTTCAGAAAGAGCATTGTGTCTGTACATGCAAAAATAATTGCTTTCTTGGAATGTGACAAAAGAAAATTGAATATAAAATAGGGTGTTAACAGACAACAAATCTAGTTTTTAGAGTATTCTTTTTCTACCTCAGTCAGGAGGATTTCCTGAGGAGCCATATATCTTTGGTACAAAACGTGGTTAGGTATGCAGGTAGACTTTAATGCTTTCTTGTCTTGAAGGAAAATTAAAATGTGATAAACTTTTCCAGGAAGTTACAACATTTGTCCCAGAATGTTGGGACAGAACTTTTAATAAAACCAAGAGAAAAACCATAGAGCCCAAAACACGAAGGCCTAATGACTTGTTACGTTCTTCTGTGACTTAGATGAGACCAAAAAATCATCTGGAAAACTTCTGCAGTGTTTTGACTGTAGAATTTGGAATACAGGAGTAAAATACCTTAATTTTACCCAATGGCCAGTATGTTACTTACCTCTTTCATAGGCCTCTTCTCTACTGTTTGTATGGTAGGCAGAGATTTTAGCAGCCAGATTTCATGACCCTCCTCTGTACTTAGAGGAAATGAAGAAACATGGACAGATTTTGTGCAAATTTTGGGGATTTATATGAACTTATATGTGTTTCTGTAGGAGAGTGTGTCTGTGTATCTGTAGGGTGGAGAGAAAGGGATACTTTCTGGGTCTGATTTTTTTTAAATGGGGGAAACTGAATTCGTCTCCTGGATTAAGCAGCATCTTAATCTTAGGAAATAAATTTTATTAAGCTTGAAGAAAATATGTAAAAGAAATTATTTCTTTAACTGGGCATGCCCCTTAGCAAAATATATAAAACTTGATTCAACCTTATATCTGTCTGTATTATCAAGTTATATCTCTTTGTAGCTTCATTGCAGCTAATGGTCTCAGTTTGCTCTTTTAGGTTACAGGAGCTGTTCTCGTACTTCCATCTGATTTTAAGATTAAACTGCAAGATGTCAAAATCATATTAGCAGTTTTATAATGGATTGCAAGTCTTGATAGGAAGTCAGTCCATGATTTCAAAGACTGGTATCTTCTATCTAGCTTTACATGACATGAGATATTTCCTAGCAGAAAAGTTCTGCCCCCAATTCTGTTGCCGGATTTTATTACCCTGCAGAAAGTATTTGGAAGGATATGTAAAGAGATTATGTAAAAAGAGAGTGGGGTGTAGAGGTGTTTCAGGCTGTGGAGTGCCTGTTTTTGTATTGTTCATATTTCACAGTCTGATCAGCTGTTGCAGGAGTGTGGTAGGCTGTGTTCTGACCCCAGCCACTGAGAATTTGTCACAGTGCAGTTAACACTGGGCTGTGTTATAATAGACATTCTGCTATTTATTCCAGCCTTGTTCTTTTTTTTTTTTTTCTTTCCAGCAGGACCTACATTTATACTTAGTTACATGTGGATGTGTGAAGGACAGATACAAAATACTTCCTACCTGCATACAGCAGTGCTGTGCACTCAGGTATACCTGGTGTACAGGCCTATGCTCATGTATCTCAGTGAACCTCAGGTGGTTTCTCTATGATATGTGAAAGGGAATATGGTGCTTCTTAGTCCTATCTAATTTTATGAATTATTGTGATGGGTAGAAGAAAGAATTACCACTTACTATCTTTCTTCAGTTACCAGGCAATACAACACTAGGTAAGGAAAATAACCTTTAGTATTTCGGTTGATTTCAGTTGATATTGGATCTATCTAAAATGATTTCCAGTATTCCTCCAAATCTTGATGGGAAACTGTTTAAAATGGGATTCAGTTTTGATTATATCCTTCTTCCCACATTTTTTTTTTAATATCTCTCCGCACAACCAACAGGTCAGATACACATTTTGTATGAATATTTTATTTCCCAATTTTCTTTATTAGCAAGAAGGAGGTATTAAAATGAATATAAATGTCAGCCTGAAAGCTGTGACACTGTAAGTGTAGTCAGTCTGACTAGCTGATCTGAGTCATTATATGTAAAAAAAAGAGAGGGAGTAAGCCAGCCAAAAAAAGCCTTTTTTCCCTAGTCAAGTTGTGACAAGAATAAGGAAAAAGTGCTTTGTGTCACAAACCTACAGGAGCTGAAAATATAAAATTCAAAGTTCATTCTCTACAAAGAAATGAGGAAAAGAACCAAAGAGCTC